>NC_041036.1:14540441-14862914 GCF_900634625.1 Parambassis ranga
GAAAGCAGAATAACATCTGTGAAAGTGCATCCAGAGGAAGTCCTCTGCTCCAAGCTCAGTGAAGTTGTACATCTGTGGTGCATGTTACATTTGTAACATATGTGGAATTATATAAGGTTACCTACGCACTGACATGATATAGAGCACATATGTACTCGATTATATATGCTTACACTCAGAGAAAAAGGGAGGTTTTCACTCTCTGCACACACACACACATACACCCTTACAGAGAGTTAGGGAGGATGTTATCATTCCTGGAACCCTTTTGATGCGGTGAAGGCCGAAGCACTGGGAGGCATCGGACGTCATAAATACGTTAGACCAATTATTATAATTGGTAGGTGGGAATAAAAGGGCAACATTTCCCAATATGGTAATAACAACGAAGGTTTTGAAAAACTGTTTATCTAGTATGCAAATGTACCTCCACTTTTGAATAAAACGAGCCTGTGTCTCCCTTTGCAAAGGCGAAACTACAAACCCAGGGTATTGTCTTTCACTCAATGTTCTGAATACAGAAGACGGAGTCTGACAATCCGGGGTGAGGATTTGCATTTCATTTTGATATCTTTATAACCACATGTTTTTTTCAGCACTTATTGCAATTTTAGGGTCTGGCTTTAGTTTTAGCCAGAACTAAAGGGAAAAAAACCGAGAATGAAAAATATAATGTAAATCCTGCCAGCATACCAGTTTATCAAACAACTTCTGAATGACCAAAAACCTGAACTTTAACATGACCTCTTGTCCCTTATCTCTCCTCTCAAGAATAACGTGCATATGTATTTAATAACCTGCTCTCCCTGTACATGGAGATATCATGTTTACATGTTTACATAATCTAAACAACTATACACATGATTAAGTTTATTGGAATGCGTTGCTAAAATTATACAGTCATACAGCTGTAATGATTGCTTATGTTAAATTAAGAGGTGGCGTTATTTAAGGCTGTTTTGGTCCTCTTGAGCTGTATTGCTGTGTACAACATGTTTGTAATAGATAAAATATACATGCTATTAACATATATTGGGAGTCAGATCCAGGAGAGAATCAAGTATTAAATGGGTAATTTGAATTATGTATATTCCACATGTTAGCACTAGTGCACAGCTGGATACCAGCTTGAATAGACACAGTGTTTCATGTCAGGATACTGGCATGAAACACTGGCTCTTGATACTGGCTCTTCTCATTTTGTACAGATCTGTATGTAAAAGCGCTGCAGTTGGGATGACAGGACAAGTGGTCATGGAGCTTTTTACACACCCTATTTCCAATACTCCACTGTTTTCTTTGGGTGCTGCAGATAGGGTATTTGTGATCCCCCCTGTGGCTCCCAGGGATTGACCATTTTCCAGTACAAGTAACTGCTTCACCTCTACGTGTGTGTCATCTTGTAGATAGTTGATGTTGGGTGTAAGGGAGGATTAAACGCTTCACCAAAACTGTGAAACTGAGAACTGAGATTGCTTGTTCTTGTGTGTCCTCCACTAGGAAAACTTTATGACTTTTATTTTAATCGTTTATTAGCTGGAAAAGAATAATGTGGTCATGAGGGGTCTTATTTACATGGCAGCTGGGAGCTCATTGTTTTCATGGGAGCCAGTGTGTCTGCCAAAATTTGTATTTCCTCTCAATTGGAGCACTGTGTGTGTGTGTGTGTGAGAGAGAGAGAGAGAGAGAGAGAGAGAGAGGGGCATCCACACAACATTTTAATGTTAGCTGCTTTGTGTTATTTGTTTCATGATCCCAAGCGGTGCTTTTGATCGAAATTAGCCAAATAAATGTGTCACCACATGTCTGTCTGCACATCTGAAGTTAGAACAACTGAATGATCTCTTTAGAAACATTAGAAACGTCTCTGATTTCTGGCAATTTGTTAAAGTTCAACTGATGTCAAGTTCACTCAGTGTTATCTTCATTTTCTGTCCATTCTCCCAGCTTTTTGTTGTCCTGATGTAGTTTAAACTGATTATTGATAGGGATGGCACCTGATGTTCCAATATTGGCATCTGGCAGTGAAATAATCTGTAACTATCTGAATATTACATAAATATTAGATTATATATAAAAGTAAAGAAATATGTAACAATTGTCTATGTTGAAAGAATGTGTAAGATAAGATAAGATAATCCTTTATTAGTCCTACAGAGGGGAAATTTCTTATCTTCAGTTGTAGTAATTTGTATCACAAAAAGCCCAAATATTAACTATTTCCAGTGTCAAATGTGTGACCTTTTCTCGGTTTTATATTTTAATTTGGAACCATGTTCAGTTTAATGACATACATCACCAAAAGAAACACATTAGCATACCTGAGTAGTGTAAATCAGCTAGTATGTTTTTTTTTTTGATAAATAAAATGCCTTCAGCAATCATTCGGTGGTTGCACATTATTTTCTGACAATCAGCTAATCAACTAATTATCTTAGCACTAATTTGTCAATGTTAATTTTACCTCTTGGGTTTTTAATTGTCTGATTATTGGCAGATTTTCCATGTAGGGATGCAGCTAATTATTTTTACTTTCAATAAAATCTGTCATTATTTCCTAAATTAATAATTTAAAAAGTAGAGTTTGGATTGCTTCTTTTGTTTTAACAACCCAAAGTGTGTAGATTAAGTTAACAACAAAAATAGAAAAAAAGGAAATTCTTCATTTTTTGAGGCTTGGGAAAAACAAACTAAGCCATTGCTTATGACATTTATTGCTGCCGTTTTTTGAATTAATAACAAATTAATTCATTGAGGCTCATTCCATCTTTGTATTTTCATGCTTTTATTTCTAGTGCAGAACCAGTGTCTTCCATTTGGCTCATTGTCATTCTGATTTTTATGTTTTACTTATCACATTCATGATTCTGTGGACTCCTCAGGGGAAGGAGGTGCTGATGATTGGAGGGACTCCACGGCGGCTCACTGTGGGTGTGGTGGAGTCTGGAGTTTAAGGGCATTACTGCCACAGAATGGCTGGGCAGAGTGCCAGGCAGGGAGGTGTGTGTGTCTGTTCCTGTGTGTGTGTGTGGGTGAGCTGGAGAGTAGCACACCAGCTCATCTCAATCCTGTCCCCTCTAATCCCCCCACTCAGTCCCAGCTCACGAGCCACTCAGTGCTGGGGCCAAATCCCCACATTCTTCAGTTCTCCCCTGGACATAAAGTGCCTTTCTGTCCCCTCTCCCCACCTCCCCTCAATACAACCTCCCCCCACCCACACCTCATGTCCCCTCGTGCACTCAATTTCCACAGCCTCTTCACTTAGCCTCCACTATGGGCCAATCACCACCAGCAGCACTCTGTCATTTGTGTGGCCCGCCGCTGTCATTGTTCTTGGCAGACTGGAGGTAACTCACAACGTGGCCCTCTTCTGGACAAACCTTTTGAGATCGGTCAGCCCAGGCGGCTAATCACTCCCATTCCAATGGGAGCGTCCCGACACCAGTCCAGCTTTGTGTGTGTGTGTGTGTAGGTGTAGGTCTGTTCGTCTCGAGTATCGAGTCCTCACACTCAGAGAATCAGAGGGTTTTGTTCAAGGTGGTACCAGGAAATAGTGAATAATGGTTCTGTGGATTAATCTCACCTACCTCAGTTTGCAATTTATCACTGCCAGGGACCAGGATCAAGTCAGCAGCACAGGACTCTGGCTTACAGTCTTTATTTATTGATCAGTCTGATCGAATTTGTAATTAATCATTTAATCTAAAAAAATGACACAACAGGGAAAGTAAGCGGTTTTCTCTTTGGTATGATGTCAAATTATTATTCTCAACCCAAATATATTCAGTTTGGAATGATGTAAACTTTAATAAACAGGTTTTATATGTTTTGGATTTAAAAATACGATTTAATCAAAATAGCTGGGTGAGAAAACTAGAAACCCACGCTCGGTAATAGAAGAAAGAAGTTTTAATTAAACTGCTCTTCATCAGCTTCTGAAAAAGTGCTACCTTTGTCCGTCCTCTGTAGTCAACACAGTATTTAAAGTGCTAATTTCTGTCATCTTCTTCTCAGTGCACGGTGCAGGTGAAACTGGAGTTGGGCCACAGAGCTCAGCTGAGGGAGAAAGTGACATCAGAAGGCTTTACTCATGACTGGATGGTGTTTGTCCAAGGGCCAGAGACCGGCGACATCCAGCACTTTGTAGAGAAGGTCGTCTTCTGCCTGCATGAGAGCTTCCCCAAACCCAAGAGAGGTAAGACAGAGCTGAGTATATATTAGGAAACAGTATGAGAAGCTAAATCTGACCTGATACATGACCGTCATGGCACATGATCCTTGGAATTTTCAAATAGATTCTTTTTTCATTTTTGTCTATCCCGTTAACATTTTGTTCTACTACAGAAATGTATTGCTCTCTCTGTCTGTCTTGCAGTATGCAAGGAGCCTCCGTATAAAGTAGAAGAGTCGGGCTCTGCTGGCTTCCTCATGCCGATTGAAGTTTACTTCAAGAACAAGGTGAGAACGACCATCTTGTCTACTAAACTGTAGGATGTTTATAACAGGTGGAAAAACATATTACCCTGTGCACCTGATTATTCCTACAGAATGGCATTATAATCATCAGTGAGCCTGCAATAGCCATGAATGTTCAGGTGCCATTTTGATTTCAATTTATTTATTTGGTATAAGATGGTCCTATAATTTATTTGTGCTTACGTTGTGAGGCAGTTACAAGCTCCGGGCTTATGGCCTGAAAACAGCTGTGTAGCATCTTGTTAGAATATGTTATGTGATAAGAGATTGTACGTCCATTCTCTCACCCTTTTGAGTGCATCTTTAACTTGCTTTACGAAAAGCCATGAAGGTGAAATGGCGGATAGTTTTTTTGCCCTTCTCAGCTGCAGTAGAAGTAGACCCAGTCGACTGCTACACAGATGCTCACCTCTGATTTTGCAGCGCCCACATGTCCTTGGAAAACACGCACAGAGGTGGAAGGTGAAATAAAGTCTTAAGAGAATCATCAGAAGTGCAGCCTCTCTTTAGAAGAAGAAATCCGGTTAATTCTTTTAAAATTACCAGTTTAATCAGATAACTTGATGAAGAAAAGTGGATTGCTTGATGTGTCCAAAATCAGGTTATAGCCCCAAAACAGAATAATCAGATTACTTAAGTGCCAATAAATGCAGTGAAGGCTGAACAGAAATATATTTTAAAATTATATCTTATCAGGAAATGCTTTAAATATACACCTCTGAGCAGGTTACACACTAAATCAACCGTTTAAAGGAGTAAAGAAAGAGAGATCCACTTTACTCTTGTTACAAGATGAGGACAATGCAGAGGTGTGTGCACATGACTGTACTATCATCTGGCTGTTCTTTGTAATATTAAACCGCTGGACTGGATCCAAGATGGTGCTACATTCTCCCTTTTATGTGCAGTTAACTTGTATACAATAGACACATTAAAACACTTAAAGGGAAGTGAAGAAACTGTGATCAGCAACCATTAATCCATCAACAATACTTCTTTGTTTATAAAATATCTCTAAAGTGCGTTGCGTTTTCCTTGTTTTTAATCGTCGCTCCTCTCCACAGCTTCTCTCAGGAATGTGTCTTATCAGCACGCAGGCTTCAGCTATGTCGGCCTGTTTTATTGGCCTATTCATTCAGGTTTTATCTCGTGTGTAAAATGTGTAGTAGCTATTGTGAGCTGACTGAATGCAGAAAGGCAAGCATGAATTTCTTGTTAGGGGAAACTTAAAACACTTACTTTCTGTTTTTGTTTTTAGGAGCAGCCAAAAAAGGTGTGTTTCAACTATGACCTGTTTCTTAATTTGGAGGGCAACCCACCAGTCAACCACCTGCGCTGTGAGAATCTTACCTTCAACAACCCCACCAAAGAATTCAGGAGAAAACTGATCAAAGCTGGAGGGGTGAGGCTGCCTGACACCCTTGGCTCATAGCCATGTCAACTAACAAACTACAGTTAATAGCAGACAAACAGAAAACAGACATGGCAGCACAGTATCAATAGTAGCTTCCAAGTCTGCCAGTCTACTAGGAGTGTTTCCCCATCTTAATCTTGTGTCAATGCAGGGTTATCTGCAGGTTAATCTGGCTGCTCCCACTCCCCTTTTTGAACCTCCCCTTTGTCTGTCTACAGGCTTTATAGCTTTTTTATTCATCGGTTTGTGTGCTGTGTGGCCTTTAAACATTCTTGAAAAGCACTTGGACTATGGACGATAAATGAAGATGGAGGAACCTTTTTTGACATCACCTACAGGAGAGGAGCGACAATTGATCTTGAATCTTGCACAGCTTTAACACATAAAAAATGTTAACTTGGGTTACTGACTTGGGTGCCTACTTATGTATTGTCAATGTGTGACCCGTGACCCATGAGCTGCTGCTTTGCTGCTGTTGCTGTGGCAGAGTATAATACTACATCCAGAATATTTTACTGTCAGATTTATAAACTCAAAGTGGTGCCTTTAGAGGGTTTTTACAGTGGACATTGTGGAATTATATAAGGTTACCTACGCACTGACATGATACAGAGCACATATTTACTCGTTATGTATGCTTACACTCAGAGAAAAAGGGAGGTCTTCACTCTCTACACACACACACACACACACACACCCTTACAGGGAGTTCGGGAGGATGTTATCATTCCTGGAACACTTTTGATGCGGTGAAGGCCGAAGCACTGGGAGGCATCGGACGTAAGATAAATCATCCAACATAGGAGTGATACAGAGTGTTTCACAGAAATATGTTAGACCAATTATAATAATTGGTAGGTGGGAATAAAAGGGCAACATTTCCCAATATGGTAATACCAACGAAGGTCTTGAAAAACTGTTTATCTAGTATGCAAATGTATGTCCACTTTTGAATAAAACGAGCCTGTGTCCAGGGAGGGGCAGAACACTTATGGAGGGGAGTGAAGCAGACTGAAAGGCCTGTGTTCACTGAGTGTTCTCCCTTTTGCAAAGGCGAAACTACAAACCAAGTGTATTGTCTTTCACTCAATGTTCTGAATACAGAAGACGGAGTCTGACAATCCGGGGTGACCAGGGAAGGTCACGACAACATACCTACACTGACATCTAGCACAGAGGTCTTTCTAGAGTTACATTTATGTCTAATGCAGCCTTTGTATTGCTCATATATGATATATATTTGTAGCAGGGCTGCTGGTTCTGTGCATTTTAAGCTCCTTATATCTCACTCTTTTTTACAAGGAGGCCCTGAATTCTAGTTATTATTCTTCCGTACGTTTTTTGGCTCAGCATATCTTCAGAATGCATGGGCCGATTCAAACCATTCAAACATCAAAAGATTCAGCTCATTCAGGACATTCCCGGAAACCTTCAATAATAATTACAAATATTATAATATTAAAAATATTAAACATTTTCCACCCTCAAATTAACATGGGAGTCAATGGGAGAGCCCTTCAAACCATGCCTTCTGCAAAATGCTACTCCTACAAATATGTGTTAGAAAAACCATTCGAGGCTTAAAATACTTCCAACGTCTTGGTCTTCAAAACTTGTATACAGAATTTGGAAATTCAGCTCCGTCTTCAAATGGCCGGGGATTAAAGATGAAGTGGTTTTTGAGGTCTCTTCTGAGTTTAACATTAGTGTGTATTGCGTGGAATGTTGGGAGCCAGAGTGGGTCATCACTCAGAGTGGAGAGAGGCTGAGGAGATGCCTAAAAAAAATCTCTATTTTCTAACTCGCCACCATCTCCACATCTTTCACATCCCAGACATAAAAATCGTACCAGTTGTAGAGCAACATCTTGGGATTCTGACGGTATCCTTACTTTTTGGCCGATGGCTTCGGTTTGGACAAAAAGAGAAGTTGTTCGGAGGATGGTTTTACATTGGAAATGCATTAGGAGAGGGAAAGAAATAGCTGCAGTTAGGAGCAGCTGATAAACATTCCGCTTGCCATGGATGCAGGCAGGCAGGCAGGGCTGTTACCATGGTGACATGCTGACATACAAAGCAGCCATATTTGTAGTCTTTATCAGACTTTAAGCATTATATCTGTCATATTGATCATCCTTCAGCTGTATACTACTTTTCCACATTCAAATCACACAGCCTGAGCTACTACTACTCATATGGTATATTCACAGGCTATTCTTTACGGTCGTGACTTCATACTGTTCTTGTCTTCAGCTGTTTCTCTTTCATATCTTCATAATATTAAAACATTTTCTACTTTTCCAAATAAGAGCTTCATCTTTCTAAATTCTTAACTGTGTTTCAGCAAATTAAGTTCAGATTGCAGATTCTCCAGCAATTCAGAGCAATCCTTCACATCAGCGTTCAAACCAATGCTTCAGCTGCGGCAATCAAACTTTTTCAAACATTTTCTTCAGGAAATGCTTTTCTAGTTTGTATCTAATGCCACATTGGACCATTAAACACCTCCAGCGCTTCTTTCTCTAGTTTCAGTAAGAAACTCCTGGATGAGGTGCGCTGCCTTGCTCCAAAATATCCAAAATAACCTCTGTTGTCCAATGTAGTGCATAAAAACTTAGGGTGAGGGAAGCAGAAATGCTAAGATTTCTTGTAATAACTGCAGCTTTTTAGTGTAGTATGCACTCCTGATGCCCTTAAAAAGTACATAGGCTACAAATAAAACACAAAAATAATTCACCTTGAACTTTGACCTTTTTGCTCACATCTGTTGCCAGCTATTGCACCAAATTTCAGCTCTCTGCAGTTCAGGGATGTGATAAGGACTGTAGGTCAGAATAGCTAGAACAGCATGCTGGGTAACACACACCCTGAGCTTATACACTGGGCTTTTTATTTTATGTGGATAATAAGCTCATACGGTTCCTCTTGATTCACAGTTTTTGTACATGTGTCATGTTGATGATTTTTTAAAAAAAGGCGTAGCTTATATTTCAAACCTAATAATGAAATTATTAGCAGATTACTTCACACAACAGATAAGCTGAGTGCAGCTGAATATTTTGTTTCATGCAAGGCTGTTTTCTTGCTTGTAGCTTGAAGCAGGAGATCACAGAGCAGCACAGGCTGTATGATGGATTCAATATCAGCAACCAGCAACACTTTCATGGCTGCGGCGTTTTCAGCTCAGAGCTGTAGAAACAAGACCAACATGTCTGGTGTGTTCTACATAAATCAGCATGTGTGCATTTTCCTTTTTGGTGTGCTTAAAAAATTTATGCCTGCTGTAGGAACTAGTGTGGATGAGACAGACTGAAAATCACTTCTGTTGTTAAATATTCTGATGTTTTTATGCCTCCTTTAGATCGTTTTGAGCTTTTTTAAAAGCAGTTTCTGGGTGTGTCGTACATCTGACGGACATCTTCAGTCACTGTGGGCTAATTTTTCCACTGCTGTATAAAGTCTTGTACCTCTATAGAAACAGCACAATCATGACTAAAAGGTAACGGACACTAACAAGTGGTTGTAAATGTATAGTAAATAAATTAATCTATGTATGCCCAGGCATAATAATTGTTATAGTGTATGTCAGCTGTGTTTGCCGAATGAATTAATGGCAGTACTGGGTCAGTGGGGGGGCTTCCCAGGGCTGGTGGAGATCAAAGTACCAGCACGTTAATATGTATGTGTTAATGTCCTCTGATTTATGAAATATGTCATTTGTATCTGCTGCCACATTGGACCATTAAACACCTCCAGCGCTTCTTTCTCTAGTTTCAGCAAGAAACTCTAGGATGAGGTGCGCTGTCTTGCTCCTGAGTGTGACATCACCTTCATCGTGTCGCAGGACAGCAGCGGGGTGATGAAGAACTCAGTAGCACTAAAACACCGTTATTTAACAATGACAATTACAAATATTTCTCACATGACTTTCTGTCACAAGTGAGTCAGTCAGGGCCTCCTAGTTGCACTAAGGAGTGTAGAATGTTTTGTCTTATACAAAATTTTTAACTACAAGCAGTTTATTTTAAGATTAGAGAAAACTTTATTAATCCCAGAGGAAAATGTTTACCAGTGGTCACAAGTTACACATTAAAATAGATTGTGTAAATATAAATAGAAACATTCAAATCTAAATATACACAGTGAGTCATAAACAGTATGACTGTACACAAGCTGTAATATAAGGTGATGATAAGGTGCTTAAATAAAATAAAATAGTAGTAAAATGCTCTCATTTGTGTCCAGGATGTGACGTTTCCAGAGTAAGAAGTGGCGTAAGTCACCTATGCCTGTGGAATTTTTGGTTATCTGTGAGAAATGTTTCTAGCAAACCACATAAGAATCTGCACTCTAAAACTCAGGATCCAAAATGGCAGCTCCCAGTCCTGCTGACAGATATGGAGAGGCTTTATTTTGGCCTTCTGCTGCACCCTCATTTCTGTGCTGTTTTTTATGTAGATTTAGGTCTGTGTTGCATTTCCTCATCCAGAACAGTGAAATCAAAGCTGCAGGTTTATTCACCCAGCAGCAGACTCAGTATTGGGACATATTAGAAACACACTAAGTGTGCTCAGTTTGTTGTTGATGCTGTGTTAACACAGACAAACAGGGAGCATTAGCTGCACAAATCAAGTGCTCCTCATCATGAGTGTAAACACAGGATGGCCCTTGTAATCTAAGCTGCAAATTAAATAAAGACAAACTAAAGTATGAGATATTCAGTTTTTTTCTGAATGAGGGCTGCCAGTTTTGGGCTGAAATAACAGATAATGTGACATTTTAATGTACTTACATGCTAGACTGCAGCTGTAGACTTGCTTCAATATGAAATCATCCATCAAATTATAGGCAAACCCTTTCAAATAAACTTTCCAATAAACTTAGTCTCACTGTAGGTAAACAAATACGTTATGCTTTTATAACTGTTATACTACACAAAGACATGTCTAGGTTCTCTCTATTTATAGCTATAATTGTGCTGTTTCCATAGAGCTGTACAATGCAGTGTAAAAAAATCAAACCACAGTGATCAACTCTATGCATCTATGAACTCAGCTATTCTGACCTATAAAGGCTAGATCACATGGTGGAAGCAGGTTTAAAATAATATTAATTAAAAATTAATACCTAACTTACCAGTTGGATCCTGCACATTATAGATACTGAATGATTACCTACGACTACTTTTATGATATCTTTTAGGGAAATGTGCAGCCAGAGAAAAGTAAAAGTTAAAACAGAGGACTGGTGTCTGTTAATTTCCCTTCAACTGCTTTATGTGCAGATATTATCAGCAAATGGTGCTCTGGATCGCATAGGCTTATATACATGTTGTGCTTTTTGTGATATTCTAACCAGTCTCTGTCAAAGGAGTTAATTTTTAACATTTCTTCAGAGTCGCTTAATATATTACAATATGCTGCTCTGTGTGCCATTCGCACATGTAAAAATTGTGCCTCGCTGCAAGATGGGGCAGAGGTGGATTCTGCAGAATTTATGGCTTGAACACACCCAACAACGCAAATGCAGGGAGGACACCATGAGCTCTATGTAAGCACACGGGCATTAAATGTATTTTTGTCTCTCTGATAGATTTCAATACTGTATTTGAAGATAAAACCGTTTCCTGTTGTAGCTTTTATTTGCATTTAGGCTCAGTGAGGCAGGTTGTGTTGTTCAGTAGTGTTCCTTGGTAAAGTGTGCATATTGTTTGGTTAGCCCAGTTGAACCAGCAGGAGTTTCTGCAGCCTCCTAAAAGGTGTTTTGCTGTCACACAGTCAGTCTGTTTGGTCTGATACAGGAGGTACCTGGTTGCTTTTGGGGTAGCCTGCAACATCACATGTATTTCCTCCACCAGATTTAGTCATTTTTATGGTCAAAAAGGTCAAACGTTTTGTTTGTCCAACAGTTAGATTAATGTTTACATAGCATGCTGAGGAGGAGAGTAGAAAAAGTGTTAACTCAGGGTTAATTGATTTTTTGATAGTAGATTATTCCAATGGCTAATCATCCAACTCTTAATAATTACCACTGCTGGACTTCAGTGTAATGTCACTTTCTCAGTAAGCTTCAGTTACACAGTTAATCTACAGTGAAAATGCAGGTGTGGAAGCTCGGGGAGTTCTACTTCAGCTTAAAGGTGCAACAAAATGCCCCCCGTTTAGTCCTTTTCTGTACCTTACACAGAGAACTTAGAGTCACAATAAAAACCCAGCAAATCCACTAAACAGGCTGTGTGAAAGGATCTATTGTCATGAGCCTGAGTTTTGATCCCTGTCTTCCTCTTCCTCTCTCTCCCTCCTGTTATCTCCCTTCTTCTCTTCTCCTCCTCTCTCTCCTTCTGTATGGCAAGCCATTCATATCACATTTCCGCCATACTTTAAACGGCGTTTTTTACATCGTACTCCACAGAAAACGCGTTTTCACGTCATACGCCGTACGGCATTTTCCAAACGGCCACTCATAACGCTGTACGGCGCTTTCTAATATTCTAATGATCTCCGCCCCATAACTTGCTCAGCCACTGCAGTTTATCAGCCTATCAGCAGAGAAGAAGGTTAGACCACACTAATTCATCACCGATCTCCTGTGCCAAAAAGGATCGCTTCGGTCTGGATCATAGAAGACTGTATATATAAGCCTGGATAATGCACAGCCATCATGTTTCATGAAAGAAATGAATGAATTTTGTTTACAATAGCATTTGTTCACCTTTCTTCTTACTTCTTCTTCTTGTCTTACACACTTAAATAACAGAGAAAAGAACATATGTTTACTGACTTTTAATCCGATTGGCTTGATTTCCATGTTATTTGACACACTATCCTGAAGGACACACACCACGTTTTGCAAGTTATGGGGCGGAGATCATTAGAATATTAGTGGCCGTTTGGAAAACGCCGTACGGCATACAGCGTTAAAAAAATGGCGTTTTCTGCGGCGTACGACGTAAAAAACGGAAATGTGATATGAATGGCTTGCCATACTTCTGTTCCTCCTCCCTCCTGTTCTCTGCTCCTCAGTCCTTCCCTCTCTCCTTCTGTTCCTCTGCCCTGATTATCAGCTCCTCCCTGATTGTGATCACCTGTGTCTCACCCTCCTTATCTAAGCCTTGTGTTTTCCTTTGTCTTCGTCGGATCATTGTTTGCTGTTCCTGCGTTGTGGCTGTCCTGTCGTGTCGTCCTCCCTTCTCTCCTTCGGGTTATTCATGGTTAGGTTTGTTTATTTGTTTGTTTGTTTGTTTGTTTTATTTTTTGTTCTATAGTCCAAGTCTTTGTCTTAGTTAACCTCAATAAAGCTCGCCTTCAGTGCTTAAACTTCACCTGCATTTGGGTTTTACTAATTTACTATTTTACCTGAGCATGTAGAATTGTAGAAGTGAGAAGTGGCAGTCCTCTAAATCAGATGAATCCCAGAGGGCCTGGAGAGACAGTGTGCTGACGTATAAGAGGGCCCTTCGTAAAGCTAGGACAGCTTAGTATTCATCACTAATAGAAGAAAACAAGAACAACCCGCGCTTTCTCTTTAACACTGTGGCCAGGCTGACAAAGAGCCACAGCTCTGTGGAGCCTCGCATTCCTGCAGCTCTTAGTAGTGAAGACTTCATGAGCTTCTTCACCGACACAATCACTACTACTAGAGGACTAATCAACCACGATCTTTCTGTGACCCCTGAGGATATGCCGCTACTTCTGGAAACAGATCCTGATCTAACTCTGCGCTGCTTCATGCCCATAGACCTCCCTGAGCTGACCACCAGCATCCGTAAGTCTAAACCTACTACCTGTCATTTGTATCCGATCCCATCACAGCTCCTTAAGGATGCTATTCCTCTGATCGGAGACTCTATATTAGGACAGATCAGCCTGTCTCTGGAAACAGGATATGTATCGCAGGCTTTTAAAACTGCTGTGATCATTCCGATACTTAAAAAACCTTCACTGGACCCGGTTGTAAGTCAGCTAAATGACCACCTGCATAGGAACAGTCTGCTCGATGCTTTCCAGTCTGGATTCAGAGCCCATCACAGCAAAGAACCAGCACTGCTTAAAGTCACTAATGACCTCCTCGTGGCATCAGACCATGGACTTGTCTCTGTACTCGTTCTACTGGATCGTAGTGCTGCCTTTCAGAATCAGATTCAGAAATACTTTATTGATCCAAGGGGGAAATTGCTTGCATTCCAGGTGCTCCATGTATACTCAGAAAACAGGTTAGAAATATAAAATAAGGTAAAATAGTTAGAGTAGAATAAGAATAAAACCTAATAAAATTCTAAACATTAATTTGACACAGTAGATCATCATATCCTGCTACACAGATTAAAACACGAGATTAGGATTACAGGAACAGCACTGCGCTGGTTTATATAATATTTATCTGACATATTTCACTTTATTTCACTCTGTTTATGTTAATGATGTTTCCTCCTCGTGTACAAGGGTTAATCACAGTGTTCCACAGGGTTCCGTGCTCGGACCGATCTTGTTCACCCTCTATATGCTCCCTGTAGGAAACATCATCCAGAAGCATGGCATAAACTTTCATTGTTATGCTGTTTGTTATATTTATTATCCTTTTCTTCTTTGTGTCTGTAACAAACAAGAATTTCCCTTGGGGATTAATAAAATAATTTTGATTCCGATTCTGATGATGATGCTGTATTTATCCATGAAGCCTGACTAAACAGAGCTGTTGACTACAGGCATGTCTTAAGGACATAAAGGAGTGGATGACCTCCAACTTTACTATTAAACTCGGACAAGACTGAGGTCATTGTTTTTGGACCTAAACATCTCAGAACTAGACTATCAGATAATACTTTCTCTCTGGATGGAATTACTTTGGCCTCCAGTGCCACTGTGAGGAACCTCGGAGTTATCTTTAATCAAGACATGTCGTTTGTCTCTCATATTAAACAGGCTGTGTAATATTGCTAAGATCAGGAGCATCCTCTCTCAGAGTGATGCTGAAAAGCTCATCCATGCTTTTGTCACTTCAAGACTGGACTACTGCAACTCATTGTCTGGATGTCCACAATACTCCATCATCAGTCTGCAGCTGATCCAGAACGCAGCAGCTAGAGTTCTGACAGGAAGCAGCCAAAGGGATCATATCTCTCCCGTTCTAGCATCTCTTCACTGGCTCCCAGTGGGCTCAAGATTACACTTCAAGATCCTTCTCTTACATACAAGGCTCTTCATGGACTTGCTCCATTATATCTGCAGGACCTGATTGTACCGTATGTTCCTATTGGGACACTCAGATCTCTGAGTGCAGGTTTACTTGTAGTTCCTAGAAAGTAGAATGGGAGGATGAGCCTTTAGCTATCAGGCACTGCTACTATGGAACCAGTTACCAATCTGGGTCCAAGATGCAGACACTGCCTCCACCTTTAAGACTAGACTTAAAACTGTTCTGTATGGTAAGGTGTATAGTTAGCCTTAAACATAGTGTGTAGGGCTGGTAGGTATAGTTTTAGTCACCTCAGCCACAGGTATAACAGGTGTCATAGGGCCGATAAAATCTTAACTTTTAGCACAGCTATGCTGCTATAGGCCTACGCTGTCGGGGGGCAGAGCCGTCGCAACACGGTAGGCAAACCAGGCAATTGCCTAGGGCCCCGAGCATGAGAGGGGACGGTCAGTTTGCCCCACCATTCAACTACAGCTGTTTTGGCCCAGCGCATTGACACTTCAGACTCCCCCCTCTCTCCGCCACCACAGGGCCCTGTGACAGCGCTGCTGGAAGCAGAGGAGCGGCACATTCAAAATAAAGCACGAAACACACACTGCATGCTGCAAGGAAAGACGGCAAAGAAAGAAATAAAGAAAAGGCTAAACGGGAGAGTGGTAAGAGTCTGTAACACAGCTCAGCCTCATCTTACTCCACCACACTGTTTGTCTTTTTTCACATTGTATCACAAAACACTTTTAGAGACGTGCTTCACATCACTACACACTATACTCTCCTTCATACTGCAGCCTGAATGTTAACTGTGAGTCGCTCTGCGTACAAATGTCTGCTAATTGAGTTACAAACGTCAATATAATGTAAATGTATATAAAAATGTAAATGAAGCTGTAAAGTAGCTTGTTACTTACTGTTAGACTTAATGACCTCTAAACCACAGCAGGAAAACCTGCTGTATATATTTAGTCTATTTAGTGTTTATTAATGCTCAGGTGTTTCTCTGTAAATGACAAGCTAATTAGTTAATTATTGTCAAGTAGCTGTGTTATTTTATGGCTTTTTTTAAATTGTTTTTCATCAGGTGCTGTGCTTAAACACCTCTCTGTGTCTCCTCATGAAGATGCCACAGCCTCCACAGATGAAGGTACGTGCATTATGAATAATCTGGATTATTTACATTGTTAATTATCAGGCTAATCACTATAGATGTATACAACACAGGTCATGTGGAGCCCTGTGAGGAAAATCCAGAAGAAGCAGTCAAACACCTCAGAGCCTCCACTCCTTCCTCTGCTCCTCCAGCACCTGACCTGGTAACAGAGGAAGGTTCCAAGTTGTCCAGTTCTCACTGATGATCCTGTACTGTGAACAAACTTAATAATAACAATACTAGTCATATCTTGTGCTGTCAGTGGTGGATGAAGTACTGAAGTTTGGTAGTTAAGTGAAAGTAATTACCCAGCAAAATATATACTCAAGTAAATGTAGATGTGCTACATCAACAATCCTACTTAACCAAAGTCTTAAGTACTTACTTTTAATTTCTAAGAGTTTAAATTGAGGCAACTGCACTCAAGGATTGTTTTTTGAACTTGGGGGATACATAAAAAATACATGAAAAATGACTTGAGTACAGTAACAAAGTACAAATACTTAGTTACTTTTCACCACTGTGGAACGCAGCACTTCGTCATGCGGTCTGGCTTCAGAGAGTACATATTTGTATGATGTATTTTGATTGTGTTTTTGAGTGTGTTTCCTTAAGCTAATATTTTTATATGTGTGTTCACACATTATTTAAATAAAAAGGTTGCTTATAATCATCACTGTAAATGTCTTTGTGTTTGGGGTGGCATTTCTATTGAATCTAGTTGCCCGTAGGGCCCCAGTGTTACCTTCTTGCCTAGGGCCCCTATAGTGTCCAGCAACGGCTCTGTCGGGGGGCACAAACATGATCCACTGAGCAGTTTCCCTCTCACCCTCTGACCTCTCCTCTACTCTCATTAGTCTGGCCCATACTGGTAATATCATCTCATGAACTGTGTTTACTGTCTTCCTCGCAGTTTTGTGCCTCACTCTCTCTCTCTCTCTCTTTCTTTGCAGGTCTCAAGACCTGCATGCTGTCCTGCATTCCGGCCCCTGAACTCTCATGTGCTCATTGACTTCATTAGCCTCTGCTGCTCATCTTTGCTTACTATTACCACTTATGGACTGATGATATATATAGTTATCCATTATAATATATATAATCACTGTTTCATCATGCTTGTCATGTTTGCTCTGTAATGTATCATGTTTGCTGCATGCTTGTTCCTCTCTCTCGCCTTCATCTTCTCTGTCCTCTCTCCCTCTTCTTCTCCTCCTCTACCTGGCCGACTGGCAGCAGGAAGGTTCTTCCTTAAGAGACGGGTCCTGCTCAAGGTTTCTTCCTCTTATAGGGTGTTTTTCCTTGCCACGGTGCTCTTAAGAGGGTTCAGGCTCTAAGTCTCACGCTCTGGGTTTCTGTAAAGCGATTTCAATTCAATTTCTGATTGTACAAAAATATAAATAAAACTGAATTGAATTGAAATATTTAAAAATCAACTAAAAACACAAATGCAATGCAGGATGGGTAGTTTTTTAATGTAAACATGTATACATGTCTCCATGGTGATGTGAAGTGCTTTGATGACAAGACATTCACAGTGTGTCTTTGAACTTTTGTTATATACTGAGAGGAGACAGGCAACAAACACAGAGAAAATATAAAGTCTGCAAAGTCAACATGACTCAAAAAGACAGGGAATTAGTTTACAAGGATCTCCTTGACCAGGAGCTTTTCTGTGACGCCGTCATCAAGGTGGAGGAGGTTGACTTTAATATCCACAAAGTCATCTTGGCGAACTGCACCCCTTACTTCAGGTGAACTGATTATCTCAATTTTAAATTAATGTGTTAGTAACCTTTACGTAGGGAGACAAAAACAAGGATCTGTTGTAGTTTATGATGTGTTTGGAGATTATTCACTGTAATTTAGTTTTTATAGTTTACAGTTTCAGTGTGTTTGCTGATATTGTTGTGATGACTAGTCAACTGCTGGACAAGTGAACAAGTGTGTGTTAATCTGCTGGCCCCAGGTGGGACCCGGATGATATGACATGTTTGACATGTTGACATTAAAGCATCTAATAGTGATTTCTCCCTCTATAGGCTGAAGCTTATTTTATCTTAAACTTGAACTTGGGGTATAGTTTAGAAGTCATAAGTCAATTAGATAATGTTACAGCAATCAGATTTAGACCTTTAACTAGACCATTGAATAAAGTTACCCATAAATCCACCAGTGACTTAGTGACTCATTTTAGTATCTGTTTTGTTCATGTTGACATGATGGAGCTCATCATTGAGTTTGCATACACCGGCTCTGTTAATGTGACAGAGTCCAATGCACAGAGGCTTTTCATGGCAGCTGATTACCTCAATATAGTGAAGCTGGTGCAAATATGCTGCAACTTTTTTGAAAAGACACTCTGCCCAGACAACTGCATCGTCATCTGGCAGTTCACAAAAACCTACCACGCCCCTGAACTGCACCTCAAGGCTTTCCACTATGTCCTCAGTCACTTTGAGGAAGTGGTTTTCGGCGAAGAGTTCCTGCAGCTCTCGGCCCAGGATGTCAGTGACATTATCAGCAGTGATGACCTCAATGTGAGACAGGAGGCTGCTGTGTTTGAGGCCATTGTTCGGTGGATCACACATGAACCTAAGGAACGAGAAGGATACGCAGATCTTCTCTTGTCAGAGGTACTATATTTAGGGCCCGAGCACCGAATGGTGCAAATGCAAACGTTTATTAGGGCCCGAGCACCGAATGGTGCAAGAGCCCTATTGAAATGCATGCGTTTCTTATTATTATTCCCTATTCTTGTTCCGGCTCCGGTATCGCCATTTTGACTCCCTGAACGTGCTCAAAAACTCACCAAACTTGGCACAAAATTGTCCCCCGACGAAAATCGCGACTTGACACTGTCACACTTGGCGGGTGTGGCTGCATGGCTCTGCAGCACCCCCTAAAGTGTGAAAATATTCACCGCAACTGCTACAGACCTGAAACTCGGTACACTGATGTATCGCCTCGTGACAAGAAAAAAAGCCACGCCTTGTTCCAATTTGCACACCCCGCACTTTTGCGAACTGCCCCTAGGGGAATTTCTTGATACGGCTGAAAATTGGTGCACTCGCCCATAAGGGCTTAGTGACCAAAAGTTATCAAAAACACAGCAGTTCGTCATGCGGTCTGGCTGTGGCGCCACCACGAAGTTGACCCTTCGCCAAACGCACAGGAAATGGATGTGTTTGTGGCTGTGTCTCCCACATACTTCATCCTATGTGGATGAAAAAAATCAGGCATGCTGAGCCTGTCATTCTGAAAAGATTGATATGCTGATTGATATAATGACCAGAAACTCTCATAGCACCACCTACTGGCGGTATGAATTATGTTCAGGCTGATTATCCATGTTCCACACCTCATATTTGATCGAACTCCTCCTAGGGAAATACTCTGACAGACCTGAGATTTTGTCACATGGTTCTGAAGACATGGCTGAGCAAAAGTTATCAAAAACGCAGCTCGATGTTATACCGTGTGGGCGGGCTTCAGTGACTGAAGCCAACCTCAGCCCAATAGAGGGTTATCAGTTATTAGATGTGCTCCATGTCATGATGATGGCCAGTACAGCCATCCTTTACCCTTTTATAGGCCAGAAGGTGCAATATCATCTATTCTGATGAGTGATAAATAGAAAGCAACACAGACTACCTGAGTGGCACATTGTGCTCATGTGCATGCTGGTCTTCTGGGTGACTCTGAAAATGGAGAATTTATGCAAATCTTTTCCAAAACCTTACCAAGCATTTGTGGTGTGACAACCTACCTATGAATGAGCAAGAAATGAAAATATAAGAAAACAAAACAAAACTTGCTAAACCTACTGTTAAAGCTGGGCGCTGGCACAAGCATTTATAATAATTTATTATTAGTAGTACAAGTACATAAACTAATAAGGAACATATACATGTAATGCTGGCTATTTGCATAAGCTTTGTGTGCAGGTTAATGCAACTCAGACAATCAATAACAATGTGTAGTTATTTTACATTTTAAGTCCAGAAGCAGCTATGGACAGGTCTGTGTGTCATGAGGCAGGCTGTGGGCATCAACTGAACAGAGAGGCTGCTGATAAAACACTGGCATTCAGCATTTTTACTGTGGAAGTATTCCTGCTGTAGATGTTGTGATTCATGTTAATCAGACATTAATGGATTAGCAGACAGTAGCTAACTAGTTAGCTAACTGAGCCAGAGCACCGGCATCATGACTGAGGCACATTATAGAAACACAGTTGGCAGCGTGACTGATCCTGACTGACTGCCACGATGTAGAACAAAGAGTATGAAGACCTGGTTTGTTCCAGTTGCTAAAAGCAGTTCAAATAACTGACCATTATTTTATTGTTTTACTTGTATTTATTGTGATGTTCTTTATTAGGAACCATGATTTTTTTATGTATTTTTATTTATTGTGACACAGACTGTTAAGTTGTATCCTCTTTATTCTCTGTATTGTTGTAGGTCAGGCTGAGCATGATGCCTACAGAGTACATACAGAGTCATGTGCTGTCCAATGAGCTGGTGACAGACAACTTGAGGTGCCAGGCCATGGTCTCTGAGGTCATCGAATACAAAGACAGAATCCTCGGTCGGCCTCGTCTGCCTTCTGCCATCCTATTGGCCATTGGAGGCACAAACAACAGCAATCTTACAGCTAATGTAATCGAGGCATTTGACGTCCGTGCAAATCACTGGATGAACATAACAAACCTTTCTGAGCCTCCTCGCAGCTTTCATGGTGCAGCCTACCTTGGTGGGTATGTCTACTGTGTTGGTGGCTTTACCCGGGTGTTGATAGCCACCAATAGTGTGCGCAGGTTTGACCTGAGCACACGGACATGGCAAGAGGTGGCACCGATGCACTATCGCCGCTGTAATATGAGCGTGACTGTGCTGAACGGGTGCATCTACGCCATAGGAGGCTGGGATGACAGCGATCGTCTCAGCAGTGCTGAGTTCTACCAGCCAGAAACCAACCAGTGGCTTGAAATTGCACCCATGCATGAGGAGAGGAGCGACACCTGCTGCACAGCACTCAATGGCAAGGTGGGTGGAACACAATGGAACATACCAGAGAAAAGAAAGATATGTTTACAAAATACTGCTGCCAGTTTGAGCCGACAAAAATGACATTTTCTTATTGTCCCCCCACCCCCTCTTTTTGTATTCAGATCTATATATGTGGTGGATTTGGCGGAAGGAAGTTCCTGCAAACAGCAGAGTGCTACAACCCAGAGACCAACCAGTGGACCCTGATCTCTCCCATGAGCAGCCGGCGCAGTGGAGCAGGAGTCATTGCATACAACAACCATGTTTATGCAGTAAGTGCATGAAAGAAATGTGTGACCAGCTTTAATTTTTTATGTGACAATTTGATAAGTGATGCATCTTCTTCTCATCTTTGACTCCAAAGGTTGGTGGCAGTGATGGAAAAGTTGAGCTGCAGACTGCTGAGATGTACAACCCTCACACCAACACCTGGCACAACGTGTCCTCCATGATGACCCCCTGCCGCAACTTTGGCATCGAAGTAATTGAGGACCGGCTCTTTGTTGTTGGGGGCTACAGGGGCGATGCCGGCATCTCTAATGTTTTGTACTATGACAGTGACACGAATGAGTGGTCCCAGGCCTGCGACATAGACGTCGCCCGCTACTCTCTGAGCTGCTGTGTGCTTTCTGCTGTTCCCAACATGGCCGACTTCACCATCCCTCGTGATTAGTGATTTCTGCAAATCTTGTATAAATATGAATGAATGAATAAAACTGATGTAGCAATACTGTCACAGTACCTGGCCGTAAATGTATATCATCTGTTTATTCCACTCTTATGCAATCTGTGTCACGACCTGGTGTTTATTTATGGTTTTGTTTTCCTTGTTTTGGGTTTTTAGTTTAATCTGTGTTTAGTTATTGTTATTTTCCTGTAGTTCTGGTGTTTTGTTTCCCTGGGTTTGTGTTTAGTTAGTCTAGTCTTGTCTTGTGTTTCCTGTTTTACTTTGGTAGTCCTGTCCTCCCTGTGTATTGTCTTGTGTTTTACTTCCTGTGTTTTCCCTCCTTGTTGATTACGTGCCCTGCCCTCATGTGTGTCAATTGTGCCTCGTTGTCTTCCCTGGTCCCTTTGTATATAATTCAATTCAATTCAATTCAGTTTTATTTATATAGCGCATATTACAATCAGACATTGTCTCAAAGCGCTTCACAGGAACCCTCCTAAGAGCACTGTGGCAAGGAAAAACTCCCTTTAAGAGCAGGACCCGTCAGCTTAGTTTTGCCACGCAAAGTGTGATTTTTAGTTATTTATTTTGGACTCTGCTATTTTTTTGTATTGCTTTGCCCTCCTGGCTTCAAATAAAAGACTGTTTGGAATTTTTAACCACTTTGCATTCTGCACCTGTGTCCGCTCCTGTGACAAATCCCTGACAATCTGCATGTATGTTTTAGGCTCGCAGTTATGCTGTACACATCTGGATTACTAGACCTGTCCCATCCACCATACAGTATGGTACTGTTTGGGACCATGAGCTCTCTCTCACTTAGTGTCTGTCCTGTCTCCCTCTTCTTCTCCTCCTTTAGCTGTTACGTGCGGTGTAAAAGGAGGACCCAAACGCAGGTGAAGTTCAAGCAACTGAAGGCGAGCTTTATTCAAAAGCCAAGGTTAACTCAAACAATCTTCATCTGAAGACTAGGAAATAAGATTAAACTGAGACAAAGACTTGGACTAAGGAATGAAAAATAAAACAAACAAACAAACTTATCGATGAATAATCCATCCAGGAGGGATGGGAGGACGCGACGACAGGAGAGCCACAACACAGTAACAGCGAACAATGATCCGACAAAGACAAAGAAAAACACAAGGCTTAAATAAGGAGGACGAGACACAGGTGAACACAATCAGGGAGGAGCTGGTAATCAGGGAGAAGGCTAGAGGAGGAGAGAGGGAAGGACTGAGGAGCAGAGAACAGGAGGGAGGAGGAACTGCAGGGAAGACAAGAGGAGCAGAGAAAGAAAGAAACAAATCTCAAAATACTAATAAATAACAAAAAGGATAAACATATGAATACAAAACAAGGAACAAACACAGGATCATAACAGTACCTCCCCCTCAAGGGACGGCTCCCAGACGTCCCAAGAAAGAAAACCCAAAAGTCCAAACTGAGCCAGGAGGGAGGGGGGAGGTCTGAAGGAGGGACCAAACGGAAGCACCAGGGACTAAAGTATCCAAACTGGGCTGGGAGGGCGGGGGGAGGACTGGATTAGGGGTTAAACAAAAAAACACCAGGAGCAAAAGAAACAAAGTCACTAGGGTCCAAAACGCAAAAGTTCAGGGGAGGAAAACGAAGTTCAGGATGGCCTAGTATTGATTTTGTAATTTGTAGATTAAAAGTTCATCCCAAGATGAAGAATCACCAGACTCAGAGAAGGTTCAACCAAAGCTGAGCTTAGACTTGTTGAACAGAACCATTTTGTATACATGACTAATAAACTAATAAACTAATTTAAATCTCTTCATCCTCAGAGCAACTAAGAAGCCATAATGGACTTTCTATGGAGATGTGTGTTAGGTTCAAACCTTAAACATTTGTATTAGACAACCTGCACAAAAGAGACACAGAGAATTAGATATCTTTTTACTTGCAAGGAGAGTGACCAGAGACTGCTCAGTTACAATCTCTCCCGCGCCACTCTGAAGCAGCTCTGGGTTCTCCAAGCCTTTTATTAGTTGGGAACGCCCTAATACATAGTTTACTAAGGGACAAAGGGTTCATGCATCACAAATCTTAGTTTCGTTTTACGATGTCCTTGAACACCTTTAACAACTTCTGTGTGAATGTGTGTGTGTGTCATCTTCGGCCTTTGTTCTTTCTTCCAGTAAAGTGGTTAAACATTAAACATTCTATACATTAAACATTCTATGTGAAGGTCAGGGTTCAACTAAAGTAAGCATACCTTCAAACATAAACACTCATGTGGTTTAAGTTAACTCAAGTAGAAAACACTCAGGTGATTTAGGTTAACTCAAATAGAAGCATAAATCAACAGGGTAAATGCTACTACACACAGTAAGATACTTAAATCATTATGCACACATAAAGAGTAAGATGTAACTCATATAAACTCATAAAGAATCAAGTAAAAGTAGGATAACTTATGTACATTGATTCCAACATTTCCCTCCTGTTTATTCACTTTTACTGCTTTATGTTACATCCTTTAATGACCACTTCTGGTTAAGATTTTCGGTCACAAATTCATACATGCAGTATAAAATGGTACACTCAGAGGGATGGATCATCTCAGTCAGGTAGGAAGACAGCCATGTCTTCGTCATCGTCATCCTCATTCTCCTGTGGAGTTTCTACAACAAAAGGTAACAGAGCATACACTTCCCGCATCTCTGCTCTAACAGGTGCTATGGCGGTGGTTATCATTCTAGTGCACAATGCTCTAATGCAGGGAATGCAACAACATCCACATAAGGTGAGAATAGCGGCAAATACAGCGATAGACATGATGATGGACATCACCAATTGTTTATACTTGCCAAACATGTCTCCAAAACCGTTCCACAGCGATGTGTCCACTCCAGAATGGTCTTTCATCTTGCTGTTAAGGGATTTTAAGCCTTCCAGAGCCCTGGTAAGGCTGCCATCAGCTGCTGTGTTATTCGGAATGAATGTGCAGCATTGGTCCCCAAAGATGGAACAGACTTCACCTTTCTCTGCCAACAACATATCAACAGCAATACGATTTTGGAAAGCCATTAAAGAGGTAGCGGAAAGCTGCTCGTGAATAGCGGAGAAACCTTCTTCAGTTTTGTTTCCTAATTTCTGCACATTAAAGTGGATGTAGTTGATTCGGTCTACATTTTTATTAATAGTGCACCACCAACATAAAACAGATTCAAAACCTGCAGAAACTTGGTTTACCAGTTTATACTCATCTGGGACGCCCCTGGGTACTCCGATGCTGTCTATGTATGTCGGGTCATCACCCTGCCAAGACCTAGTGGATCTCCTTTTAGCTGTATGGATCCAATGATGAGGCATCACACTTTTAACATTCTCAACTAAATCTGTAGCTGAGAGATGAATGAGGGATACAGGCAGAATCAGTGTTACAGAAGCACACAGTCCTGTGGTTTTAGCTGGTAATACATCAAACAATCTGTCATCTCCACACCACCACCAGATGTCGTAATTTTGAACCATTCATCCGTCTCACCATCTTCCTCCTTAATGATGATTGTCTTTGTCCTTGGTTGGCTTCCTGCCACAACGAGTTTACCCTCCGTGTTGTTGAAAGTCGTGTCCTGTCCTGCACTCAGAAGGGAACATAATCGTAAAATCCAGCATGGATCACGACCTGATATCCAGGCACACAAGTATACTCGTCTACAGTTTTCTCTGTCTAAGAGTACATGTCCAGATTTGACCTTCAATGTTACACTGTCTTTAGTGACCATCAGAGTAGGAATGATTCTCTTAAATTCTTGGGCACACTCAGCCCATCCGTAGGAATTTGGAGCCCACTTCAGATCAGTAGATCTAAAAACTGTACCCCACGACCCGCTTTCAACCCTAGGTGACTTACCGTAGGGAGTACAATCAAGGTAAAATGTATGTCCGAAATAGTCTTTTGGCTGTGAACGATGAACTGCAGTCTGAAAGGCGGAACTAGGAATAACAATGGTCTGGCTCACAGCTACAGAGTTGTAACACAAAACTACTTCTGGGTTGAAGTCAGGTTGCTGATATTTTTCTGAGCATGGGTGTACAGGAACAAAGTCGATCGCTCTCTTTTCCTTAGCTGATAGTGTCTCATATCTTTCCCATAACAAGATTATAGTTATAGCAACGAGTCCGATTGCTCCTGCTACGGCTACCATCCTCTTATGTGCTGGGGTCAACACCATTTTTCAACACTCCTAAGACTCCTCCTAAATCACCTGCCCAGAGTGGTGGACAATCTTCACCGGGTTTGAGACGACAGCAACCTATGGTTACGGCCCCCTTTGTAGTCGGCCTTTGCTCTGGAGGTGCCTGTTTTGAGAAGTCACTAATCTACACCAAATACCACAGCACTAACACTACAATACAGAGGATGACAGCAACTGCATACGCTATAATCATAAAAGTTATTTTACTCATGTTTGATTATTTTCTTACAATGAGACAAATGAACCCAAGTACTCCTTTCTGCAACCTTCACTGCTGTGCCAGTTGTTAATAGTACCTGGTACGGGCCTTCCCACTTAGGTGAATGCCAATGTTTCCTCTTTATACTTTTTATCAGGACCCAGTCTCCTGGCTCTACTAGCTGGTCATCCTGTGGGAACATAGAGGATGTATCATCGTTATCGGTCTGATTAATCACCTCTTTTTGTTGCTCCAGCATTTTTCTCATGTAGTCAGCTAAAGTACTTTCATCATCAGTTTCCCACACATTTTTAAAGAAAGGCAATCTGTAAGGTCTGCCAAACAGAATTTCGTAAGGTGTTAGTCCATTTGTACTTGTAATGTTTATGTACAACTTTACTAAATCTAAGCATTTAGTCCATGGTCTGTTTGTCTCTTCCATACATTTCTTAAGTCTATTTTTTATTGTTCCATTCATTCTCTCTACCAAACCTGCGCTCTGTGGATGATAAGCACAATGGTGTTTTAGATCTATACAAAACATTTTGCCTATGTTAGAGATTAGTTGATTTACAAAATGAGAACATTATCACTGTAGATTTTTTCTGGAATCCCATAGCGAGGAATAATGTCCTTACACAAAGCTTTCGCTACCGTTAGTGCGTCTGGGTTTTTAGTAGGAAATAGTTCAATCCATTTTGAAAAAGAATCAATTATGACTAAACAGTATTTTTTACCTTCACTTTTGTTTAGTTCTATGAAATCCATGTGTATGTGCTGGAACGGATAATCAGGTTTTGGAAACTGTCCTCTTTTTGGTCTCAAATTGCCTTGAGCATTATGTTTTGCACATATCAAACATGCTCTGCAAAGATTTTTTGAATAGGAATTGAATCCATATGTTGTGTACTTTCTGGCCACCAAACTCAACATCCCCCCTGTGGAGACATGTGTTTGCCCATGGCTCCATATAGCGGCCCATTTATATAGATTTTTTGGTAGGATTGGTTTATTTTCTGGTCATGTGTATATTCCCTCTTTTAGTTGTGCCCCCTTTCGTTTCCACTGTTCCAGCTCTTGGTTGGGTGATTGTTGTTGCATATCACGTAGTATGTCATGGTTTAAGCTAGTGTCTGACATACTGAAAACATGGATTTCACCCTGCGCGGCTTCTTTTGCTGTTTTGTCTGCAAATGCATTTCCTCTAGAAATAGGATCAGTCCCGTTTGTGTGTGCTGCACATTTGCATATGGCTAATTGTTTCGGCAAATTTATAGCCTGTAGCAGTTCTGAGAGAAGTTTTGCATGTGTTACTGGTTTTCCTGTAGATGTTATCATGCCTCTATTTTTCCAATGTTGCGCAAATGTATGAGTTGTTGCATATGCGTATTGGCTGTCAGTGTAAATTGTTGCTATTTTGTCTTTCATTAAGTTACAAGCTTCAGTGAGAGCTACTACTTCTGCTGCTTGTGCAGAAAAATGTTGAGGGAGTGCCTCTGCTCTCAAAACCTTATCTTGTGTTACGACAGCATAGCCTGTCTTTGTTTTTCCTTTATCATCCTTTTTAGAAGAACCGTCAACAAACAGTGTGTGTCCCTGCTGTAAAGGAATATCCTTTAAGTCTGCTCTGCTCTTGGCTGTCTGTTCTGATAGAGATTCACAGTCATGAGGCTCCCCCTCCCCTTCCGTGGGCACGAGTGTAGCCGGGTTAAGTGCTGTGCACCGTTCTATTTTTAGATGTGGCTGTGAGAGTAAAATGGACATGCAGGATAAGTGTCTGGCCGGGGAGAGAAAAGTCATTTTGGTTTGCAATAATAGGGCAGACACAGCATGAGGGACTTTTAAAAGTAACGGATGAAAAAGTACAATGTCTGCACTTGAAATTACAGCTAATGACGCAGCGATCACTGCTCTCACGCAATGAGGCAATGCACATGCTACAGCATCCAACTTTGTCGAGTAGTAGGCAATTGGCCTGAGTTTATTTCCATGCATTTGTGTCAAAACTGAGGTCATGAAATATCCTTTACAATCTACCATTTGCACAAACTCCTTTTGGTAGTCTGGTAAGGCCAATGTGCAGCTGCTTACCATGGCCTGTTTTAAATTGCACAGAGCATTTTCAGCTTCAATTGTCCACTTAAGGCTGTCAGACATTTTCAATTCTTCCTTATACATCAAAGACTGTAATGGTGCAGTTAATTCTGCGTAATTCGGCACCCAACTTCGGCAATAATTAGTCAAACCTAAAAATGACATCATCTGCTTTTTTGTTAGTGGCTTGGGTGCTTGTAGAATTGCAGGATTGCTTCTGCAATCTCTCGCTATGTGGCCTTCCTTTCCGCATGACCAGCACGCTCTGGGGTTATCAGTTGAGCGTGACCTAAAACCTCCTCTGCCTCTGGCCCTACCGCGTCCGCGACCTCGACCTCTGGCTTGTTGATAAAACACAGCTGCCTCTTCTTCTTCCTGATAGAAAACCAACTCCTTTTTTCCTTTTTTGCTGCTAATGACTTTCTCCGCATGCAGGGCATGATTTACATACTCTGCGAGTGTTCCCCCGCTCATGCCTATATAATGACGATTTACCCACCCACTAATCTCTGGCAGGGAGCCTGAGTGTAAAGCGTTTTTTAGCTGTTGTTTATAAGCTCCATCATCAGCGTCATTCACCTCTAGACCACTGTGCGCTCTAAAAATTTTCTCCATCCTTACTCTGTACTCCTCAAACGGCTCCTCTGGCTTTTGTTTACACCTTCCAATTTCAGTGTAATTTGCTCTCCTTCTATATCTGTTTCTGATCCGGTCTAAAAGCGGATTCACATTTCCATTTAATTCCCTACTCTCAGGAGGATGAATCTGGTTTTGTGCATCAGTAGGGGAATAATTTCCTTTTATATAAAACCAGTCAGGACCTGTCAAGGTCATCCAAATTTGCTGAACTTCTGCTCCATTTAAATGATATGATTGTCGCAGATTTTCCATTTGTGTGATGCATTCCTCAACATCCTCCTTAGGGTGCGGAATCCCCTCAACTGCTTTTTTAACATCACTTTGAGTCCAAGTTCTGAATACTCTAATTACCTCTCTCTCACCCTCCTGGCCTGCGCGTGGATTAGGTAATTCTATTAGAGGGAAAACATCTGTGTCTCCTCTCTCTTGTGAGAAATCAGGTATTTTTGGTTTCGGAGAAAACATATTTTGTATTCCGGTTGTTAAGCCTTTTGACCAGTCTCCTACACTGCCTTGTGAACGGGTTAGCATCGTGTGTGGAGTTTCAAATACAGGAGGTGCGTAGCTGGGCTGTGAAATTTCATTTTCAAGAGGTGTGTATTTGGGCGGCCCCCCTGGTGGCCCCCCTGCTATGTGTGTGTCTGGAGCGGAGACTTCAGCCTGTTGTTGCAACAGCTGTCTAACCCCAGCATATGGCCCAATAAAATCATCATCCTCCTTCCTGTGAAACAGCAATGTCTGTTTCTCTCCTACACTGTCACTGCCTACTGTCCCTTTTCTCTTTTTCTCATCCCTCTCCCGTCTCGCCTTCCTCTCACCCTCCTCACGCTGTCCTGCTATTTTGATCCAGACCTGCGTGTGTTCATAACCTTCTTTTTTCAATTTATTTTTATCATCTTTACATTTGAGCCTAATTTTGAGTTGCAGGTCTTTTACATTAGTAGTTGATAGTTTACCATTAAAACTATACTTTTTTATCCAATGACCTAACGGTTCTATCGCGGCTTCATCTGCCTTTTGAACTATTTTCCAATCTTTACATGTTAACTCATCAATTAACTTTTGTCGGGTTTTGCTTTGCCCCTTCCCCATTTTGATCTAGATGTTGGATCCAGTGGGTCTTAATACCTGCTGTATTCTATCACTGGATTTCTTTCAACAAGATGGCAATCAATAACCTTTTGTGGTAAAACTCACTTCAACCTTTTCAGGTGGAGTTTTCTTGCCTACATGCATCCACAAAGGCTCACCATTTGAGTCTTGTTGTTTTATATGAAATATAATTACCTAGTGGTAATTATGTTTCCATTCACACATTCACTTTCACACCTTTTTGTTCGAACGTGCACTTCACTTTTTAACACAGGTGCCAAACAGGTTCCGCTGTCCTACGTAGAATTTAACTAGTCCTTTTAAACTAGGGGAGTCTACCCTCCTGCGGACTTTTTTACTTGACCTGATAGAGTCTAGAATTGTCAGGGTTTTATTCACTTTTTCACTTCTTCAACACACAGAGGATTTCACCATCCTCTTGTCAACACACAGAGGATTTCACCATCCTCTTGTACTTCTTATCTTTTACTGCGCGCGTCTTTCACACATTCCCCCTTTTTAAAGGAAATCTATACTCACACTCGTCTGTGTCTCCTGGACTTACCGTCAACCATCGGACCCCAGCCCACGAGGGAGGGACCAGTCCCGGAAAGGGTCTCAAGCAGTGGCCACTGTCTTTCTCTGGATCTCACCTCGTTCGCTGGGATCGTCAGGTATCTTGGAATCCGGCTCGAAGGACCAATTAAATGTTAGGTTCAAACCTTAAACATTTGTATTAGACAACCTGCACAAAAGAGACACAGAGAATTATATATCTTTTTACTTGCAAGGAGAGTGACCAGAGACTGCTCAGTTACAATCTCTCCCGCGCCACTCTGAAGCAGCTCTGCGTTCTCCAAGCCTTTTATTAGTTGGGAACGCCCTAATACATAGTTTACTAAGGGACAAAGGCTTCATGCATCACAAATCTTAGTTTCGTTTTACGATGTCCTTGAACACCTTTAACAACTTCTGTGTGAATGTGTGTGTGTGTCATCTTCGGCCTTTGTTCTTTCTTCCAGTAAAGTGGTTAAACATTAAACATTCTATACATTAAACATTCTATGTGAAGGTCAGGGTTCAACTAAAGTAAGCATACCTTCAAACATAAACACTCATGTGGTTTAAGTTAACTCAAGTAGAAAACACTCAGGTGATTTAGGTTAACTCAAATAGAAGCATAAATCAACAGGGTAAATGCTACTACACACAGTAAGATACTTAAATCATTATGCACACATAAAGAGTAAGATGTAACTCATATAAACTCATAAAGAATCAAGTAAAAGTAGGATAACTTATGTACATTGATTCCAACAATGTGCAAATTAGAGTTAAAACTGGTCTGAAAATACAAATGGTAAATATTTATAACATGTAAAGCACACCAGTGACCAAAAATACTTACTGCTTCCAGCTTATTCACATTTGTGTAATATATGTCTGAGGATTTCAACTTCTCTTTTTTATTCATGTTTTATAACTGTGTCATACTACACAAAATACATATTTGGGTTGCCTCTACATTGACTCATAATTGTGCTGTTTCCATAGAGGTGCAGGCTTGTATAATGCAGTGAAAACTGAGCCCACAGTGATTAAAAATATAACAAGAGTAAAAAAACGCCCAGAAACTGCTTTGGTTGAAATGTCTGAAAGGTTTCAGCCTTCTATTTCACATGCACCTCCTGTAGTAATGGATTTGTTTTATTGTACACATTTGATCTCACATTGAAAGATGAAATGCCATTCAGGTGAAATAAGACCTTTCAGGTTCAATGCCTTATCAAACAACACTTCCTTCCTTTAAAAACAGCTTCCTGTCTGCCACCTGCTGGCAACTTTTGAGACCTTTTTTTTTGCATTTTTGTAATTTTTATCTGTGTTTTTCCCCGAAGGCTGTCTCTCTCAGTCTGCGAGGACGGCCTCGCAAGAAGAAAGGCCGAGACAGCAAAGCCAGTCAGAATCCTGGATTGAGAGGATGAAGGTTAGTTTGGTCAAAAGGATCATAATAATGACATGTGGGATTTAATTCACCGTCATTATATGGATAATTCATTTATGTAAGCTGTATAAACTGTTGTGCCCTCTGTGTTTATTTAGATGCTAATAAAACTGTTAGTCAGACCTAGGAGCATGTGCTGCCAGTGGTTTAAAACCTGTGGATAAAATTTCTCTTCAGGGGCCCAGTGGGCTTCAACTTAAATTGAATTGACTTCAGAACAACCCAACCCCTGATCAGTACTGGATGGAGCTCCTCTTTGCGCCAGACTGGTCCTCAGATCAATATCTTAGAAAAAGGACCAAACCACTGCAACTTTTAACTTCCAAGCATAGACTATATAAAGATGGATGCCATAACTTAACATAGCTCCCCAAAACTGATGCCAGAACATCTGAATTGAACAGCTGGTGCAGTATGGGTGATAAACCTCGCCTCTTCCATGTTCGGCAGCAGCTAAAACGAAAGCCAAGCAGCTGGCTCAAAGAACTGGAGGTTAAACAGTGAAGTTGCAGCTTTACCTCTGGAGTACTACACAGACTCTGGTTCCAAGATGGCATCTTTTTCCAGCATGGCAGTGCTGCCATGCTGGAAAATCTGTAGTACTACATGTACTACATGTACTACAAATCTGTAGTTCATAAGCTAGATATTTTGGCCTCACATGTGTACAGTGGGCAGAGGTGGAACTGTGTTGTCCATCTGTATTTACACTCCATGATTCCAAGTTGCAAAACTTGATTACGCTGCACACATAGATAAACTCTATATAGAGTTTAACTATTAAGGGTAAAGCCACGGCTATTCATGAGGTGTGTTCACTCACCTGATCTTACTTCATCACTGCAGACCTTCATAACACAAGCAAAACTGAAACTTTCATCACTTTCATCAAAGCTGAATCAAAGTGCCATCAGTCAGAAGCTGTCTCTCCGCTTCTAAAGAAGTAAGGTGCCATCTCTTACTCCGTCCTCACTGTGTCCTCTGTGCTGTCAGTCAAAGCAGAGACATGTGCTCTGCGAGGTTTTGGGTCAGTAGGTTGAATGTCGGCGTCTCTGTGGTGTTGCATTCTTGGACCTGAGCTGAGCTGTTTATGCTCGCTCACTTCCTCTAAGTCAAACACGTGCCACCAGTGACCTATTAAACAATGAGTATTCACATCTATCACCTCTGCTATCTGATCACATCTTTATTTAACACTCTGAAAAGCAGATATGTGTCTGAGACTGATCTTGCACACAGGGGTTAAAATGTTTTACACAGTAACACACACAGTACATCGTTATTGACAGGGCAATATTTCAAAAAGATATGACAACAGCTGTATGATGATGTGTCCCTGTACCCTGTGAGCAACTATTTGCTCACAATATTCACATCCTGTTAAGACACTTCCAAGAACCTCAGGTCTGTTAATTGAGATGTACATGACGAGGTAGACGAGCCGACGTCACGCAGCCAAGGCTTGAACTTTACCCCCTCACCTTGTTCACCTCAGGATAATCCTGTGGCGGGTGTCAAAAGACAGGTTTGCTTTTTTCTTTTTTTAAACTTTATTCTCAACTGACAGCACTGCTTCTTAAATATGTGGCTTCCATTTTATCCTTATAACTGACACCAGTTCTAAAGTTCTGAAGAGAAAATGATGTTTTCAGATACTGCCTAGTTTGTTTGAAAGTAGTTTTTTTTCCACCACTAACTTTTTATTCCTGTTTATTGAGATGTTAGCAGCCATGCCTGGTATATGCCACATAATGTTGATGTAAGTATAAGTAGCAGGCGTGTGTGTGTATTTTCTTTGACCTTGAAGCAGCCATCTGCTGTCCTGCCGCTGCCTCTCTGGCTGCCAGGTAGACAAGGATTAATCAGGCCAATTACTCCTGTGCTGAAATCTAGGTGACCTGTGTTACGTGTGCAGGATGAGGTGAGACCAACATTTCTGTTTGATAGGAGGTCAAATTAACATAAAAAAATAATATGATGATGAGCAGTGGATTTTATGAATCATTGTTCTCTGAGAATTAGGACAAAGGTAAAGATAGTGAAGAGGTGAAGAGGCCAACAAGTGTGACAGGAAAAGAGGTGTGGCCTTCTGAGGAAAAAAAACATGGTGGAAGAAGAGGAGGAGAGAAAAGGGAGGCAGAGACAATGAAGGAGGGATAGAAAGAGTTGATCGCTCCTGGTGTAAATCTCTCAATCTGATCAGCGTGTGAGGAGCTGGACTGACGCACAGCGTGGAGGCACAAGCTCTAAAGGTAAGAACTCCACTGTTCATTTAACTTTAATGCAGGATCCCCACTGCCACAGTGGTACACATAGTGGTGCATGTGTCCATTTATTATTGTGCAAGAGCAGTGTGTGTTCAGTTATGTTCATGAAGTGTGCTGCTGTATGTACTGTAGAGATGCAAAAAATATGAATATAAAAACAAATCTATAAAGAAAACTTTACATATATTGCATTTGTTTTATTTTATAGTTTCATATAATTATGTTTGTGTTACATTTGAATGACTATACAATAGAAATTCAAAATATTGAAGCATAAAATGCTTGAAATGCATGAAAACTACAGCTCAGGAGTGGTGAATTAAAAAAAAAACCTTTTTGGAAATATGTTCACTTTTAATGATGTGGCTTAAGGAAGGGACTGCAGGGATCAGGCCATGATCAGACTGAAAATGAACCCATTCACTGCTTTAGTGGCATAATCAAAGACATTTAGTATTTTTATCCTAATAATTAATGCTTAATCTTAACAAAGTGTTACATAAATTACTTCTTATTTCTCTGTTAAACTGCCCTTTGTTTTGTCAAAATGTCTTAAACTGCCCATAAGGATAATGGGGTTGCCTGTGATCCTGTAACACGCTGCATTGATGTTAGTTTTCAGTGTCTGAAGGGACATTGTTTACTGCTGTTGTTTTGCTGAGCGCTTTATTTTGTCACAATGGGTTTTGAATTAGACTTATAAGTGCACTTGTCACTTGTTTAAGATGAGACTAATCTCACTACTTAAATATCCACCTTGACCATATGTTGTTTGGATGCTGCTCATCTCCACTGTTCACCCTGGATTACCACACACACACACACACAGGCGTGCTAGCCCACTTATCGCTGAGCACAACTGCTTGCAATTAGGTTAATTGAGTGACCTGTAGGTGGTGATAAACTTAAGGGTAAACAGTGGAGATTGGGTGTGACACTGTTCTGTCCCTCAACCATCTGTCTCTCCTTTAAGCCCTGTAAATCACATCAGCACCAGCAAAGACAGACGACTTATACTAGGTAGTAAAGACTCAACGGAAACATGTTGCAAAGTTTTTCTAAACTTAAACATAAGCATTTATTTTTCTTATTTTGTAAAACTATATATCCTTTTCTTTACAATCTGACTAAATTAAGTGGTCTGTCTCACATAAAACAAACTTATAATTGCCCTTTTCCACTTTGTTTCATTATTCATAAAACACAGTGAATCATGTATGAATTGTAAACACACACACTCATTGGAGAGGCTGGTCAGCACAAGCAACAGGTGGTCAGTGAGGTTTAGCTGCCACATCACGTGTGTGCCATTTCAAAATGCCGACCCTGTATAATGAAGGACATGTTACAGTTACAGAGCTGTCAGCCTCCCTCCACAGTACAGATACATACAGCCACATGGACTCACGTCAGTGTTACCATCCATCCATGATAATAGTATGGCGCTCTCTGTATCATTGAATATATCCTAGTCTTCTTTGTTGGGTTTGGAGGAAGCTAAAAATAATCATTTGTGACTGACATCAAAGCTGGTTGGCGTGAGTATTGTTGGCTGTCGCGGTCAGGATGTCACACACCTCTGATTTGGACTAATCCTTGTCTGGACAGGCTGTGGTAGTTTTGGCACATGGTTCTGCCATGTAGGGTCACTAGTCAGACATACAGCTGAGGCCAAAGACGTCATGTTGAGGTGTTCCACCATCATCACATCCGGCTGAGATAAAAAACATTATAGCCATAGCCAACAAACTGTTGACTTAAATCTTTTTGATGAAGTTGCATCACAAACACTGATCCACAGGACAGGCACTAATCAGTATATAATATTGTATTATTGTCATGTTTTGTCTTATAGCTTATATTCTACTTCATAGGTTCCAGAGAGGCGACGTGCCAGAAGAAACCAAGCTCCCTCACAGAAAAAGGAAACTATACGTTCACTTATGAGGGGACATTTTATGGAAGGAAGTTTGTGTTGTCTCAGTCCCTGATGCCTCCTTCACAACCACAAAGAAGTCAACCCAACCTTCAGCTAGGATCACACATTCTGAAGTGAAGCCTCTGCTCTTCTTGGAAGAACTGGGTTTGGAGATCATGAGAAACTCTCAGTCTCCACATCTGCTCCTGGTTCCTGTTGTGTTTGCTGTACTTTCCCTGTGCCTCTGCTCTGCATCTGGGTCTGACTACGACTATGGAGCTCACCCACGTTTTGTGTGCACCCCTATTCCTGTAGACACAGATCCTTCCTGCTTCCCAGGTGCAGGGGGATCAGCAGGGCCCGGTGGAACGAGCTACCAAAATGCACCTCCTGCCGGCTGGTGGGGGGCGAGTGAAGAGGCCAAAGCCACCATTCTACACCTTCGTGAGAGCCTTGTACGACAGAAGGAGACCATCTTGGACCAGAGGGAAACCATTAGAGAGCTGATGGCCAAACTCTCTCTGTGTGAGGGCCTTGGACGGGGTGTGTCGCCTCACGATGACCACCTCAGCACATCCTTGCCCTTGCACCACACAGGAGTGGCCAGTCACCACACATATGCTGACAACAGGCACCATAGCAACCAGCAGGGTCACCATGGAAACAGCAACTTCATACCAGACTCACCACACTATCCCTCTGTGGGGGGGCAACGATCTGATGGAGGGCACAGCAGCAACAACCAGGGGAAGGATAAACACGTGACACCAGGGGACTTCACATCGTCACCGGAGCAGATGGAGAGGATGCTGCAGGCACTGAAGGAGAGACTGGACAATCTGCAGGTGAGCAACAGCAAGACAGAAGTTTTTAATTTTTACATGCAAAACTATTGAAAAAGAGAAAGAAGTGAGAAAGAAGTCAGCTAATGAATGAGACAGAGGAAGGCTTCTGCCCATATATGGCGTTTCCTTTTCACAGTATTGCAGTCATCACCAGATTGTTTCTTGATGATTAAGTCCCAAAGCGGAAAGTCCACTAATCACTTAAGACAAAGGAACAATGAATTACTTAAGCACATAAAGCCACTCACTCCCTTGGCAAAAGAGTCACTCTGATGTCCCTGAGAGGGAACTTTTGAGGCTCAGAGGTGGAAGTCACAGATGTCAGTTTTTGTGCACTCACTCTCTCTCTCTCTCTCTCTTTCTCTCTGGCCTGGATTGTGACCACAGAGAGATGTCAGGAGCTGTGGAGTGTGTGAGGGGGGGTCTAAGATCAGCAGTAATTATCGTGATCTCCCTTGACAGACTTGTAATCAGGGCACGCACCAGGACAAAGCCTGGATTACCTGAAAGGAAGAGAAGCAGAGGCAGATAACAGGAAGACACAATGGGTGTGGGAGAAACACAAATGCAGATAACAAGAAAAGAATAGTTCATAAAATACTCTGAAGACAGACCAACACATGAGGCCAAACTGTACCAAAGCAGATACATTTGCCTAAATATTCCTCACTGTGTATTTCCATCTCCAACAGAAAAGGAACACGTCCATCGCATACTCCAGCTCTCTGAAGGAACTGCTGCAACGGAAAATTGATGCTCTGGAGCAGCAGCTGCATCATCGCACCGCCGCCCTCAGCAGTCCAAACATCCACCACGATGACCACAGCAACCACAGAGGCGATGGTGAGCACCATGACGAGCACCATGGCGACGATATGCATGACCAAAAAGAAGACCACAATGATGGACGTCATGACGACCACAGGGACAATGGCAGCCACACAGACCATGAGGACAGCCACAATGACGACCATCATGATGCAGACGGTCACGATGGCCATGGCCATCATGAGGAGGATGATGATGATGATGATGATGATGATGATGATGATGATGAAGAGGATGGAGATCACCACATTAATGAAGCAGACAGTCACAGTTACCTTCCACACACAGGATACAGAGCTCCAGGTGCACGGACGGGTTTCCACTCAAATAAACTGGAGATGATGTTCAATCAGCTGCACCACGCAGGTAAATCCTAATAGTCTCCTGTTTAGGAGTAGTTTCAGGAGTAGTTTTTTGTGGATGAAACACAAAAAAAACAAAACAAAACATTTACAGTTTGTGATGTGTTTAGTGGAGATCAGTGAATGATGTTATGCTTCCTTAAACAGGTTCCAACAGGAAGAAATCAAAGAGTCCTGATGGCTTCCAGATCAGTTTCCCAATGAGGACTAATTACATGTACGGACGGATGAAGAGGACCCTGCTGCAGGAGATCTTTGCCCTGACGCTATGTCTTTGGATAAAGGCTGGTGCAGGGCCTGGACTGGGAACACCATTTTCTTACTCTGCACCTGGACAAGCAAATGAGCTGGTGCTCATCGAGTGGGGCAACAACCCCTTAGAGCTGCTGATTGATGACAAGGTGAGGGAGAACAGAGAGCCCCGGCGGTCTTCTCAGAAATATGTGACTATATGAACAAATTAAGATTTTATTGAACTAATTTATGCTTTATTAACCCAGAGAAATAAGGCTCAAGTCCTTTGTTCTATGAGTATTAAATATATTACCTAAATATTAAATAATCATCACAGATAGGATATAAACCTGACTAACACATCTATATGCACAAGAAGAACTGGCATTACTGTGGTCTGACTTCCGGTGCTGCTGTGACATGTGTAAAGTTTTCAGTGGTCTTCAACACTTCCAGCCACCAGAGGGCAGTGAAACTGTGAAATTGTGTCAATTCTTAAGTAGCTTCTGTATTTAAATAATGTCACCAGACATCATATTTACATTTACTTTGTCCATCCTCTCCCCAGGCAGTGACGTTGCCTCTGTCTCTGACTGATGGGAAGTGGCACCATGTGTGTGTGACCTGGTCCACACGGGATGGACAATGGGAGGCCTACCAAGACGGAGTACAGCGAGGCTCTGGGGCAAATCTGTCCCCCTGGCACTCCATCAAACCTGGAGGGGTCTTCATCCTGGGACAGGAGCAGGTAACGTCAAATTGAGTCAAGTTTTTTTTCTACTGGTATGTGATCTTTATGTGTTTTAATGCGAGAAGTTTTTGATCGTCCTTGCTCTCACTCTTCAGGACACTCTGGGAGGCCGTTTTGATGCCACTCAATCATTTGTGGGTGAGATGTCAGACCTGCACATGTGGTCACACGTCCTCAGCGCCGCTGACATCTACAGCCTGGCCTCCTGTGGCAGCCACCTCAGAGGAGACGTCATCGCTTGGTCTGAAACCGAGGTGGATCTTCACGGAGGAGTCACTCGATATCCATTCGACCCCTGTCACTGAAGGGACAGGAGTTAACCGAGGAACTGGATCACATTAAGAATATTGATCATCTGATATGACTGACACTGAAGAACATTTTAACTTTGAGGATGATCACACTGTGGCTCCAGCCTCAGAGTCAATGCCTTCCATGAAACTTTTTCTAAACAATAAAAAGGATTAAAAAGTGGTCTTAGCAGTCTGGGCCTTAGTTACTGGCCATTGTAACAGTGAGTTAGTGTTTTACTAAAGAGGCCGACGCGGAATGTGACATATTGTCATGTTGTTAATAAGATGCTGTCAGGTCTGTGCTAATGTGAACAGGCCTTTCATGGAGCCTGTTGTGGCGAACTGTACATTGTTAGTTTGACTTCTAGATACAATTTCTACTCTGGATTCTCTTTTTAAGGTTTCCACGAAACATACAGCTAATTAACCAAAGAAACTGTAGAATTAAAAAGAAATCATGTTGCTTGTAATTTTATGAATCTATGTATTATAGTCGCTTCAGTTTGAGAGTGATAGTGAGAGTGTTTTGCAGCCTTTGCTGACTTAAAATTCTTTCTTGCCTCAATTTTGTACCAAAACAGGGCTTCTTTCAGCAACTGGAAAAGTTTAATACTTTTATATCTTGTTAATGAATGTTTGTACACACATCACTGACAGCACTCACTTTTTCAACGAATCAGTTTGTAGCCTCTGACTGGTATTTTGTGGAAGTCATTGCACTGTGGAAGAATCTGGCCTTGAATGTATGTTAAATATTGTACAGTATTTAATTTTAGTCTGTTTTTCTTTGAAATGTGTATGAATAAAAATGTTAAAGTTATGCATGGTGCTTTTCATTTATTATGCAGCTAGCAGACCTGCATGAGGTGAAGTGCTGCCCCACCTGTGTGGTAAAAGTCTACATTATTAATTTCTACAAACTATACTGGTAAGAAACATCACTACACTGTCCATGAGATTGAAAAGGACAGAAACACACAAGACGAAAAAGGTCTGTTGATGGAAGCTAGTTATTTTTGAATTAAAAAGTCATATAAAACAGCTGCATGTAAAGACAACCTATTTGAGCTTCAACCACTGAACAAAAGTGCAGTTTAAACAAAGTCAAATAAAATATTAAACAACACACATTCAACATGAATCATCTCTGTTTACCTTTTATTGTTACACAGTAGTTTACTGGCACCAGTGTATTGTGTTTCCTTTTGCTACATTTACAGATGATCTATCCATCTTCACCTCGCAGTAAATACAAAATAAATAAATACAAAATAAACATGTTTTCTGAAAGAGGTGGCTGTGGGGTGAAAGGAATCGGTAACACCCGTTTCATTCTGATGGTTTCAGTGTTCATTCGTTTTAATTTGAATTATTATTGTTTATTTTTGGCAACTTTGCACTTCAAGAATACCCAGAAGGTAAAGGCCTACATACAGTCCCTGTGAAGTATAGAAGCACAAAACATGGAAGTATTAAGCCAGGCCTTTGTTAGTATGATGAAAAGGCATTTTTACACATGTCTATATGTGATCCAATAGTAGGTCACAAAGAAAAGACTTCGTTCAGCTTAATGTAACATGAGATCAACAGATCGGTGACTGGAACTGACCAGGTGATGGTGTTTAGTGTTTTTACAGTTCATCCTTCAGCATATTGCGGGTTATTGAGGGAGCTAAAGAGTATGGTGATTCAGAGTAAAAGCATTTTCTCCAAAATGCTAAAACTGATAAAGTGCAGTAGACAAATACTTTTCCTACCATCTAAAAGGCCAATTCAATACCATGAGTTTATGAACCAAACATCAAGCAAATCTATCACTGTACACAAATCTAAATGGATTACTCATTCATTACATTGTTTTATAATGAATCAAGGGTTTATTAGTGCTCCTTGTCCTGCTGTTGGTTCTTATCAGCATAGTTTCCTCACACTTTAAAACTGAGCAGTCAGTGTGAGACAGATCTCTGCTTGTGCTTAACTCAGTCTGATAAAACTGTTGTTGAATCAGACTCTTAAATATTTTATCCTCAAAAGAAACAACAGTTCAATAATTCACCTAATGCATAATCAACTTCCATATTAAATGCAATTTTTCCAAGTCAACAGGGAACGCTAACACTTTTCAAATCAGTGCACTAGCATGATCGGCCACACATCGGCACCGACAACTGACGTTTCTGTTTGTCACATGCAGTAATACAGTAGCTCGTACAAAAATCTGATCCTAACAAAAGATAAAATTAAAAGAATAAATTAAATCATTTCTATGTATCGTAAACAAATATGCAAACATCTATATACAAAAAGTGTACATTGTAATGAGCTGCCTTTGTGACTTCTTGAGACTCACTATAGCGGACGGACCCAAACAGAGTTCCTATGGTGAGAGTAGTGTTAACAATGTGAGGCATGCTGTAACGTTACATCTGAGGGGACCTGATGGTGTTATTAACAACTTGGTAACAAAGCTTCCAGACCAGTACTATGATTTTCTACTCAGCTATTGCTCGAGCATGTTGAGGACATGCTAAGGAACATAGAACCTGTCTCAGTGAGCTGAAACAAGCTGGTTATTTGAGTCTCTGCAAACTCTGCAAGTAAAGCAACTTCAATAAAGCCTCAGTCAGTCATAATTGAAGGTTAACAGCTACGCTGGCAATAAAAATCCTGCCTTATTCTACAGTAATGATATTATTCTCATATAGTTGTGTAGTATGTGAATTTAAAACTGTACTATAGAAAGTAATGAGCTAGTCATTTGTTTGCATCCTCAAATGAATACAAAATCCTGTTAGTGTTTGAGTAGCAAATTCACATTTTCTCTGGGGTATGCACAATCAAGAAAGGCAATTTCTTATTCAGGCGGCATCATCACAGCTGTTGGCCACATTCACACCAATGCAGATGAATCCCAGAAAACTGCTTCGTTCCTGGGTTTTGAGGACACAGTATAAATTCTCTTAAAATCAGAGGCATACTCCAGCAGTCCTAAGCATTTATAAGTGTAGAGTATTGTTTTAAATGCTCAGCTCTGGTGTGAATGTGGCCTAACGCACTCACTTCACACTCCACTTAAATGCTCAACAAGAAAAGAGTGAAGTGAGAAGACGGTGCGCGTGGTGTGTAACAGCAGCAGTGTAAGAACCAAGAGAACAAGAGGCAGCCACAGGATGTGACTTCTCAAAAGTCTGGTAGACAGGAGAGTGAGGAGTCTTTGTATGATGGAAGAGAGGGCATTACAGGAAGAAGGGCGAACGAAACATATGAACAGGGCCAGGAATGAAGGGTGTAAAGGAAGACAGGCAGAGAACGAGTGGGTTATCTACTGCTGTTCTTCTTTCTTCTTCAGTGATATACGTTTTTTCCTGGCAGCAAGCATTTCATAGAAGGGGTCCACGCTCACAGCAGATCTACACAAGTGAAAGAAAAACACAATTTAGTGAGGAGAAATAAGTAAATGAACAAATAACTCAGAGCTCCTAGTGGGCCATTTCCATAAGGCCCCCATAAGGACTTGGTAACAAGAAAACTCGACATCTGAGAAAAGTGAAGAAGCTGCAGCCGTCATGCTTAAAACACTCCTTCATGTACCGGTGCCTACTCACAGGATGCTCATTGGTCTGGACCACCTGTAGTTCCCTCAGCCCATCACACACTACACTACACCTAACCCACAGACTTTATTCTAGTTTTTCCTCATTTACGTACTTGATGCTGTGGATCCACTCGTCCTTCTCCTCAGGTGTGGGAGCAGATATGCGGTACACCATGTGGTTTCCTTCCACTACTCTTCCATCAGCCTCTGTCTTGCATGCCTTGATCAGTTGACCGCGGTTGTTGGGAATGTACAGCTCAAAGCAGTTCTATTGTTAAGTAAGGAGAAGCACCGTGGGTAAATAATCACAGCATGCACTGATGGTGGGGTAGTAATATCTGTACTTACAGGTTTTCTTGGGTCCTCTACCTCACGGATGCTGAGGTTTTCTAAGGGAATGATACCTCGTGGCTCCTTATCCTGTCAGTGAAAAATGAAGATTTAGAGAAGCTTTCCGAGTCTTTTGCTTTGTGATCTATCCGTTTAATCAGTTTAAAGAAAGTAAGATTATGTGTGGTGTCTGCCAGCATCAGGAAATTGAGACTTACTGTAGTGTATTCAAAGTAATAAAGGCAGTTGTCTGTGAGAATGAACCATCGACGTTTCCAGGTTTTAACTCTTCCCCCTGAAACACAACAACAGGGACAACAATGTGTGACAGGAGAGCAAAACTAAGATTAAAGAGTAACTTAAACAGATGTTCCTCTACAATTAATAATTTCTACAACTTTAGAAATACTACAACTCTGTCTGTACATACCTCCTGAGAAAACAAGCAGCAGCAGTAGAGGGTGGAAATCGCAGGGAAGAAGCAGAGGCAAAAAGAACCAGAGGATTTAGAGACAGAGACAGGGAGGAGGAAGAGAAGGAGATTATATTAGTAACACACAGATCACAGGCCCCGCCATGCAACAGAAAACAATCCGGTTTTAAGACTGCCATTACACGAGAAAGGGCCTCTGGTTCAACATCATGCTATGGCAACATTTAAATGCCACAACACTATGAGCTGATTATTCCAGAAGAAGTGAAGAGGCAGTACACCTCAAAGACAGGAAGGCAGGTTCGTCATAGCACAGAGTCTTAGAAGAGAACAAAGGGCAATGGCAAACAAGACAAATCTCTTCTTTGTGTAAACTTCTGACTCACATACTGGATTTGTCAGTAAAAGATTGTAAAGATCAGTGTTAAAGCTGACATGAAGAGCAAAGGGAAAGGCCTCGCTGCTGTCCTCTCACCAAGTTTGAGAAGCCAGCCCTCTCTGTCAGGGTTGAAGAAGGTGTGCGTCAAGTCGTTGCCGTCATCTTCAGGGATTTTGAAGGGCTCATTTTTGATGCTTTCGTAGAGATTCTGAAAGAGAGAGGGAAAAATAATAAACTCACCATGAATCTCTGCATCTACAATAAGAAACGTGGAGTTGGTCGTACTCTGAGCAGCTCCTCCGGCAGGTCCCCACCCTCGTTGATGCCTCTGTTCATTGAGATGAAACGGTCAACTCCAGGTTTGTCCCTCACGTTGGGATTATGGAGGCTCGTGTTCAGCATGATTATGGCAAATGACAGTACGTAACAAGTGTCTGCAAACAGAAGAAGCATGGAAAAGGTTTCAGAAAAGCTTAATAAACTAAATTTAATTCTACTTGGCCATTCAAAAACATGCTTGTAGGGTTCTGTATGGAGCAGCTGCAGCAGAGCAGATTTCTGGTAGTGCATGTTTATTTTAATTTATTTAGAAATAATCCAATGCATGATGCACTAACTATTTTAGGCATTTCTGTTATCGCTCTTGGAACATTCCTAATTACATATATATGTACACATCACTTTTGTATGTTTAGCATGCTAAGACACTCAAACAATTAAATGAAATAGTAGGTTTTAGTGAAAATATGTCGCAACTCTTACATCAGGTCATTTCTGGTAAGGGGCTTTGTGAGAGTGCACAACTCCTGGCAAGTCACACTACTTTCTGTTTTTTTGTTCTGTAACAGGAACTGGAAGCACACATAAAACGGACCCTGCTGCAAAACAAAGCTCAATGCAAAGAAACTGCTGAAATCTAATATGATTCCAGATAACTGTCTTTAAAATCCAGAGTGTGTACACATGTCTTTATATTTACCAGTGCTCTGGAAGACACCAGGGTTGCAGTGGCAGTATCTTTGAGCAAAGGCCTCCATCATTCTGTCAATCTTTTGAGCTTCACCAGGCAAACGGAAACTCCACAGGAACTGTCTGCAGAAACAGGTCAAGACCAAGAGAACAAATTCTGCATCAACTAACAGCTACACCGTCAGTGCTGTTGCATAATTTTTTTCCTCCCCAACCTGAGGTGAAAATGGGAGAGGGACTTTCCATTGTTACAAGCTCTGCTCACAAGAGAATGCTTGGATGCGTTTCAACAGAGCTGTGTCCTTGGATCATAATAAAAAACAAAGCAACGTGGGCAGTTTACCTGAGGGCCTGGACAAGGTTAAGATCAGTGAACTCGTGGAGGTCAACAAAAGCCTGCAGCACTTTAATGTTGAAGTCATCCCTGTGGAACAACAACAGAGTTAAAATGGTCGATACTGGAAACTGAGAAAAGGGGCAGATGATGCTACAACAGCACGTACCTTTCCCCAAGGTAATCTCCTATAGCGGTCTTGTTGAGGCCTTCTCCTTTGTACAGGAACTGAGCGATGTCCTCTGGTGTGTGTCTAAGCAGCTCGTTCTCCACCAGAAACACAATGCCCTGCAGAGAGCAGAAAGAGTCAGTCACAACCCTGCAAATAAAGAGATAACAAATGTACAGCTACTGATTTATTACTTTTTTTGGGTCCATGTTGAATTTCTTCCTCCCCATTGCCACGTGCCGACTTTTCTGTAGAGTTTTACTGGAGGGAAGACAGAGCAGGAGTTAAGAATAAATCAGAGCTCTTTGTCAGTAACATGGATGGCAAACTATAACGTGTGCTAAAAACACAGAAGATGGGGAAATCCACCATTACAATCTGTATGCATTAGAATTGACCACATTATATATAGTAGATCCAGGTCTTTTGGATGTTCAATGCTAATTTGAAGGGTGCTCTCCACCTAAATAGATATAGTCAGTAACACATCCCCTCTTACACGTGGAATAAAAAGATAAATTACCATGTTAACCCATTTAATCATTGTGTTCTACAGATTTCTTTCATCACATGAATCCAGTTATCTGGAGTATAGTTTTAACTATAAATATAGTTTTAACGTGAGTCTCATAGACGATTTTTACAGTCCTAGTGTGCACATTCTTTTTACCTGCCCTCTGTGCTGGTCTCCAGTCCTTCTACCTCTAAAATCGCCTCTCTTAGCTCCTCCCTGAGCCTTTGGATCTCCTGCAGGAGGACGCCCTTCCTCCTGCGGATGTCCTCCAGCTCAGAGCGCTCTTCTGGGCTCAGGTCTACAGGGACTGCAAGGGAAGAGAAGAAGAATGATCCTATTACTGCTGCAGCTACAGATATACCAAGCAGTATGCCCAAACAATCCAAGTCGAGAGCAACAGTGGCATAAAAACATGTAGGAAAGTGCATTGTTTCTTAAATATCTGACAATAGAAAGGAGTAGAGGAAGTGGAAAGTAACAGCAACGATACGTCTTTGGGAGACGATGCCTCTTAACTCTAAATTAAAGTGTTCCTACATTTAAAGAAAGTGTGTGTGTTTCCCTATCCATCCTCCCAATCTGTTCAATCAAAAAATCAAATCCTTCATGATTTTTTAACCCATGCATGCTTCTTATAACATGTTAATTGTTGTACTTTTTATGTACGCACTAATCACCAAGGCAAATTCCTGGTATTGTGAAACCTCTTCACTTACATGGTAATAAACATGTTCAATACATACTGAGTCACTGTGATATATAGACTGCATGTATAGGCATGCATAATCCATCCATCCAAGCATCCATCAACTACACTCATGCACAGAGACCAACCCAAAACAAAAGCAACTGAATAAAACACCCAGCAATAAAATTCACTACAGGATTCAAAACAAAAAAACAAAAACAAAACAAACAAAAAACAGTTAACATTAAGGTAAATATTACAATTTTTTTCATTTAACACAGCGCTGTTCAACCACTAATACTATCATTTCCAGTACAGCTAGATAAAAAAATAAATTAATATTTAACAAAACAGTCCAGCAATACATCCACATATATCCACTTTTATTGAAAGTGTTGAAAGTCTGCAGTGCTATCATGTTATTTTTGATATTTACCCTGAATTCACAGGGCAAACACAGGACCATGTTTAGCGAGATGTTGCCCTATTTCACACGAAAAAATGCCGATTTGTCCCCATAGGTCGCTGCAGCCGCCTGTGTTCAGCAGTGTCTGGTAGTCTGCAGAGCCTCACAGACCAATGTGTTCACACAACTAAACAAACAGCTGCTCTTTACACCACCAACCACGCCCACAGTCTAGATAAACGCTGAGGACTGATTCACACCGCAGCAGACAGCGTACTAACTACAGTACGACAATAGAAAAATGGACTTTATTACACGCCCTAGTGTAACCCGAAGGCAGGTTATGGTGTTAAATGTCCACCAACGTTAGCTCAAAAGTTAGCTCCTAGCTCGTACTGAGACAATCAATATTTAGTTGGCGACGTGCTAAGCTAACGAATTCGGGTAGCTTGTTTTAACTTGTATGTTGTTTACACGAATACCAACACTTATTGGAGAAGAGCTTAAATATACGGTCAGACATATTCATTTAAATGTTCACCTATTTGATCACCGTGTCACACCTGAGCTAATAACCGGAGCGTATGGCTACACAACTAGCCGCCGTTAGCTAGCGAAAGCCTATGCCAATAGCTACTTAGTAAGTCCACTTACTGTACTCCAGGTCATCCATTTTTGGTGCTTTACTTTTAGGCATAAATAATTCAGAGTCGACTGTCATTCAATATCAGAAAATGGGGATATATGTGTAAATATTTTCTCAAAATTACAGGGAAAGCAGACAACCCTTGGTGTCGAAATGTTGGGCCAGAGACAAAGAAGGTGGCGACACCGGAAGCGGTGTCGAGCTTTGGATCGGTCTACTTCCGGTCACTTGTTTTTCAAAATAGAACTATTATTGGTTGTGATGAAGGTAGCATGAATGCACAATGAAAGCCCTTTCTTTGTTTGTTTCATTTTTGGTAGTTGTAATATACAATAGCAATATAAGAGCTTTATTGAATGTATTCTAAAACCCACTCAGGGAACGTGTGGCTATGCAACCTGTCTGACAGAATCAGATTTCGTTTCCTGATTAGCAGATGATAATTACTGTAGATAATTAGATTTTTATTTTCTAAGCATTTTATAATGCAATACTAGACAGATATGTTTTTTGTTTCTAAATATAAGACCAATTGCCAGTTAAGTTCCCAGAATGACAAGAATTGAGAACACAACAACATAGATCCTGTGCTCTTTTATAAATGTCAGAGGGGACATTTTTCTATAGAAGCTGGAGGTGTGGTTTAAGGACAATAAGAGGGATGGTTCCATTGCAAGCCAGAATTAATGATTAAATGTACGTCCATACTTCTCCAGCTTCTCCTGCGGGGATCAGCTGCTGCTTTCAGGATAGATGAGGTTACAACTCCCTCACCCTCTGAGTCACAAGGCTGCTGCCAAGGTGACTGCCAGATAGCCCTCTATATGTAGGCACACAGGGGCCAACATTGTCAGGTGCCTGATATTCCATTTATTAAATTCTGTGAGATGTCACAACTCACCGTTGAGCAAAGAAAATTCCCTCTTTATTTCAGTTAAACAGCTTGCATCAAATATAGGACAAAAACACAAAAGTGCATTAGCTTGCTCCAGACAACCTTACTAAATTTATTCAAAACCATATATAACTATTAACATTGATTATGTATATTTCATCGTTTTAGTAATAAGTACAATTTCATTACAGGCAGTCCACTACAGACATCTTAATGGCATTATCAACTGAGGTGTTTCACCTCAACACTGTGGTCTACAACACCATGGTCCCAGCTATGGCCATAGACGCGGAAAGTAAACTAGTCTCTTAAACATCAGGTAAGGTATGGTAAACATTTGGCAAAAACTCCATTCAAAGCATGTTTAGATTCTTCTATTTGGTAATATTACAAGCCTCGCCTAGACTTACTAGATTCAAAGTGTTGCACTTACATTCTGGAGCTGTGCAAGCACAGTGTAATTGTGGTAGACCAGCTGCATTGTGCGCTCAAGGAAAGAATCAAAACAAAAAATAACATCCTGGTGAGCAAAATGTTTTACTCTGTTTTCTGCAGTCAGGTTTAAACAGTTCATGATCAACAGCCAGAATTTACAGGCTAATTATACAAAGGCATTGATTTGTCCAGGCATGACTAAGACATACAGTATGTTGATGATGACCCAAGCAGTTGGCACATGGTCTTATTGATTGACACATTGCACATGCTAATGACTTATTCTTTATCCTGACAATTATCAGCAGATTTTATAATGGCAAAATGAATTTATACAAACAACAGTTCCCATTAGGGATCCAAAGTCTGTTTAATTTCAAAGGCGGTTTTTAATTTGCTACTGCAGGCTAATTCTATGCAGTGTGCAAGTTCTCTCTCTCTGATTTATTCCATGATCAAACCTCTTACAACAAAGCACTCCTGAATTTGAGTGTTGTCCCCTCATTTGTCTCGACTGCATGACTTTAAAGTGTCTTAATGATTGTGTAATTTGTCAGTCCTCCCTTTCTAAAGCTATGAGAGTTCCAACGGTTAAAAGATTTTAGTCTATGAATGTAATGTGACACATTCTTTAGAATGTGAACTGACACTAGTGCATTGATTATCTGACTTTGTGTTACTTTTTTGTTCTATCTAAAAGTTACTATGTGTCCTAGTGTTGTTTTCTGTGCTGCTTCAACTCTAGTCGGTGTGCAAAATCAATGCACGGCTGAAGCATGTAAATGCCTACTTTCTCCATCTTTCAAAGACGATTGGTAGTGACATGCTCCATGTCTAAAATAGTGCTGAGGGTTAGGGCTGTGATTCTAGAACATCTTTTGAAGACAAACAGGCTAAAAGCACTGACACAGAAGCTGGCTTTGTTCAGACATTTTTATCTTCAATGTGTTGCACAGAGCGATATCACTGACAGCCTTGTGCATCCACTGACTAAAAAAAAGCAGCCAGATTATGCAAAAATGTCAGTAAGAGTTACCGTTCAACGGTCTCATTGCTCCGGCCCTGAAAAGCTTGATCTTGCTGCTCTACACTGATTTACTGCATGAGTAAAAGTGTAATAAAAGCCATGTTTCTCTCCACTGATGCTTGACAGTGGTCGAGTTGCATGCTAAAAAGTATCTATGTGGTTGATGGACTCTAATAGGTAGACAGAGATTAAGAAGATTTAGTTTCCTTACATAAGATAGAAAAGGCAATGGTACAACAGTACTGTACAGTGTCAGATAAGGCATTGCCCTCAAGGGGCAAAGTTTTAGATGTTTACATGTTTACTATTTAGATATTTTAGATGTTATTTGTTGGCCAGAGTGAATCTTAATGTAGTTTTCTGTCTTTTTGATTTCTTTGAATGTAATCTGATTTCTCTCCATTATAATCTAAGGCAAACATCAGGTAGTGCTTCTCTGCATGCATACTACTATGTATACATCCAACACATGCACTATCTGCACAAAAATCCTCATAAACATTCGATTGTTCTTCCCTCTTATTATCCCAGGCTGTGCAGTTTTCATGCTTCTCAGGGTACGCTCGGCGTAATCCAACAACTGTGCAATGAGGCGCATTTTTCATCCATTTTCAAATTTACTATTAATCCCTGCAGTCATGCTCCAATGATGCGTGGCTTGTGGGTTATCCCTTTCATTAATCCCTAGAAAAGCAGTTTCTGCAATCCAGGCTATTTTAAGTCTCTCACATACCCTTGCAGAGTATAGATGGCAACAGAGATTATGTAATTCAGTAGAGTGCTGATATGTCAATCAACTCAACCAATCCCCGATTAGAATCTTGTAATCTTCACTCCAGAATCTCCAACAATGACACGAGCCATGGAAGGATGAACCTGTTGAGAGATCAGTAGAAAGGTTACTAATGATAACTCACAGTGACCAAAACACTACATCAATTAAAACATACAGTACATCTGCAAAGAGAAAGAGAGCATACATACATTTAAATCATAAACCTTGTAAAATACAAAATACTGGTTTACTACCTATTGTAAGCTATTTTAAATAAGCACCTTCCACACAGTATTTAAAGTGGAACTGTTGTGCCTTTAATGCATCTAACTGTTCTGTGTAATGTGCAGAGGTGGAACAGCTGGGTATGTTGTTGTTTCTGAGCAGCGTGTGGAGCTACAACAGTCCTACATATGTTCAGTTGCATTAATCTGACCTGTGCTTGAAGCGGCCCATATGGCACAAGTTCTCCATCCACAGTAAGTGTTCCTCGTGTAGACAGAGGTTGCAGTCTGAAGGCCCTGCAGGTAACATGGCTCACATACGGTGAGCTGACGGAGTGGTGGGTTCCTCTTTCCATGGCAAAGAACAGTCTCAGTAGAGTGGCTCTAGAGATCCCTGCCCGCACAAAGGTCAGGTGGATCAGCCCATCGTCAAACCTGGCCTGGGGTGCAGCATGGAGGTCAGCCCCAAGGTGAGACTGATAAAGGGCCAGGACCAGGACAAAGTCTCCTTCAATGGTGACCCAGTCTCTGGTGGGAAGAGGTTGGTCAAGGGGGGGTAACAAGTCATCTCTTGGTAGATTTAAAGGCAGTGAAACGAATGGACGGTTCTTGAAAGGTCCTGCTGGTTCGGCAATATCAAAATTAAAAGATGAGGACGGTGTGCGTAAAGATGGCGAGGGTGATGTGGAGTTTGGGGTGTTGGGACGGGGGACGAGGTAGGATGATGAGTGTGGGGAGGCACAGGAAGGGGAAGAGGGGGGTGTGGGAGACAGAGACAGGGAAAGGGAGGGAAGTTTAGGGGGGAGGGAATTAGAATGGGAGTGCTGCAGGAGTGAGAGGGGCCTTGGCCGAGAGGCATTTTGGTTTTGGTCCAGGGTCTTGGGCTTGTACGAGAAGGGTGAATGACGAAATGGAGAGGAGATGGTGGAAGATCGCTCACGAGCAACATCCAGTGGATAAGGTTCTTTCTGGTAATAGGTTCCATTCAGATCCATGTCCTCCATGCCAAATGAAGTGCCAGAATCTGCATCTCCCTCCTGACTGAGAGGCTGGCTGAAGAGAGTGTTGGCTATCTGACTTGAAGGGGCAGAATTCTTTCTTATTGCCTTCCTGGCTTCCTGAAGGCTCTCTGGGTAAGTGATACAACCCTCTTCATCTGCCTCTCGTCCCATGTCTACCCCATAGCTCTCACCCAGTTCTCTTGCATGCAATGCTCCCTCCCCTTCTACAGAACCACCACTGCCATCGGCATCCTTCAACCTATCTTCTTCCTCCATCTCACCAGAGTCTTGCTCTATGGTTCCCTCATCTTCCTTTTCATCCTTGATCCTCGCTAACCTTTCCTCCCTCTCCATATTGCATTCATCTCTTTCATTTGATTCTGAACTTGTCCCCGACCTCTCAGAACATGTCCCTGACTTATTCTCTTCAGCCTCCATCTCCCCCTCCCTTTCTCTCTCTCTGTCTTCTGCCAGACTGCTTGCCCTTACCACACCAGTCCCCCCTCCCCTGGCCCTCTCCCTTCTCCTCTCTCTCTCTCTCTGCCTCTCCTCTTTTTCTCTCTCTCCCTCACCCCTGCGTAGGCTCCGCTGTTCACTGATGCCCATGTCAGAGCATGTACGATGAATCGGTGTTCGGCAGAAACCCTCCAAACCTTCTGTGATACTGCGAGAGAGGGGTCTCCTTGGCGGAGGAGGTGTGGTGTCTGGTGATGAGGTGACGATGGAGGGGGGCAGGTAGGAAAGGCGACCCTTGTAGGATCGAAGAGAGGCTATGCGCACTAAGGTGCCCAAGGTGAAGCGAGCTGAGCCCAGGCCACGATATCTGAAGTAATAAAAGAAGCATGTAAAGCTACATATTGTGAATTAAGTGTCCTGTGATGCATAAGCCATTAGTTAGGCTGTAATGAAAAAACAGCATTTCAAACTTCTCACCCACCTCTCACTCTCAATGTCCACATCAGACACAAAACCCCAGGCAACAGAGAGGAAGGAAAACAGCCTCCTGGGTGCTGCAGCGCGGCTGTTGTTTGAGGGAGCAGGGCTGGTTGTCACAGATACGAGGTCCATGGGTCGGACACCGCCTCGACAGAGCAAAAAGCAGCAGTTCAATAAGAGGGGCTCTCGAAGGCACATGTCATACCTGAAGGAGACATACAAGACAAAAACACCACCTGTCAGTAAAAATAAAGAATAATAAGGACCTGCAGTCTGGACCCTGATCCTTCCAATGCTTATTGCCTGCACTAGTCTCTGTTGTTCATCTTTGTTTTAATTACTATTACTAATCATTGCAATCAAAATCTGACGATATATATCCACTATACTATAATCACAGCTGTTTCCTCTTCCATCATGTTTGTTCTCTGTAATGTATGATGTTTGTGCATGTTTGTTCCTCTCTCTCTCCTTCGTCCTCTCTGTCCTGTCTACCTCTTCTTCTCCTCCTCTACCCGGCTGGCTATCAACAGGAAGGTTCTCCTTATGAGTCAGGTCCTGCTCAAGGTTTCTTCCTGTTAAAAGGGGGTTTTTCTTGCCACTGTTGCTGTTAAGGGGGTTCAGGCTCTGGGTCTCTGTGAAGTGCTTTGAGACCACAATGTCACTTTGCAGAAGCACCAGATGCATGCAATTTTACAATAGTTCCTGTGTAAAAATCTGCCATATTTATATTTGGACCTGCCTTAAGTTTGTTATAACATTTACATAGCTGTATTCTTCGAAACTACACTAATCTGTTCCGTTTTAAAGTGGTTTGGAGTACTCTGCAAAATGGCATTTAAATGTGTGATGAATTTGTATTGTTTAAAAATGTGTTTATTTTTATTTTTAAATGATTTATTGACAACAGCGGTTATCAGCAAGTATAATCTGAGCTGACAACATTGTCACAATATGAAAAAGTAAAACGATGTGAACCTTTCTCGTGGCTTTTTGTTCCACAGTATTAAGTTGTGCTAAAATAATTTTAACTGTAAACACTTTTCACCAATTTAAAGAAGAGATAGACTTACCCTGCGTGGTGATTGATGGAGCCGGCCAGTGCATTCCCAGAGCCACAGGGCAGAATGCCGACAGGTGTTTTTATTGCTTGTTCCCAGTCTGGGCGCTCCATCAGCCCATTAATTACCTACCCAAACACGCACACAGGAAATTTGTATGTAACATTTAATTTCATGACTTCCCACCTTTACAGCCCCTACATTTTAGCCAGCTTAGCTCTGGACCTCACCTCATGTAGCAGACCATCCCCAGACACAATGATGATGCCATCCCACTCTAGGAGTGGAATCTCTCGGATGAGCTCTCTAGCATGGTTCTGACGTTCTGAGAAAAGGTAAATACGTTAATGTCTGGAAGAGTTGTATGATTCATGTGAACAATCTGCTCCATTTTGACAGTGGTTACCTGTCTGAATTAGGTTATAGCTGATGTTAGCCTCTCTGATCATTGGCAGGATGTGGGTCTGACACCACTGCATTGCCTGGCCCCTTCCACTGAAGGGATTGACCAATAACAGTAGTCGCCTGGGACGAGGTAGCAGACTTCTTGAAAATTCTGTATAAAATGAAAAGGACAGCATGAATAAGCTACCTGTGCAGTTTCTGTCCAACACAAATCAAGAGGATCACTGCAATTTCAAAGCCAGCCAGCTGGGACGTAAGCTAAGCCATTATTACAGTGTTGCCCAACTCTGGACTTTGAGTGCATTCACGCATTTGAGCCTCATTTGCAGTGTGTAACCACACCAGGTCTACTTCACATTTCACAAGGTCATTATACATGACCATGTCTGTTAATCATTTAAGTTCAGATACATGTTAAAGGACACATGTTGCATTCTGACCACAGGAAGTAAAAAGAAACATAAAAACAGAAGTACACACATTTTAATGATTGGTTATTTACACCATGGACAGGGAAGCAGTAAAACAATGACACTATTCTTCTTCTCTACTCTGCTAGTAAGGATCCAAAATAATTACGATTACAATAGGGCCTTCACACCACTTGGTGCTCGAGCCCTAAATATGAACCTCTTCTTAAAACAAACTCAACCTAAGATATGTTATGATTTAGATGGACATCAATAGTGCAGAGTAGTAGACACAAGAGCTGCACTCTCAGATAATCCTGGATTACGCAACAAACTGCATCAAAGCAAATTAGCAGGAAAACCAGCAGACTACAGCTATGATGCTTATAAGTATAAAAGTCACCAATAAGTGCTTCATAAATGTTGACAAGGGACTGATCAAAAGAACTGATGAGTTAAAAATCATTGACAGCTTTATCACAAAAAAGGAGACAGGCGTGATGGGCAAACACTAAAAAGGAAAAGGGAGGAATAAAAGGTAGAAGATGTTCATTAGGTGGGTAACGTAAGACGATGGTGGGAAAAAAGTAAAGAAACACAGAAACACTCAGCACTCAACACTCAGGGGAGCCTTGCTATCTATGGGATAACTGAGGCTGTGGCATGCAGATGATGGGAAGGGGTGGCAAGCTGAAGCAGTCCCACCCTCTCTGTCTTTAGATTTGACATTGAATGATACAGAGCATGTGTGCAGGACAGATAAGGGGAAAGAAATAAAAATGTAAAGTTTTAGACAATCCTAAGAAAAAGAAACAAAAGCAAAAATGACTAAAAACATTGCTAAATGTCCTCAATATATATTACAGTATATTATATGTTAATTCTTAGGCAGCAGTATTTTTATCCCTAAAATGCTCAACAAAACTTGGAACTAGCTGAGCTCAGTGTGTCAATGTGTGTCCTGTATAACAAGAAAGGCCCTGGTCACAGTAACATTAGGCTATACTTAGCAAGCCGTTACAAAGGAGGCATAAATCAAGAGTGGAATGTGGCAACATTGTGATGCTTTCTGATGTGACCAACAGGAATGCAACACTTATTGTTGGGGACAAATGTAAAGGATATATATGGCATGCTATTAGTCCTGTTATTCTTCTAAAGTCATACAATCAAACAATTATCAGTAATCAGGGTCCCTTTGTAAACAGCACAGACTGAGGTTTAGGTATGCTTCATAAAGCAAAATATCAAAAGGTTTGAGCTTTTTTTACTGCACAGTATCTTCGAGGTTTAGGACAGTCTTTTCACATTTTTAGATATTTTATAGACCGCAAGTTTAAGATTTAAGGACTAAAACACTTTATAACAGTCCTTAATTAAGTAAAGCAAATAAATGCATAGTTAATTTTCTGTTACAATTCAATACAGTCTTGTTTAAACCACGACATGTCCCTCACACTTGACAAAAACTCACTCACCTGTGTCAGCAGTTACGGTCACACCTCTGAGTAGACATTGCACAGCAGCGGACCACCTCTCAGCTTCAGGCCTGCTTTCTGCTAGATAGGCCCTCACTTGCCTGCGCCGAGACACCCCTTTCCGTCGTTTTCCGGGGGGGTACCAATACAGCACCAGCAGAGGAGGAGCAGGGGAACGAGGGCAGCTGCACCCCACCAACTCTGATAAGGGCAGCAGGAGGCGGGCTTCCTTTCCTGGCCGTGGTGACAGGCGCTGAATATGTACATGTGTGTGTGTGAGGGTCAAGGCATAGTTGGATGCCGGAGCCGGAGTTGGGGAGGCAGCAGGGGAGATCCCTCCTGGACCACCCGGGCTACTGGGGCAGCTGTTATTGTTGCTGTTACTGCCTGTTCCCCAACTTGCGAACTGACCGTGAAGGAGGGCTTCTGCTGGGAACGGTGGGGATGGTTCTGGTGATCGCATTCTCACCGCTCAAGTTGACAAAGTCTTTTAATCAAGCTTCAGTGTAGAATGTTCTGTAGTGAGATTCTTGAAGGAAAATCTGGCAGCTTTTTAAAATCTGCAGTGAAAAGCAATGTGTCTGAAAGTCAGTCTGAGAACTTTATCCCTGAAGGTTCTTCTAAATCATTTTTCCTTTTCAGTGCTTTGATTCAGGAGACGATGTCACAAAAATGCCTGTCCATTTCAGATATGTCTTCATTTGAAAAGAAAAAAAAACTTTTTCCAGTTGAAGGTTTCTTCCATTTAGAGTATTTATCCAGTGAAGATGGGAACTGCTGTCACAGTTAGAAAGCTCCCATCATAGTTTGATCCGGACAGATGTCAGCCTCTACGGTTTGCTGCCAGTTTAAAAAAGTAAGTAGATGATCCTTTCACATATTCAAAGACAACAGGACTTAAAAATGAAAAACAAATGTCATTTAAACAATGTGTTCTTCACAAAGTTTGCATAAGTATAAAAAAATAAGTTTACATTACAACTTAAAGCCCCCTTATTGGATAACAATATGAGGCAGCGGAGCAGCTACTTAACAATGCATCTTCAAATAATTACACAGACAGACAATAGACTAAAACTCTCTGCATACAAAGACATATGCATTAAGAATGGATAAGACAAAAAGCAAACACACCTTGCTTACACAAGGAGGCCACAGCAATCAAATTAAATTACTGCACTGAGAGTTCTGTAAATTTTGTTGCATGGTAAGTGCTGCCCGAATGCCGCAAAGATATGATAACTGCAGCCTGTTCAAGACCTTTGATACCTCTAGTCCTATGTGGAATCTTAGTGATAGAGGCAGACAAGAGGGATGACTGGGTCAATCCCCTAAACAGTAGTGATACATTAAAGAGTCATCCACGCATAAACTCCTTCACATGAGGAGCAACACTACATAAGACAAGGGTAAAACAAAAGCAACAACAAACAAACAAAACAAAACAAAAGACAAACAAGGAGACAGTTCCAGGTGGGTCCTTAGGTTATGTCATCTTAATTTCCTTGAGGTAATCCTCACGTTCCCTCCCAAAGATCTCTGTTCCTGCATGAGGACACAGGAGGACCACAGTCAAAAAGAGCAGAACAAGGCATGAGTCACCTTAAGTTTACTATCCAAATTAAAAAAAATCTGCATTAGAGGTATCATATCTGTATTGACAGGTGCAAAAAGAACTGTGGTGATAAGAGGACAAGATTACAGTGACAGGGTGAAGCAATACACGGTCATGCTCCTTGACCTAGGCTTGTGACTCAGAGTCACACATCCTCAACAGCCTTGCTGAGATTCCACATTATTTTGGATTAAAGGTTGCATGAGACTGACCACAGTCTGCTGGTATTTTCACATTCAGAGCTTTGTTTCTAATGCAATTTGGGGACACGGTGTCTCTTTCACAATTTGAATCGTGGTCGGAGATTTTGCAAATTGCTGACATAACTGGTACTGGATTTAGAGGTTTTGCAACATGCTTATGGACTTAACCATTTTACAATTTCCAAAGAAAAAAATAAACCTGATGAAAAGTAATTTTAAGGTTTAATTCATGAATTAAGGGAGTCTTACCAAACATTAAGGACTAGTTACATCATTTCTGAGATTGAAATCCAGCTGATACAATAAGGTGCCAAGTCAGCAGGACTCAGACCATTTAGCTTTGATAAATCAAAGTACTAGACTATCAATGTAGGACTTCGACAAACCCTAAATTAATAAAGTGGTCACATCTATCAAGTTTTATAACAGACAGGAAACATTATGCAAGCTGTGGTGCAGACAAAATCAATACTTGGCTGATGTCCTGCTCTGATAAAATACACACAGAAAAGGGTCTCACTGATGCCCATTGTTGCACCTTACGTCCTTGAAATGCAGGGCGGGGACACCCAGAAATAATAATATGCGCAGGCTAAATCTGTCCACCACACAATGAGGCTTCTGTTCAGTGACTTTGGGATATTTTTGGTCAACCTGTGGTTACTGTATTCTTTGAAGCCAAGAAAATCTACATAACCGGGCACTGCAACAGACTACCTTAACTGATACCGATTAGATCATTTAAAAGCCGAGTTTTGCCGTGTAACTTTGTGCGTCGTTGCACACCTATCGCTAGCCAGCAGTTTTGACAGGCTGTAAGCTAACTTATTTAAATTTCCACACAGCACGGCCACAATCCCCGAACGGAGTCATTTTCATTAACGTCTTTGCCTCTGACATGACCAACCAAAAACCGGTTTATAGTTATATGAGACGTGTATTACTTTACGTTTAATATTGGTGCTAGCCAGTGTTATGAATACAGTGCCTGTAACGTTAGCTCGTTACAGTAAACTGCTGCCTGACAAGCGCAACACAGCGTTGTCAGCTAGCAGCGGTTAGCAGCCTGCTAGCTGACGTGTAGCCTAAGTTCAAGCTAACTTACAACATTGACATGTTGTCTCGTTCAGTGTTAGTTATAAACATTACAAGTTTATGAAAAAGTGCCCGTCGGCATTTTAAGGCTTGTTTCTCGTATAGTTTGATGACATACCCAAGTTAGCGCAGATAGATTAGATGGCAATGTTAGCTAGCGGGCTTAATGATCCGTTTCCATTACAACGAATACTTGTGATTTCTTTAAAATGAGTACGTAGCAAGCACATGATTCGTAACAGCAAAGTTGAAAACAATACCCCAAAGCACTACATTACCTCATCTTGTCTCCCCTCTCACGACGACAACTAGTCGTTTGCTGTGAAAGCTGTGGCTCGGTGCAGGAAGTGACTGGAGACGCAGCCGCAGCAGCTTTGAGCGGCGGAGAGGAAATCCAATGACGATAAGGAAAACATTGCAACACCCACCGACATTCTCCAATCATTGACAGACCACCGCTTCCTGCCCAAGCCGTTTGTTATCCCACCTACTGATAAATGCTGATCAAAAGATGTGTTGTCTAACATTTACATCAAGACGTCAGTGTGTACTGTAAACGAGTGGATAAGGTTAGAGATACACAAAAGGCTTTTTAATCAGCAGGCCTTTGTCAGCTTAAAATAATGTTACAACCCAATAACAACGTTAATGTCAGTGATAGATGGAACTGAAAGGGTAAGTGAGGAGTGCAATGAAACACTGAAGATGACTCATTTGTACAGCCATTCTTTTATTTGCATTAGACTGCATGGAAAACAAAAACAGACTAGTTCTTGAAGCCACAGCCAGGTCTGCGACCACGGGCTCTCTCGAACTTTCTGCCCTTGGAACGGACGTAGGGCCTGGAAATTGAAGAAAATAAAGTTATTTAACATTTTGAGCTCAATGAAAGTGCAATCAACTTCATATAACAAGGTATTTACATCATTCTGTGTTTTACAATCCAGCTATGTAAAGATCAGAATAAGAGCTAAAATATCTGACACTGCTACAGATTAATCCAACATTTTAGCAAGACTTCCCCTGTGCAGCGACATTTACACGCTGGGCATAGGTGTTACCCTGCAGCACAGTCCATAACTGCATTTTATTCAGTTCAACAGGGGCACAGCGATTGTACCACAACTAGCTATTGCCAAACAGCCGCCTGGAATTTCTAATTCCATTATATTCATTATCCATTATTTTCTAGCATACTTCATTGGTGTACTAACAAATCCTCAGCCCTGCTAGGAGAGCTCAGTGCCAAAAACACACTGCAAAACAGTTAGATTAAGGTTGCATCTACAATAATACGGCTCTCCATCCAGTTGAGTGTTTTAGCACCAACAACAAAAACCATCACATTTTGCCCAGATTAAATAATTTTTTTTTTGCTGCTAAGACAGTCAACATTTTCCAAACTCCTCTCTTTGAGTCCTAAAATGAGTAGTAAACAGCTGTAGCCTAAGAAAGCTGGCTCTGAACTGACAGTCTACCAATTCTAGTGTGTGTTGTAACCAAGCATCAAACCGATTAAAAATAACAGCCACAGTTATGACTTACAACTGTCAACACTTTTTTGTTCATAATTAGACAAACACATTAACTGTAAACATACTTGGTGTGGCTGTGAGGGGTTCCAGGAGCCTTTCCAAAGTGCCTGTAAACCTCTCTGGCTTTGCGGGGTCCTGAAAAAAAATGTCACAGATTATAGAAAGACAGAGCAAAGCAGAACAAATGGCGTACACATCTTTGTGACACTGAACATAAAGAGACGTGCATACAACTTTTGTGACTGGTGTAAATTGTTTTATGATCACTGACCAGTGCTTTGGCCCTGAAATAAGCTCACTTCCTAATTGAAGCAGAACTGTAATGTATGGATTTAAAAAACTAGTTCCCACCCAAGAAGGCTCAGCTCTGCAGCAGTGTTATTACTTTATTATTTATTGTCATAATTTAAGGCTATATTACTCTGTTCTTAATTAATCTGTTCTATAGCTGGCCTGGGAAACATTAGTGCTCTTCCATGTTCTTGAAAAACAAATAACTGAACTTGAACATACAACTATAAATCCTATGATGGCAAGGCATGCTGAATGCTGATGGTCATTTTTCTAAAATGCACAGTTGTACTATAGAGGATCAGAACCAAAATCATGTTTATTGCCATTTAAAGTGAAAAGGTTTCACATTATTAGGAATTTGCTTTGGTGGTTTAATGCATACATAAAACAGTAACATATAATAAGAATGCCGAATAGAAGAAAATAAGAATGTGACTAATCTAAATTTACAAAATATACAAATAAGAACAAAAAATGTGTTTAATGCATGTACACAGAATAGACTATAGGTTAGTGATCAGGAGAAAATATATAGATGTGTAGTTACCTGACAGCAGCACTGTGCCATGTCCTTTGGGTGAAGCCAAAGCCAGCTGGTCAAAGGTCATCACTTGTCCTCCTGACTTCAGGATCCTTCTGCGGGCACCATCAGTTACCCTCAGAGCACAGATCTATTGGAAAGAGAAGGGGACATGACCATTTTAGAGATTGGTTATAGCTTTAAAGTGCTAAAATAAAACTAACATGTATACATACAAGCAAACGCTTACCTTGAGCTTGGGGATATCCTGAATCCTGACATCATCAGTGACCGTTCCCACAACAACAGCAATTCTGTTGTCACGGCCGGGCAGCTTCATCTTACGGATCTTACAGGGAAAAAAAGCAAGTTTAATGTGTTTGAAAACAGGGATCGCACATGTCAATATTACTTCATCCTTTTCCTGATTATGAGGGTTTAAAAAGGACTTGTATTAAGTATGCAACATGACATTATACACAAATGTCGCCTGGTGGTTGGTATAGATTTGGAAATGGCCCAAATCTTTTCACAATTTACAGCACCAATATCAAAGCAATAAAAACACAAACATAATTCAACCTGATTCCAACTAAACTGAAACATTCAGAACAAATTACATGGACTAAAACTAATCACAATGATTACACAATGACTTTCACACTACCGCAAGCAAAAATTCATGCCAGCTTCACATAAGGATCAATATAAATTCAGCACATTATCCAAGGTCATACAAGGCTACTGATGCTGTGGTAATAAATCCACAGCTGAACACAAGCAAAAATGTATATTGCATATCACATAACATTACATAAAAAACTGGTTTCAAACAGTATGAGCAAAATAAGTGTTTAAGTGTGATGTATAGCACGAAGAAATGTAACTAACCAGACGAGAGATGGAGATGGGAGGCCTGTTGGTCCTGCTCATGAAAAGCCTTCTCAAGACAACCTTGTTGAAGGGAGCACTGGTGCGACGGGCCAGGAACCTGTACAACTGCAAGAAACCAGCAGGATCATTAGGAATAACTCAGATTACGCTGATCATTAAATTTACACATTTCAAAGTGATAGAAATATCTCTGCAAATATACAATGCAGTGGTCAACACTTACCTTGACCAAGAGCCTCAGATAGATATCCTGGCTCTTTGGCTCCTTCCTGTGCACCTTACGGTCCTTGTTATGCCTGATGTCAACTCCCTTGAAAAATGAACACATATACATTGATCAACTGAGGAAATAGTCAACACTTAGCATCTATTAGCTTTATCCCAATCACTGGTAATGCTGTAGTGCCGTTAACTGCATCTTAGCTCCCCTGTTATTCTTGTGTTATAATACATTTCACAGTCAAGACATATAACACATATTAAAAGCGAAGCATTTATGTTAGAAGCAAAATATACTACACATGGCCCGAGCAGCTACGTGTAGCAGAGGCCGGTACACACGTTGACACTCTAGCTAGCTTGTCACCAATGCTACCGCGAACAAACCACCAAAGTTAAATACGGCTGAAGTTTAACATTTAGAAACACATATAAATAAACAAACATAGTCTAGGAATTGGTGTAACACATCGCTTTCTAACTCCCCTTTCGAATTTAGCCCACGGCTCGAAGCGGCTGCCTATAGAGCGCCGGTTTCCAACGTAAGCTAGTATGAATTATCAGGTCAAATAACACGAAATCTTTGCAGGTATGCGACGTGAATGGTGTTCAGACCACATAAACAGTTTTACAAGGACTGTGAGATGGTTTAGTTTAGAGGATGAACGTGGATACTGTAGCTATCGTGTTTATAAAAATCTGCTAACAGCACCTACCATCTTGGACTCAGAGCGAAAAGGGAAAAGGAAGAGCGGAGGTCTCGCGATAAGATGTGAGCTGAAATCTCGGGTGTCTGATTGGTTAGAGAGCACGCGCTTCCTGCCGACCGCAGTCAAACAGCTGTGGTAACGTAGAGGTGGAGCCTCTAGCGGCAGAAACAGGCCGTGACAGGAGTCACCAAATGTTGGGACACATGTTTCAAATTAAATGTTCAAATTAAATTAAATTGATCTGTGTGAATTTTACTTATGGAATGAAAAGATAAGATAAGATAAGATAAGATAATCCTTTATTAGTCCCTGACAGGGGAAATTCAGTGTTACAGCAGCAACAGCACAGCTTGATTGCTTGATTAAATACCAGAATAAACTGACGTGAGTACGAAGCTGTTGCACATGATGATCTGGGAGGATGAAAATGAACACAAGGTGAATTAATTTTGATTAATTAGTTTGATTAATTAACAGAATAATAATAACAGAATAATAACAGAATAAAGTGACTTCAGTACCGAACTGTTATTACACATTATAATCTGGTACAGTAAAGATGAAAGTAAAAGTTATTAGTATTAGTAAAGTTATTGCACTGCATGACCAAGTTATTATACAGGAGGAAGTGTGGTCTAAGCTAGGAATGGCTATATATATATATATATATATATATATATATATATATATATATATATATATATATATACATATACACATAAGCTACTTCGAGCAGGCCTGATTGTACAGTCTGACGGCAGCAGGTAGGAAGGACCTGCATAATTGAACATCGGTATTTTTTTCTGTTAAACTGACATATTTGAGCCTGACTGTTACATTAGACAATATTATCAGCCAGTATTGGCCTATCCCAGATATGATGGGATCACTGCTGAGCACCTGTGACTTCATGTTTTCTTTTATTGAAAGAAAGAGAATAAACAACAATCTTCTTATTTTTTTATTTTCCATAGGACTCTTAGGACTTTACAGATCAGGTCGCTCATACTGACAAGATATTGAAAATGGGTAATTAACCATTAAATATAACAACAAATATTTCATTTTTTAAAGGTAAATCTTTACTGTATTATTGTTGAGTTTACTGACCTATAGCTGTAAACAAATGGAAGGAAAACATAATGTAAACAATAAACCTTTACCTGTATGGTTACAAATATATGGCAACAGCTGCAAAGCTATCCTAGTGTGGCAGTAAACAGCTCTGTTGCTCATATTATGTCTTAAACAAAAGTTTAAACAAACTAGAAGGTGTGCAGATCAGCTGATATCACAGAAAACAACATGATCTTATTTAAGATTCTTTCCTAGTTTCCTTAGTCGTTTATTTTCTGCCCTAGGATGCATCAGCTTCATGTCTATACTTTAGTGGAGGGCCTCAGTGTGTGCTTGTGCTGCTGTTTCATGTGACACAGGTAAATTGTGAAAGCCAGCGCGATGCCCCCTAGAAAAGCGGTCCGAGCCACAGGGGGGACAAAAGTAAAGTTCACTGCCTGAAGTTTAAGAAAAGAAGAAATAGATGATGTCATTATGAATGTTTGTCTTTATTCTTTTTGCATTATTCTGACTCACCGTGTGTCAGCAGCAGAAATATATGGAATGTCTCACCTGCATTGTTGACCAAAACACCACTCCAGTCTATACACAGACATTTATAAAGAGAAGGACTTATTACAGCATTTGAAAACACATCATCCTCTCCATCATGTGGTATAATGAACAAAAAATATACCTTGTAAGACGTCCAGAATTTCTGTCTCCAGTCTTCAAATGGATCCTCTTTGTTTTCTAGTAAACTTAAACCTAAAAACAGAGGAATTAAATCATTAAAACCACACATTTACTTTAGATTTCAGTACCTGTTTTCAGAGCTAGAACATGGAAAAGCTTCATCTTGTGAGTCGGTTGCAGTTTGTTTTGACCCCATTTACTGACACTTTATTCACAGATGTAGGAGCTGGACACTGTAGATCAGATTAGCTTGCGAAAACATGAGGGAAAATACACAATTCAACATCCTATAGAGCACAAAGTCTACATTATTGCATAATCATTCAGGAACATAAACATCTTCTACATAATTAACCAGTGCTGGCTGTAATTTGTAGTTTAGTTAAGGCTACATACATGTAGGTCTTTTGAGGGTGATTATGATTTGGTTTATTTTGTTTTTTATTTTATTAGTATATAATTATACATAAATACACTCAACAAAAATATAAACGCAACACTTTTGTTTTTGCTCCCATGTTTCATGAGATGGACTTGAAGATCTAAACTTCATTCCAGATACACAATATTACCATTCCTCTCAAACATTGTTCACAAATCTGTCTAAATGTGTGATAGTGAGCACTTCTGCTTTGCTGAGATAATCCATCCCACCTCACAGGTGTGCCACATCAAGATGCTGATCTGACATCATGATTAGTGCACAGGTGTACCTTAAACTGCCCACAATAAAAGGCCACCCTGAAATGTGCATTTTGTTTCTGCTTTATTGGCGGTCTGGGGACTCAGAACCAGTCAGTATCTGGTGTGACCACCATTTGCCTCATGCAGTGCAACACATCTTCTTCGCATAGAGTTTATCAGATTGTCTATTGTGGCCTGTGGAATGTTGGTCCACTCCTCTTCAATGGCTGTGCGAAGTTGCTGGATATTAGTGGGAACTGGTGCACGCTGTCGTATACGCCGGTCAAGCACATCCCAAACATGTTCAATGGGTGACATGTCCGGTGAGTATGCTGGCCATGCAAGAACTGGGACATTTTGCTTCCAAGAATTGTGTACAGATCCTTGCAACATGGGGCCGTGCATTATCTTGCTGAAACATGAGGTGATGTTCATGGATGTATGGCACAACAATGGGCCTCAGGATCTCATCACGGTATCTCTGTGCATTCAAAATGCCATCAATAAAATGCACCTGTGTTCTTCGTCCATAACAGATGCCTGCCCATACCATGACCCCACCACCACCATGGGCCACTCGATCCACAACATTGACATCAGCAAAGCGCTCACCCACACGACGCCACACACGCTGTCTGCCATCTGCCCTGAACAATGTAAACCGAGATTCATCCGTGAAGAGAACACCTCTCCAACGTGCTAGACGCCATCGAATGTGAGCATTTGCCCACTCAAGTCTGTTACGGCGACGATCTGGAGTCAGGTTAAGACCCCGATGATGACGACGAGCATGCAGTTGAGCTTCCCTGAGACGGTTTCTGACAGTTTGTGCAGAAATTGTTTGGTTATGCAAACCAATTGTTTCAGCAGCTGTCTGAGAGGCTGGTCTCAGACGATCTCGGAGGTGAACCTGCTGGATGTGGAGGTCCTGGGCTGGTGTGGTTACTCGTGGTCTGCGGTTGTGAGGCCGGTTGGATGTACTGCCATATTCTCTGAAACGCCTTTGGAGACGGCTTATGGTGGAGAAATGAACATTCAATGCACGAGCAACAGATCTGGTTGACATTCCTGCTGTCAGCATGCCAATTGCACGCTCCCTCAATGCTTGTGGCATCTGTGGCATTTTGCTGTGAGACAAAACTGCACATTTCAGGGTGGCCTTTTATTGTGGGCAGTTTGAGGTACACCTGTGCACTAATCATGATGTCAGATCAGCATCTTGATGTGGCACACCTGTGAGGTGGGATGGATTATCTCAGCAAAGCAGAAGTGCTCACTATCACACATTTAGACAGATTTGTGAACAATGTTTGAGAGGAATGGTAATATTGTGTATCTGGAATGAAGTTTAGATCTTCAAGTCCATCTCATGAAACATGGGAGCAAAAACAAAAGTGTTGCGTTTATATTTTTGTTGAGTGTATATATGAAATTATAATTTGATCTAAGCCAAAGTCTGTCTCAGATTACAAGTTCTCTTAGAGGAACATTACAGACTTAATACATTGATAAGTTGATCTATAAGAAGAAAAGCAAATCAGACACAGCCATTTCTCGAATAAACAGTGGTTTAAATCCTTTTTGTAACTCACTCACCTATATAAAAGGCACTGATGGTGAGAGGAGCCGCAACCAGCTGATCCACCACAACTTTTCCTGTCACTGCCTTCACTCCACTTCCTGGCAGCATCCTCTCCAGCCCCCTGAGCCAGTGATAGTTGAAGTTGGCATGGAAACAGAAGCCAACAGTTGCCACCCGGGCTGTCTGACACCAGTCAATGCCAGCTGGTTCCTCTGATGAGGATGCTGCAGGTTTTCCTCTCAGCACACTCTGCTGTATGATGTCAGCTGAGGCAAACAGCGCTGTGTATCCCAAGACGTTACCGATGTACGGGTGAGCTTTGAACACAGCCCAGGCCCGGTTCATGGTGAAAAATCCGATCAGAGATATTGGTCCCTGGAGTACAGCAGCACAACAAAAAACAAACTATTCTCGGTTTCACACACAGATGCACTGTATTCCCTGCATGTTACATGTCATGGTGGGCCCATGTTGTGCCTTTAAGATGATTGTTTACATTCTTAGGCATCTGCACTTTATAGAATTTGACAACTGCACTATGTTTACTGCTGTTCATTTACTGATGATGCTCTAATGTAATGTGTGTGTGACACAACAATGACAAATTACTATTGTATTGTATTAATGGTGTTACAGATTGCATTGTCTTATTATTTTGTAGCTGTTTTTCCAATAACAGTCCCACTCACCTTTCTGTGTGACTCTTCTCACCGTCCTCTTCAGTTTAAAGAGATCAAAGAGTCAAACCTTTTTTTCTGATTGGTTCTGCTGGACCAGGAGGAGGAGCAGAGGCAATGCTACAATGGACAGGAGGTCAAAGTTCTGCCATTGCAGCAGCAGGGAATGTGTGATAAACGCTTTATCAGCATGCAGGAATCTGAGAAAATGCCATATGTGAAGTAACTGACAGAGCAATGATCTGCAGTGGACAACAGAGGAATAATGACATAAGTGTGAAATCAATATATTAATACAATGTGATGTATTTCATGTGAACAAAGGTCACCAGGTAAGCCTGTGTCAAACAGTGAGGACAACTTACCGCAGGTTCTTCTGATTGGGCGCTGAAGTTGAAGACACACTGGTAGGTTTGCTGTGAGCCCCCTGCTCAGGAGCACATGTGGTGTCACTATAAATAGAGGCCACTCCTACAGCAGTGGTTCCTCCCAGCTACACTGCAGAAGAGTCACAAAACATTTTTGACTAAAAAAATATTCAACAGACTGAGTTGTGGCTTTAGGAAGATTCAGGAGTAATGTACCGACAGTGACCTGCATGTAAAAAGATACCAACCAAGTGATTTATTATTATTAAGTTTTTTTCATTTTAACTTTTAAAGCAGGAACAAAACATTGTCAGGAGGTGAGAACAGTGCTTAAGTGGAGAAACTATAAAATGACATTCATTTGCAGCACATAGATGGTCCATAAAGAACACTGAGGGGAGCCACACGTCACCAGTTACTTGTTAGTAATAAATCTATTCCATTTGTTCCATCGTACTGAATATAAGTCAGGTCTCAGTCTGAGTAAACAAGATCATTTTTCCATTTCATGGGTTTCCTTAAATATATCTCACCAGTTGTCCACTGTAGGAGCGTCAGGCTGCAGCCATTTTTGAGTAATAGCTTTCTCCTGGTAGAGCGCCTAAACATAATGAAACACTGGGCAGCTGGATGTTTAACAAAAATCTGTGATCATGGTGTTTTGTCTAGCGGATCTTCACCTCTGTTCTGTATTGATTAATTAAAGGATGATATTATCAGTAGTAAAATCACCCCTTTGATTCTGGATGCTGGAGGGTCAGATTTATTCTCTTTTATCCTTGATCCAACAGATATACTGTCTTATTCTGTCAGTAAATGGCCAGCTTTCTGCTCTATGTGGTTAAAACAGGAGGAAAAATATATTGTGAAAATGAACTAAATGTAAAAATAAATATGTGCAGGACACATGTTAAAACATACCTCATTTGAATTCCTTTCTTCTAATCTGGATAAAGAGAGTTTATCCGCCCACCTGCTGCCATAGATATGTAAAATCCTGCACTTGGAAGGTGAGCTATTGAACTATAAAGGTCAATTAAAGCCACTAGCAACCATCTTAGCTCTTCCCTTGGAGAATGTGATAATTAGGGCCAGAGTTTAAGCTGATCAATTAGAGGCTTGTTAACTGCCCCAACTGGTGTTTGTGTCTTCCTGTATTTAACAAGCTGCTTTTGGTGTGGCACACAATGGAGACGTGTGCCCACACTTGCACAAGCGGTTGACTTTCCAGTAATTGCCTCTTTCTTTTCAGAGCCTCTTATCGTGTCTGACTTGCTTTCCCGCTATCAATTTGTCAAGTTGTTTTCCATTCATGCAGCAGGAAACAAAAAAAGAGGAGGATTTGCATTGAGCACTGATGTCACTTGAATTCACAAGATGACCCACAATACATCAACAATTAAGTTGCCACACCTCTCTCTGAAGCAGCCGCCTCTCTCAGTCTTCAGTACCGACGGCAGGGAGTCACACAGCAGGCAGCAGAAAAACAGGTAAGACAGAATTTTAATTAAATTAAATTTTATTAAATTGTAAATAATCTAAAGAGCAATTTACAAATGACCAATCTGTACTAGCAGTCACAGACAATAATCGGTAAATTAATTGTTTTATATTGTTGTTATTCAGATAGATTAAACAAATCTTTAACAATTTCATATGACTACAGATCTTGATTTATTTACACCATCTCTCTTTCAGTGGTGGACAGTTTTGAAATGAATTTTTGTGGTATTTCAATAGATTTGTGGATGTCTCCACCCCACTGATGAAAGGGACATAATGCCACTTTGTCACATTTCTGCACATGTTATAAATGGCATTGTTAAGGATTACTCTAGAAGGTCCTAACCTTTATTGACTGGTAGCCCCTTACAAATAGTTTGTTCTTTCTCCGTTGCACATATAGATACATTTAAATAACTATTTCAGGTCAGCAGAGGTTAAGAGGGGAATACAGAATATTTGTTTGTGCAGCATCTCCAAAAAATGATGTCAAGATTTTGATGAGATGTTTCAGCCAAGAAAGAGCAAGAGCTTTTATTTTGAAGATCTGAGATCGTCGCTCAGATCACAAAAAAATATTTTTTTGGAAATATTGACTTTCTGCAGATGTGCTATATAATCAAGTGTATATGCTTACATCTCTCAGCCATGCGACCATCCATCCCTGTGAGTCTCGAGCCTGGGCTGGAGCGAAGCGTCCACTGGGGTCGTGACCTCTACACGTTTGTAACCTCAGCAGCAGGTCACATGATGAGGACCCTGCAAAAACCCCGCAGGACCAGGCCGTCCAAACGGCAGGTCAACCACCGCCGCTTCCTGCACAACATGATTCAGAGGTGTGTGAGGTCATCAGGAATCACTGCGGTGCGCTAATGTTAAAAGGACTGATACAGCGGGTTTCTGGCAGTGTCTTAAAGCAGTGGTTCACAAATAGGTGGTTACAGCCAAGAAAACTGTGAGGTTATTTATTTATGTTTTGGTGAAACAGGAATCCTTGTTGGGCTTCTTAATTCCATAAACGTAAATCATCTGAGCAAGAAAATTTAGCCTCCTGGTGAATAAACCCGCCGTAGTTTATTCTGTCCGGAGGAAATTACTTTAATTTTTTACATTATTGCACCTTTTAGGAAAATATTTGCAATCTTTTTCAGGGGGCTAGCAGTTTTTCCCTGTTTCTAGATTAAAATAACCAGCTGCTGTACACACATGAGCCTCTGTCAGAGAGCATTTTAACTCCTACTCACCATTTCATCTTTTTTATTATGTTTGTGTAAACAGAAAGTTTACAGACATAGAAGCAGCAAACCACCGGCTGGCCTCGGCTCTATATTTTAAGGAGGGAGATGAAAAAACCAAGCCGGACACACCTGACCAGTCGTCTCAGAGTGGCCATCTGAAGGATCCAGACAAATGCAGTGTTCACTCAGATACTAATGACATCTCGAAGTCCAGGAGTGATGTCTCTGTTGACTTGTATGAGGTCAGTGAAAAGAAGCAACCAGGCTCAGGACATCTGTGGAAGCGTCACCCCAAGTCACAGTCTTTTAGAAAAAACAACCACAGCAAAAGGAGACAGAGGAAGGAAAGCAAAGTGGTTGAATTGACGTCAAAAGACACAGACTTTCCCCATGGGGCAGAGCTCTGTCATCTTGAATATTGCAGTGATGAACATCAACTTAATCCATCCTTAATCAATAACTTCTCAGAAGATACTCAGACTCCCCTAAATGACTCCAGTTTCATTCAGTTGAACTCGAATGTGGACATCTCTCCATCCTTCTCTCCAGAGCTGTCTCCGTTGTCTCTGGACTCTTGTGACTTCTCCCTTCAGATGTTCACAGAGCTCTCAGGCTGCACTCCGGCTCAGAGAGGCATCGCTGACGTCAATGAGGGTCAGTTGACTGACATACTGGACCTCATCAGCATTGGCAACAAGGACTCTGAAGGCTGCATGGATGTAGACGCTTATTTTGATAGTATCTGTGAATGCCAGGGTGACGCTGGGCAGGAGGTCGGCGCTCATGACGTTACATTTGCAGAGCAGTCAGACAGCTTAGCTTTGCAGGACCTGCACTGTGATGGAGGTGAGTACATGTATGAATGTGGATACAGTTGTCATGGAGACCAAGATAGGACCAGCAACTACATCCTGAACTGGAGCGCAGAGAGACAAAATGTGTATACTGCACAGGGACAGTCTCACAGTATGGACATCACCCAAAACCAAGCGCCGGCCTCCATCAGCTGCCACTTCAACACCGCACAGCAGCAGACATGCCAGCAGTCTCAGAAGGAAAGCAACTGTATGCAGGTTAGCTGTGAAAATAACCTACAGTTTACACCTTTTGAAGGTGTTGCTCAGTCATTCTCTGCACCACTTCATAATCCTGAAAACCGTCCTGTACCCACACCTCCTCAGGACGAAGACTGGCTGTTCACTGATATACTGAAAGACAGGAAGTCTCCTGACTACCAGGAAAATAAGGCTCTTATTTATTTTAACTGTTGAGCAGACTGTTGTGTCATTAATTAAGACACTGTGCTAAGACATTTCTGCGACTGGGATTTTATACCCTTGTGTGTGTTCCTGGTTCGATTCTGACTGGGGCCTTTCTGTGTGGGTTTTCTCCGGGTGCTCTGGCTTCCTCCCACAATCGAAAGACGTGCTTGTCAGGTTAATTGGTGGCTCTATATTGCCCGTAGGTGTGAGTGTGACTTTTTATTTGTCTGCATGTTGCCCTGCGATGGACTGGTGACCTGTCCTGGGTGTACCCCGCCTCTCACCCATAGCTGGCTGCGATAGGCTCCAGCTCCCTGTGACCCTGCACTGCAGGACGAAGCAGGTTAATGGATGATGAATGGATGGATGTGACACTTGCACATATGTTACACTGTTTTATATGCAAGTGTCAATCTGTGTATTGATTACAGAAGTATCAAATATTACTGAACGTGAATAAACAATAAAAATCATGTGTGTGTGTAGGTGTGTGTGTGTGTGTGTGTGTGTGTGTGTGTATGTGTGTGTGTGTGCCAAAATAAAACACACACAGACACTCCAAGATCAAAATGAATGACATATATTAAAGTTAACCCCAGTCAGATGTTTTAGAATTACAGCATCAATAACAAAAAAAGGCTAAAACAATAAAACACATTTCCAAAAATGTTTCAAGATCCACAGTAGCCATAAACAAACAGAAAGAAAAAATAACACCTTTGGAAGCACCGGCCTCATTTTCTTGCTACAGGTGAACAGAACACATCTGTCCTCGTTTCAGCAGTTCACACACGTGTCATCAGATTTTGGTCTATCTGAACAGCCGCTGTGCTGTGGGACGTTGATATGACATGTATGAGATTACATGTAGGAGAGACACTCATTTGGCTTAATGCTATGTCGGCCTTAACAGGATAAATTACAACCTGACAAAGCAGATGTAATGTAGTGACTGGTGACACTACACAGGTAGTGTGTAAAGTGCAGCATTTACACAAATAAAATAAAAAAAAAACAGCTTCAAACGAAATCATCTGCATATTGCTAAAACTACACAAAGAAAATTAAAACCCTTTAACCAGGGGTTAAATATATGCCGGCAGTAGTCTTTTTTTGATCCTTCTAAACCTGTCACTAACTGTGGATCATGATGAACCTAGCATGGCAAAAACTGCACCCACTCCACCCAACTGTTGAGTGAAGTATTCACCAGCTAATTTAAACTGAGGGAAGAAGAGAGAGCTGATTACTAGGAAAAACTACCTTGTGTGTGAAGGACGCAGAAAAAAAATAATAAAAACATTCAGAGCAACATTTTGTAATTTCAGCTACACGATCTTCAGCTCTCATTAGTTCCAATTGAAAGGTAAAGTGACGGTGACATTCTTTCGAAAGAAAAGTCTGTTGTTAGGAAAACCTCATTTCTTGGCAAGAATTACATGAAAGAGTCTGTTTGATTAGCCAGGAGCTAGGAAACTTAGCATAACCATTAGAAGCAGATGGAAAACTGTTAAAGCTCATGTATCAGCATGGCTTCAAAGGGTTAATAGATTCATCCTGTACCGAATTAAAGTGCAAGGACATCACATTAAGTTTTAATGGTTAGTTAAACTGTGTTTTAATGTAATTTTATGCAGGTTAAATATAGTTATAACTGGAAAATTTAAGAGGAGTGTTTTGTTGCCAGCTGTTTCTATTTGTTTATGCTAAACTAAGCTAACTGGCTGTTATTGTAGTGACATGAGGATGGTATTAACTTTTTCATGGAAATAAGAGCATTTCCCAAATGGTCAAACTGTGTTTTTAAGCAGCGTCATGTGTTTGTGGAGACAACAGATTTCCATACTCGGAGTTATTACAGGCATAAAAAGGTGGAAAATAAAATAACAAAGAGCTTCATCTCTTAAAAAGTAGAAAATATATGCTGAAGAAAATGGAAAAAGCATCTTTCACAGCAGGGTCAAGAAAGTGTCCACACAGTCATTTTTCATTAGGGTAAACAGAAAAACAACTTCTTTCTATTCTGATTCATAAAAAAAATCATTCCTCAGTGCCTCTGTTGTCTTAGCTAACACTACAAGTAATGCTTTGAGCCAGATGCTCGCTTAATCTACAATCTTCTACACAGGAGCTGTGAGCAGAGACTGACTTTATTCTGCTCAGGACATCCAGCACAGTCACAGGATCCAGCAGCACAAATCTCATCCAGACTCTACTCCGGTCATCTACCTTATTCTACTGCTACTCTACGTTTACTACACATTTAAGTCCCTTTTCTCATCCATACGCCCACCATTTGGTTAAACACAAAAAAATTTGTTTGATCATTTACACAATTAAATCAGTAAAATCAAAACCACAGACAAAGTGTCAAAATGAAGAAAGATGCAGTCGAAAACTTTGGATAAAATGATAAATTAATACAGGTTTTCTCCACAGGTTGTTTCTAGTTAGGATGCTGCTGTAAACAGTCCAGACGTTCTTTTGTTTTTACACCAGCAATGATGAGGGGTCTTCCATGCAAATCCACCTCTGAGCTCTAACACTATAATGTCGACAGAAAAGTGAGCTGTGAATGTAACCCACTTCAGCCTGACATCAGTGTCAGCAGGACTAACATGCTTCACTCCACAAGTCGTACAGAAAAAGAGCAGTAGTCAATAACTTAAGTTCATATTTGATATAAATTATACAAATTTCTGAAGCAATATTTTAAGACTTTCATTAAAGAAACTAACACTACCTACTGCTTTGTCTAACAACCTATTGTTTCTAATCTATAAAAAAGGATTTATCAGCAGGTGTGACTGCACCGCTGGCTGCTTTCTAGTGATATGAAAATGACAGCTTACTGTAATGCATCCCACTTCCTCTAATTAAATGTCGTTTGTTTACAACTTACTTTCTATTTGTCAGATTTCAAAAAAAGAACTGACATTTGCACTTAATACACTCATATTCTCACCTGTTTCACGTGTTTATTTGACCATTCTTATCGACTATTTCACAGAACATGAATATAGATTGTCTTAACACCTCTTAGTAAGTATTTTCACTCTCCTGCAGCCCTTTGAAATCCACGTATTTAGATTATCAAAGAGTTAAACATGGCTTAGTTTTTAAATACCTCCTAATGTAAAAGACATGGCCACCTTGCGTTCTTCTGTACTGTACAGCATCATGAACTCTGATGAGAACAGACTTTCGCCTTGGAAATCTGGAGTTGTTTAGTTTATAAGAAGTGCATTGCACACCTGTAATGTAGAAATTTTCAGTCTTTTTTTATGTTACAAAATAAAAATCAAATGCAGTTGCTTCTTTGTAAAACCTAATTTTTTACATGTTGTCTTCACTTTTTCAGAAAATGAGGCAAAAATCTTAGAGCGTTGTAATGTGGTGTGTGCATACGCCTCGTTCACCCCCCCGAGGAGGCTGAGAGGTCGGCGTGTGTGTGTGCGTGTTCGTTGTGTGTCATCACTCTGTGTTGTTGACGCTGTAGGGTGGCGGAGGGTCCAGGCTGTGTTCTGATGAGGGAGTTGGAGTCCCCGGGAGTCCAGAGGAGGGGGTGGGCGAGGCGGGGGGCTCCTCTGAGTCAGAGTTCTCCAATGAGAGGTCATCAACCAGTGCTCTGCGTCCACGCATGGCCAGAGGCAGCGGAGCACGCCTGCACAAGAAGGAAGACAGTTACAGCACGTCCGGTAAAGACAACAAGCTTGAAAACAGAGAAACTGATTATTACCACATCACTAATAATGCAGTTTTATTACTTTATACCGTACAAAACAAAAGTATTGATGCTGACAGGTGGATTCTGTCACTTATGGACAGAGCCAGACAGGGATGTAGTGATGTACAGAAGGTCACTTCTAACACAGTGGGTGCTTCTGCCACATCTGATTGACCACAGCTAAACTAATGTTTTGCATTAATATTAATGAAAGAGGCACAAAGAAAGGTATCACATCAGTCTGAGCATTACTCTGTAATTTACTGTAAAAATACAATTAAAATGACTGTTTGCTGGCCTGTTTTAAACAGTACAACAACATCAGATGACGTTCAGTCTAATTGATAAATCTTCTAAAGCAGGGGTCGGCAACATTCAGCATTTTCAGCAAAAGAATGCCAGTTCATGTTATTTTGATTAAAATAAATTTAAGTGTTAAGTATCCTTCCTTAATTTCCATTACTACATTAGTTCAGGGTCAGATATAAAAATATATTTTCAAAATAATAGGTTGCTTAATTATTTCGTTCACCTGGCGAATGTGATTCTTGCACCTGAACTTCACTGCATGGTGTATTGTATTTATATCAGGGCTGTAAAGACATCACTTTGATTTTCACACAGGATTAGGAGCTCTCATCTGTGAGGCTCGAGCGATGTTTACTTTTGATGTAGTTCATGTTTGATGAAAAACCTGCTGGTTTCCATCCAAAGATCGAGAGGACTCCAAATGCCTACTTTTTTATGTTATGACATAAGTGTCGGAAATGGCATTCTACGTGTCGAATATAAGTTTGTCTGGTGTCACACACAGGACACAACTGACAAATATTAAAACAAGTGTTATTCTAATGTCACAAGAGCTCATTAATCTCCAAAAATAACTATTACTATAATAAAATACATTAAAATTAAATGGCCATTATTTATTTTAAATTATTTGTATTTTTTCTATAAGCCACAGGAGCTGCAGCAGAGGGATCAAAGAGCCGCATGCAGCTCCCGAGCCGTGGGTTGCTGACCTCTGTTCTACAGAACATGTTTCCTCTTGCTTTGACAGCACCACACATACAGTCAGGCTAGCAGCTATCTCCTGTTTAGAGTCTGTATGCAAAGTTAAGTATATTTATGTTAATCAAAAATTTACCAAGAAAGCAACACTGAACTTTCCCTTTATATAAGCTGCAGATGGACATATGCTATATGTATTGTACATCTACTTAAAGCTTTCCACACAAAGACACACGCACATCACACACAATCATCTATAACAAAAGAAAACATCACACACAGTGACCTACTTATCTGATCTCCATTCGGGGACGCTGAGTGTTGGTGTGACGCAGACAGATGGGTAATGTGTCAGTGTTAGATGGACACAAATGGACATAACAAAAGATCAAAGCAAAACAAAATCATATTAAGTTAATGAGGTGTTAAAAACAAACAACAAAACTGGTGATCAACAACAGAAATAAACTCACAAGCACACACACATGCACTCACACAACTACTTACCTTAGCTGGCTGCGCAGTGATGTGATCTCTCGTGTCATGGTCTGGCTGGTGTCGGTGAGCTCCTCCAGCTCCCTTTGCAGCTTTCGCTTCTGGGCGTTGGAGCGAGAGTTCTCCTCCTCCACCTCCTCCAGCTGCCTCTTTAGCTGTTTCAGCCGGACCATTGACTTATCCAGCTGGAGGAGAGAGGAGGGGAGAGGAGAGGAGAGGAGAGGAGAGGAGAGGAGGAGGAGGGCAGAGTGTATTGTAGAGGTCAGGTTGAGAGCAGAGGAGAGAGGGACACAAGAAGGAACAGATATTTAAAAAGGATAGATTAGAGTGAGAACAGGAGGACCGGAGGGGATCAGGAGTCAGATTAAACCTGGCGGATTATTGCCGATGATGTTTTGGGAGGAGAGTCAGTGTCTCTGTTGTGGTTGAGGGATTTGGTTTTCGGGGTGGAACACATTCTTACTTCCCAGTGAACACACAGATGCCAGGGCGGGATTAGGATTAGTTTAGACTGAGCTGGATAAGTCACTCATTTTGGGATGGTTTTTCAACACTCTCTTTGTGGCACTGAGCACAATTAGAGCAGCAAGCTTAGCGGACATGACCCCCATTAAATGATTACTTAAAGCTTGGTCGCGGGCTATAGTTTTGTATGTGTACTTATTATATATGAGTGGTTGATCTCGGGGTCATTCCTTACCTGCTCTCTGTACTGGTCTGCATGTCTCCTCTCATCTTCTGCCTGCATCATCACCTCCTTCAGTTTCTTTTCTGTCTTCCTCACCAGTTTGTTGGCAATCGCTCGTTCCCTGCGAATAAACAAATGACATGCTCACTGTGGCACAGGCCAGATAATACTACTATTTTTAGTGGTTTGTGATGCAAACTCACTGTCTCTCCTGTTCCACTTGCTCCTCCATTGACTCGATCTTAGCCTCCAGGGCTGCGACACTGAGCCTGTGTTTGCCCCTCACTGCTCCCTCCATTTCTCCGAGCCGGGTCTTCAGCTCTTTGCTCTGCCTCTCCAGCTGCTCTCTGGCTGCCTCTGCCTTCTGGGCCAGAGTCCTCTCTCCCTGCAGCTGCACAGTTAGAGTCTCCACCTGCAGTACAAGCAAAGTGTGGGTTCATATAAATGAGTATGATGAGTAAGACTTTCTGTATGTGTGTGTGTGTGTGTGTCTATCATACCTGCAGGACTGTCTTCCTTTGCCTTTCTGCCATCAGCTCAGAGTTAGTCTGCTCCTCCTCCAGCTCCTCTTCTAGCTGCCCAACTCGGGCTTCTAGCCTCCGCTTCTCTTCACACAATGCGTTCCTGGATGCACACACAGTCTTGATACCAACACAAGTGGACATACCAACCAACAAAACTTATCAACAAAGAAATGAAGTGATACTAACTTTCCAGAACTGCTGTTAACCATCTCATCTGCCATCTCATCTCTCTCCTGCTGAGCCTGTCTTCGCTGCCTCTCAGATACAGACAGCTCCTGCACAGAAAATGGATGTAGACATATTGTTAACTCATAGATAGCACAGTGACTTATTTTAATATTGTCATAGCATTATTAAAACATTGACATACCTCAGTGAGCTGCAGGACTTCTGCTTCCAGTGTTTGGATTTTCTTCTCACTGTCTTTTGACTGTACAATCACCTCATCTCGTGTCAACTTGGTCTCATCTAACTCGCGTAGAACTTCCTTCATTTGACCCTGTGATACATAAAAATTTGTTTTAACAATAAGTATGTTAATAAGTAAATTAACATGTACAAAGTAAGTTTGTGAGTGTGTGTATTTTTACCTGCAGCCTACGTAGCTGCTTCACCGCCTCCTCTTTGCCACGGGTGGCTGTCTCCACCTGGGCCTCGGCTTCCTGCAGCTCTGCATCCAGCTGCTTCTTTGATGACACAGCCTGAGACCGCTGACTCCTTTCCTCCTCCAGCTGGATCTCCAGCTCCCTCACCTGGGACAAGAAGGACATGAACAAATCTGAGTAACTTGAAGAGAGAACAAACTCCACGCCACTTCTTTCCTTCCCCTGTCTACCTGTTTGCTGAGAGCCCTTCTCTTCTCCTCTCCTTTCTCCTCGCTGGTGCTGATCTCCCTCTCAAACTGAGCCTTGAGTGCCTGCAGGGTCACCTCCAGCCTTAACCTTGAGTTCTCCGCCTCTGTCAGCTCCTCCTCCAGCTCCTGTGTCTGAACTCGCAAGTTCTGTGCCTCTGTTTCTAACGTCCTCCGGGTTCGCTCTAGTTCATGGACCTGATGCAGAGACAGATGAGATGCAATGACTCACTCCAGACTGAGACAGAAAAAGAGTCCTGAGAGGTAGATTCTTACATTTTTGCCAACATCATCCTGCTGGTTTACTAGCTGTTCCATTTCCAGGCGGAGCTGCTTGTTGGCCCTATCTAGTTCTTCCCTTTGGTCCTGGGCCTCCTACACACAGGAACATCATCAATGAGACCATCATAATTACAGGTACTGGACAAACATTTGTGTGCCATGTCTAAACATTTACCTGCAGGGCTCGGGACAGTGCCAGATATCTTGTTTCCCTTTCTCTGCTGTCTGCCTCTGCTCTGTCTCTCTCTTCTGCCAGCCGAGCACTCACCGCCTTCTCTTCAGCCAGACACTGACGGGGTTAATAGAACAGAGTTCCAGTCACAGGAAGACAAAGCAGGAATAATAATTTCTATGTGTGAACAAAAAGTGTGGTTCTTACCTGGTCAAACTTCTTCTGCCTCTTTTCCAGGGCCGTGCAGTTCTGTCTCTCTCTCTGCAAGGCCAGCGTCATGTCCTCTATCTCCTCCCTTAGGCGCTCCCTCTGCCTCTCCACCCTCTCCTTCTCTTCCTCCTTCTGTCGCTCCTTTTGAACGGCACTGTCCAGCTCTCTCTGGAGCTTCCTGCGCACCTCTTCTCCGGCTTCGACTGCAGTGTTCACCTCCTCTGACTGCTTGCGTAGCTCTACTAGCTGTGGAATTAGAGCAAAGGAGGGTTCATAAACATTGTAGATATGTTTGTTGAAACACAGTCATCTTCTGCATGTTTCTCAGGTTGACCTGCTGGCTGTGAGTCTGGATCTGCCGACTTAGTTCTTTAGCTCTTTCCTCCTCTTCCTCAAGCCTTTCCATTAGTCCGTTCTTCTCCTCCTCCAGCGCTCGCACCCTTGAGCTCAGAGCCATCTTCTGGCGAGTTTCATCTTGTAGCAGTTCCTACATAGAAGGTGAGACAGAAGCCTGGTGATAAATGTGGATGTTTTGAGTCAGAACTACCAGGGAAGCTGCCCTTTCATGTGCTTATTACCTTTGCATCATGCAGCTGACTCTCTAGGCTGCTGGCCTCTTTAGTGAGGCGAAGGGATTTGCTCTCAGATGAGGACAAATTGCCGGAGAGAGACTCGATCTCACACTGAAAGAGACAGAGTGGGTTTTAAAGATAGCAGAACACAAACCTGCTTCTGTAAGGTTGAAAAACAACAAACAAAAACAGTGACTGAACTTAAAATTAAGTAACAACAATTTCAATGTGCTTGTATCTATTCGCACCTGCAGTTTGTGCAGTCGCTCCTCCCTCTCCTCTCTCTCTCTGTCAGCCTGAGTCAGCCGGGCGTTGAGCTCCTGCAGCTGACTTTCAGCTCTCTTTCGACCCCTCTCACTGTCTGTGCGGCCAGCTTGAAGACTCTTCAGTTCAGAGGTCAAATTCTGCCTCTCTTCCTCCAGTACCGCCTTGGCCTTCTCCAGGGACTGACGTGCCTAAAAGAAAAAGAACATGGATGACACAGTGAGTGTTGATGCCTACTCTTAAATGTTTGTTTGAAAGGAAAATTGCAAATCATCAATCAATCATAAAAATTCAAAGTAATTTCTAGATTACCACTCTCCACATTTTATACTGCTCTCTAGTTCTTCCTTATTTAACTTATGGAAGAGAGAGTTGGGGAAATAATTAAGATTCTTCCCACTCCTTTTTGAGCACTCAATAGTTAATTGTATATATTGTGTGTATTTATATATGTTGTGTTACATATGCAGGCACACGTGTATGTATGGACTATTGTTACAACACTGAATGTAAAACTTTGCTCAAAATAAGTATTGCAAAAAAACAAAAAGTTTCTCATACTCGCTTGCTGTTATCCAGCTGTTCCTGGAGGCTGTCTATTGCAGAGCTGTGTTTGACTCTGAGTTCAGATAGCTGTGACTCATGGCGACGAGTCTCGTCTTCAAGACATCGCTGCAGCTCACTCAACTCTGCCTCACGACGAGATCTGTGTAGATATTGTAGGATTATAAATATCAAATATATCTCTGTGTGCTGGACTTACTTTAAAAAAATCTCTCGTATTATATTAACCTTAGTTCCTGCTGTGCAGCTGTGGTGTCCAGTGTGTCTTCTAGCTCTGTTCTCAAAGCCTCCAGCTCCTCTCCCATGTCTCGTCTCTGTTTCTCTGCTCTTTCCCTCATCCCTCGCTCATTTTCAACTTCCTCCTTGAGCTCAGACACTTGAGACAAAGCCTCCCTCAGTGCTCTCTGAGCCTCAGCCCGACGTGCACCCTCTTCCTCCAACCTGACAGAGTTAGAAAAAAGAAATGAAAATGTCAAAAATCCATCAGAGGCTTTTTACATGAGTGTCAGTGTCTGTTATCCCCTTACCGGCCCTGCAATGTAGTGATTTCTTTCTCCTTCTGAGCCAGACTGCCCCTCAGCTCAGCAGCCAACATGCCCAGGTCTGACAACTGCTCCTGGGCCTCCACTGACTCACTTTCCATCCTCCTCTTCCATTTCTCCTGCTCCAAGCGACCCTGCTCCTCACGTTTCAAACGCTCTGGACACAGTGATGACAGAGGTTACAATCAGGTGACAGAATTGAAAACATTCAAAGTGCTATGCCTGTACACTTCTTCTGTTCCTGTCTGATTGGTTCACCTGAGATTGGGTTCTGTTGTCAGGCTCATGAACTCATGATATCTTATGGACACTTACCTTCTAGGTCAGCAATGACAGCTTCTTGTTTGTTCTTGAGTTTGTTGAGACTTTTTGTCTTCTCCTCTTCCTCAGTGAGCTGATCAGTCACCTCGCACAGACGCTCCTCTAGTAGTTTTTTTTCCTGCTCAGAAAAACATAAAAAACATTTATTTAAATACTGATGGTATCTATGGGTGTTCCAGACATTTACTCACACACACAGGTATGCACACACACACACACACAAGTTTTCACGAGATGTCCACCTTGCTGAGTCGGTCCCGCTGCTCCACTGCAGTCAGCAGGTCTGTTTCTAGACTCTTCACTTTGGTCTCCAGGGTAACTTTCTCCAGCAGGAGGCGCTGTCTGGCACTTTCCTCCTCCTCTAACTGCTCCTCCAAGTCCTGAAAAAAGAAGGCAGTAACATGTAAGTGAACAAGCTGATGTAAAAACGGTGGTCTACATGTAACAATGCCACATGTAGTTTTGACAGAGAGGTGCATCTTTCCTAACCTGTATATTCTGCTGCATTCTCTTCTTCTCATTGGTCAGCTGCACACCCCTTTCCTCCTCTTCCTCCAGTCGACTCTCCAGCTCGCCCAGCACTTCCTCCAACTCCTGCTTCCGACTGGCTAACCTGGCCCTCATCTCCTCTGCTTCTGCAAACAGCTCTGCCTCTGCCTGCAGCTGGTCAGCCAACACTGCTTTTTCCTCCACCAACTAGAATGAACAGATAGAGTAGAAGGAGGAGCAGGAGAGATTAGTGAGGCACTGTACAAATTCAGCCCAGCAGAACAGGGGGGGACAGGAAGCAGTTTACCTGAGCATGCTTCCTGTCCAGTTCACCATAGTCCTGCTCCACACGGGTCAGTTTGTCCTTGGCCTTCTGGAGCTCGGCTTCTCTGACCTGGATCTCCTCATCCTGCCGGGTGACCTGCAGTAAGGGCTTCACCTGGATGGAACAGAACAGACCACACATCAGCATAAAGAAAACCTATTAACACAAATCAACTTGACTTTCATCATCATTCATTTTTCATTGAGGTCCTATTCTTTGTGTTGTCAAGTTAGTTTTTAGTTTAGTTATGCACTTTATTTAACACAAGCTTGACCAACTACTGATTAGAATTTATAATTGAAAATTATTCCTTGGCTTTATGCAGCTAAAATATAAGATAGAGCAAAGTGTTTTAGCCAAGCTACATCTGTGTTGTGATGTTGTGTGCATGGTACCTTAGTAAACAGCCGCCACCACTGCCAGTTCCTGAGTTTGAGGTAAGCGGCACAGTTCCTCTGCATCACCCTCAGAGCACTGAGCTGCTGCTGCTTCTTAAAAAAGGCTCTGATAAAAAAGACACAATGTATCAATTAAAAATGCTGAATGCTTGTAGTTACCTAAAACAAATGATAACTCAAACCTTTTAGCTGTTTTTATACCAGACTACAGCAGAAAATAACAGTGTAACCTGTGCTTTGCCATACCTCAAAGTCATAATAATGGGGGGTACAAATAAAACTCAGAACACTCCAGACACCTGTTTTAAATTCACATTTCAAAGTCAGGCTTCCACAGGCTCTGCCAAATACCTTTCAAAGCCATTGCAGTTCCTGAGTCACTGATAGGGGCTGTCAGGTGATTAAGTATTAATGCTCCTTTAAGAGCGAAATACAAAACTGCCTGTGACAAAGCCATAGAAACCCCACCTGTTAAACATGTTTGCCTTCTTCTTCCCTTTACTTTCTGTTAGTAAAAAAACAATGGCATTTTTTCTTCCAGTTTTCTCAGTCTGTAATATGTGGGTCCATTACTTATCTGTCCTAAAGCAATTTTTGATCTGCTCCTCTTTAACATTTAATTTAAACTTTGTTTTAAAGTTACTTTTGTTACTCTTATGGATAGTGGATGGTTATTTTTAAAGTATTGGTAATGGTTGAACTGTTCCCAGTGAGGAAAGTAAAAAAAGAAAATCAAGAAACCAGTGCAAAAAAAGCAAAAGAAGTTAAAATAACTTCGACAGATAAATCAACAAAACAGTCTGTGGCCATTATCAGAGTCGAGGACTGGTTCAGCGTAGCCTTACTTGCGTGCGAGGAAGCCTCTGGCCACGCTCTGGAAGCGTATGATGGTGTCTGTGATCTTCAGGTCTCTCTCTTCCTCCAGGTGAGCCAGGACTCCAGCTCTGAAGAAGACTTTACTCTGACCAACCCTGTACAGGTTCTTATCCAGCTCCAAAGCATTGATCTATGCAAGGAGGGTTTAAATCACATTTGTCAAACCAACATCTAAATGATTGTTTAAGATACTGTGAATTTACAGCTACTGAGATATTACTTACCATAAGTTCTGATGCCTGTTTGCCATCCATGAAGGTGCGAGGAATAGCATTAGGAGTTAGGATTTCATATCTGAAAGACAAACGTGACTTTGTAAGTGTGTGTTTGAGCAAGAGATATAAGGCCAAGAGTGTGTATGAAGGGTCATTCACAGGTGCCAGAGAAGGTGCTCAAGTGTGTGTTTGTGTGTCGCAGAGAAAGGGAGACAGACAGATGGTTATGAAAGGTGGCTAATTTGGTGTCCAAACACTTAGGTAACAAATCTGTCACACACCTCTGTCTGAACTCCTGGAATGGGATGCGGTTAGGGAAGCCTTGTCTACAGATACGGATCCCTTCCAATACACCGTTGCACCTCAGCTGGTCCAAAACCAGGTTTGGGGACAACTTACCAGCCTGAAGAGGAGAGAGAGAGAGAGAGAGAGAGAGGAAAGAAGCAGAGGGTTAAAAAGAATCAGATGAAAAAAGTGTGACCTTTCCTCTTATTTATTTTAGGTTTTTTCTCTCATTCAGACCCCCCTGACTCACCCTCTTCTCATGGTTGGGGATAATGCAGCGGAGGAAGTTGGGGTTGGTGTTCCTCAGTGTAGCCATCAGTTTGGTGAGCGACTCTTTGTATAGTTGACCAACAGTTCTAAACATTCCCTTCTTTGTCTTCAGTCCTGCTGCTCCAAACGTGACTGGCCCGCTGTTCTCTCCTGATGACACCTGGTCTAGACCTACGATCCTGTCCACTGGAAGACAGAAGAAATCTGGGTCTCAGTGTCATCACCACCACTGTGAGTGTTTCCCAGAGGTGATTTGGCAATTTATTTCTGAGTAAATGTCAGAATGATGCCAACAAATAATGATTTTACATCGACTTTCACAGTTCTGGACAAAGAGTGGCACCAGATGGATTTGGAGGTGCATTGGTTTCAAAGCCAGCACAAACAGCATGTATTTGCACAGCCAGTCTTAATACAATTTGGGCGTATTACTAGTAAAGCTTTTCAAGCTAAACCTGTTAGCTTTGAACATGTCTAGTCATGCATGACTACAGGTTACCTTAAGAAAGCCATTATGATTTACTTAGTCCTGGTCTGACTGAGTGAGGTGTACTGCTGGTGAGGCAATGCAGAGTTTGAATGTTCGTAATGATAATTACGTTTTGTGGCCACTTCATGTACAGACATTTTACAGACACACACATGGTAATGTGACCATTTAGTGGCATCCCTAAACATCAGATATGCTCTATACACTATAAAATGGAATTATAGATAATAATAATGTGATTTTTTTTACTTACCTATGTTACTCTTTCACAAGCTGATCAGTCATATCTACATTCATGATACTATTGGTCCACTAATGACATTATTTTGTTAAACTATGTACATGTCAGTGCTGTCTCTAAAGCAAATTCAGGATCACATTTCTGCCTGCGTGATTTTTTTCAACTGTTGTCCACTGTGGTGATGTGTTAAATTAGTGTTTTATTTGCAGTTGTTTGTGGCACTGTTGTCACAGTTCTGATGTGATCCTGAATGTGTCTTTTGGAACTAATTGAAAGCATGCTGCTAGACATTGTCCAATTTTCTACAAATTAGATGAGAATTGCTTCTGTATGCACAGAAAAAGCAACATCACACAATCACAGCACTGTTACTAAAAGCCAAAAACTTGAAAGCATAATTAGAGAGCAACACAACAACACACTGACACTAAAGCACAAACATCAACTAGAAAGAAAGTAAAAACGGACACAAAAGACACACTACAACCACAAACAACAGAGTAAAGCACGGGTTGGAGTGAGGAGGTGAAAAACCTACTGTCAGAGCCATTAGTCTGTAGTGTGGCATAGGATTCAAAGAAGTACACACGAGGAAGAGTTTGAATATCTGATACAGGAAGAAGCCAAGGAATGAAGGAGCCCACGTTAGAGGAGAGGTAAGACAGGGAAGCACAACAGGAGAGCACGAGAAGGAGAAAAAAGTAAGACAGCATGATAGAGAAGAAGAAGATAGAAGAGAAAAATGCATTCAAGTTAATTCACTTTGCACCAGATAGATTCATTGTTATTTAGATTTGTAATATTTATGATCAGAATGTGCACCTAAAAACCCACAAAATAGCAGATCAGTGTGCACAGCTGTGTATAGACATAAACTGATCAGCCTCACCCTCTTTCCAAAGCTCAGAGACAAAATGATCAGACGACTGGTGGAGGAGAGACGCCACGTTGTCGTTCAGAGGATCCATGTTCTTCACTAACCACTCGTCGGACTTATAGTCCACCTAAAGGTCACACAGCAGAGAGAAGAGCTGAGATATGACAATACTGAAGAAATCTCTATATAAGCTGGGAGCTAAAAGACTAAGATACCTTTCCAGCATAGTGAATGATGGAGAAGTCAGCTTCTCCACGAGGTTGTTTTGATTTGAAGAACTTTGGATGGGTTCCTTGCTCCGCTGACAGCTTCTCTACAAATGAGCGGTCTGTAGCCCGGGGGAACCAGCACTCTTCATCCAGCAGGGCCAGAACACCAGGTGGCTGGGCCTGAGAAAGACAGAGAAGAAGATTGTTTATCAATGACGAGATATCAAAGCATACTGCATTTATAAATATATCATCTTTTTTGCTTGCACATGGATGCAGTGTAGTGGACTGTCAACCTGAACTTGATACAAACATATCTGGGACCTAACATTGGCCTCTAATTTTATGGAGAGTACATGTTGACTGCAAACTTATAGCTTTTTTGCTAAAAATGTGTTTCAGTGTATCTAAGTTACTGGTCTCTCGATGAGGTCGATGCACGGCTGTAAGTCCAGGCCAAAGTCAATGAAGTTCCACTCGATGCCCTCCCGCTGGTACTCCTCCTGCTCTAGGATGAACATGGTGTGGTTGAAGAGCTGCTGCAGCTTCTCATTGGTGTAGTTTATACACAGCTGCTCAAAGGAATTGAGCTGCAGAGAAGGTATTTAGAAAAATAAAGGGTCAATAATTCATGCAATGTGAGCCATAAAAACACCTGAGGCCAAATCTTCACTGTCTTTATAGTACAAAAAAACAACACTCGGACACAACTCGGTCACACAGTTTAAGTCCCTTATAGTTTAGTTTTATCTGTTATGTTTACTGCAGATATCCAAACACACCTGGAAGATCTCAAACCCAGCAATATCAAGGATGCCTATGAAGGAGGCTCCCTGTCTCTGCCTGCGGTCCAGAGCTCTGTTGATTCTGTGGACCAGCCATCTAAACAGACGTTCATATGTCGCCTTTGCCAGGGCCTCCACAGCAAAGTCAGCCTAGAAGAAGAGACACGTACACAGTGACACTCTCCCCTGGGCTTTTTTATGTGCTTAAATAGCTCATAGAGTTTAAAACCTTACTTGTTCTTTCGTCTGGGCCTTCTGCACATACTCTCTGCCAACTTTGATCCTTGGTGTAAGGATGGCCCGGGTGAACTCCAACACATTGATGCCCAGCAGATGGCACAGTTTCTGGGCAGCTGTGTTATCAGGCATGGATGCCTGGTCCTGGTTCTTCTCCTTCATGAACGATATGTTCCCGAACTGGAGTACAGCAGAGATCACCTTCAGCATGGCTGAAAGGAGGCACGACAAGGAGAACAGAAGTGATTTATAGCAAAGATCAAACATTAAGGAAGCAAACTATACTCTCTCTCTCCTCTTACACAGCATCTCCTCAGGGGTGAAGCCCATTATTGCCATGGAATCCATGGTCTGGGTGAAATTGTCCGAATCGCTCTGACCAGGAACAGGAATGGAACCTCCACTCAGAAAGCGATACTCATCAGCAGTTCCAAGCAGCAAGTCAGCTAGAGAAGGCATTAATTAGTACAGAACAAAGAAAGATTTTACAGCATTTCACCAAAGTTAAACATCTTTTGTTATGCAACACTGCATCATTTGATTATCTCACTTTGTTAGACTTCAGCTTACCTCTAGTTTCCTCTGTAGCTCCACATAACAACTGGTAGAAGATGTGAAAGGTCCTCTCTTCCTTGGCCTGACGGGTGGCCCGGGACTTTTCAAGGAGGTCTGAATTTATATGATTATGGACAAATATTGCAAAATACAGTTATCTTATCCCAAACGTGGCTACTACAGTTTTATATATGTGGCGTGTATGGCTGTGATCACAGCTCCCCACAACCATGTAGATACAGGCAAAACCTAAGGCAGGGACAGAAGCCACAAAGGCCCGACCGGTTAGAGTATGCTGTAAACACAAGGAGGTTATTTTGAGATCAACTGTGCATGAATCTTTTTTTTTTATAAAAAGGATACAGGTTTCAATGTTGGCACCGACAATGTATCCCGCCACGTCAAAATTAATACGAATGAATTTACCCTGAAATAAGAAAACTTGGTTTATATTTCTGTCCATTCATCATGTAAATTCTCACACTGATCACAATTCATTCATTGTACATGAATCCCAATTTGCTCTTACAAATCTAGAGGAGTTGTCGTTCTTGACAGTCTTTGCGTTGCCAAAGGCCTCCAGTATAGGGTTGGCCTGCAGCAGCTGCCTCTCCAGCTCGCCCTAGGACACACAGGAGACATGACATCAGAATCAGATACAAGCTGACAAAACACCTCTACAGGGCCTACACACTACAATGTACCCTTTAATCCTGCTCTGTGTGGAGTAACTACTGATCGGTTATGTAAAACACAAAAAATTCATGAGTCATCCTTGAAGAGCAAACCTGAAATAGTATCCTCAACCCTCACACACACACAGACACACACACATTCCCAAAACCCAAAGCCAGGAACAATTGATTCTCAATGTCATTATGAATCCATAATTGGGTACGTAATAAATATCAGGGCATCAATCATAATAATTTTGTTATTGCATGTTTTTCATTAACAGTGAGTAAAAAGACTTGAGAACCACTGCTTTACAGCAACAGCTACAGCCATGCTACACAAGCTGTATATTGGCTGATTCTAGCTAGCTGCAATGCATTACTGCAGTTGTCACATTGCCAATGCAGCATTTGTCGATGCAGCAGCAGCAGCCAGTGACAAGCATCCAGGGAGCTACCGAAAGGAGATGATTATACTGAAGAACTTTTAAGGAATGCCAGCCAGTCAACACTGCAAGCACACACACAAGAGTTTGGCGCAGTAATCGTGACAAAACACCGAGCAAACAAAGTGCGTGGCTGCAGCAACACACCCAAATCTGCACTCATTCATCTGTACACACACAGGTCAGGTTATTAATACCTCTGTAGTACAAATGCCTCTACAAATACCTGTGGCTTTTACAAAGCACAGGGAAGAGGAAACTTACACTAAATCCACTGAGGAGAACCAGAGGAATACTACAATAGCCCCACACTCAGAGGCAGATAAAATCAGATACAAATCAGACAGAAAGCACAGAATACATGATTCTCATTACATATCAAGAGAATCATGTTAGGTCTAGTAACTATCCCACAGAACAGTTTTAATGAAGAAGAATGTGACTCCCCAAATAAACCCCAGGTTTCCTTCATACTCACATATTGAACACTCTGTCGAATTGTGGAAAAATGAAGTTTTAGGAGGGAGAAGAGTGGGTGGATGGATGAACATATGGATGGATAAACAAACACAAAAAATACAAATAAGACAACAATCACAACAACAGGCAAAATAATACAAACAGACAAAATTAAATATACAGTAAGGGGCTTGACTGTTAATGAGGAACGACATCAGTAGAGACAGTTCAAAGGTTACTCTGCTGAGTTAGATAGAATTGCTGTGGGCTTCATTAGGCAGAAACTAGAACAGGACGAAAGCAAAAGGGAAGGCAGGGATGGCAGGATAGAGTTAACTTACCCTGTTCCCTAGAGTACTGCCTCTTGTTAAGGACCTAGAGCCATCCATCTGAACATGCAGGCAAGAGAAAAGGACAGTGCAGAGAAGAGAAGCAGGAGAAACAAGTGCAGGGAGGAAAGCAAAGAATAATGCTGTGAGAAACAGAGGAAGGGCTGACAGAGAAAACCCACTCCAGAGGAGAGATCAGGTCAATATATCGCACAGAACACAGAAATGCAGCAGTATAGACAGGGAAGGAGAAGATGCAGAGCTGTGCAAACAGTGCAGGATCTTGACTGCTCTTTTTATTTCTCATTTTTCATTTGTGCATCCTCAGTTCCCTTCCTCGCCTACTCTCATTGATTTTGAGCTGTCTATTAAAGCAACACCAGTTAAAGACATGGCATAGCTGCATTAGTTGGTTTAATAAACTGACCTGAATTGAAGGTGAGTAATAGTGAGGAATTAGACAGACTAGCAGTTTCCCCTTGGCTTCCAGTCTTTATGCTAAGCCAAGCTAACAATCTGATCTGACCTAATATTAGTCTTAAGTTAATCACTGTACCATTTATTAACACACAAATCATGGGCAGAATGTCACTGACTGAGAGGAACAGCCATGACAAGCTGCATTAGTTGGCTGGCTTACAGCCTTTGATTCAAGTATGGCACAATTTTGAAGCATTCCTACATAAATTGTTAACTTCTGAGAAACATCTTTTATCTTCAGCACTTCTCTAATCCTTCACCTTCTGCATTTTTTCTGTCAGACCCCATCTCTTTTAGTCTTTGTGTTCCTAGACTCCCCTTCTTCTCCTCACATGTAATTTCTTCATTTGTTCAACATACCTGTACAGCTTCCTTGTTTCTGCCCAGAGTTCCACCCTTGTGGGAGGAGGCAACATGAGCCAGATACTGGATTACTTTCTTAGTATTCTCTGTTTTCCCTGCTCCAGATTCGCCTCTGCAACACAGACAAAACTATGTAAGGTACACAGTAAATTGCATTCTTGGTCTAAATGCCCTGTCTTGAAACACATGGTTTTAATTATGAATGGTGCATAACATTTTTTTAAAGCGAGAACACACAGGAACAAGTGGCAAAAGACACATTTATCACAACAATAAATATGGAACCCATGCTGTGCATTCAAAGCCACAGATTTAAACAGAAAGCAGGTGTGGAGGATACAGTCTGTGTCAGTGTTGTTGCTTTTGGAGAAGAATGAAGGAAAAAAAAAGAGCAAAAATAGCAGCTGTAAAAGATCTAAAAGGAGCAGGCGCCTTGTTCCAAATACATGTGACTGACTCAAGATGAACACAAAGAGGAATACTTAACAATGACAGGAAAAGTCTAGCAGGAAGATGTGGATGGACAGACAGCCGGCCCAGTAGCAGGCCAGCCAGTAGACAAACTGATGGGTGCAGACACTGATGCATTCTGGTAGCAACCTGGGATGCTCTGTCCTGACATTTTTAATCATGTCTTATGGATTTTCTGTTCATATTACTAAAAAAAAAATTGTCACATTGAGTTTTTTCTAGAAATTTGAATACTGGTACATTTGTGCCTGCAGGCCTTTTTATAACCTGATAATGGACACCAAATACAGACAGCATCCAAAAACACTACATCAAACACTGCAAGTGTGAGTCCTACAGAGCAAATTACACAGCATTCACACAGCCGTCCTACTCACGTGCAGAGGATTGACTGATCTTCTCTGTCTGAAAGAGAAAAACATCATGAGGTCATATGGCTGACATGACATTATGTATTCTATATGTGCAGATACAAACAGCAAGAATCCTAAAAAGCCTGTTGGAAAGTATGCATTTTTCCCATATTCAATGCCTTGAAAGAAAACACACTGCAGGGTGCTGTATGAGAGGTTGTCACAGAATTTGCCAGCTCATGTTCAACCTCCACCCCCCACTGACTGGTGTTCTAGAAATCTCCACATGGACCCCTCCCTTCACGCTCTAATGTGTGGAATACATATTATATGACGACATGGATGGACTCACTGTGGTCACCAGAACTGAACTGGTCTCTCTAAGCTGCCAAACCACAGAATGCTGGTATTCAATGGGTGGACATTGTTTGCTTATATTTGCCTTTAAGATTCCCACGAGTTAAGTCTGGAAGAATTCATACTGGTCCTACGGGTTTCAATAACTGCTGTAACACACCTGCAACCAACCCTGAAGGGGGGTGTAGAGGGTGGGTGGCAACTATTAGACACAGCCTCATCTGTCCCGTCCTGTTATCTTAGGTAGACACCCTGAGGCAGAGACATTGCTCAATCGACCATTAACTGCTTTTAAATGGTGCTAGGGAATTCTCTGTGTCTCATGGCATGAAGTCAAAGTGACAGTTAGGGCATGAAAAAAATTGCAGTAGTGCATTGTTATTACATGTACAATATGTAGTTCAGCACTCTATGTACTGTTATATCACTAGATCAACTGCTCTTTCCTATCACAACGGAAATGTGTTGTGAAGAATACCATCTTACCTATTTGTGTTCACTTTTAAGACTTTTGATAACAGCCAGAAGCAATGACTATACCACACCTTCAAACAGCATTTGTGGTGTGGCTCAGTGATCAAAGATCACACATGAGATATAGCACCACATTCCAGTCCGGCTGATAGGGAGGTTGAATGTATGGGTTGTCTAGAGGGTCAGAGCCTGATGTAAGAGGTCACAGATAGTGGCGAGTACCTTGTAGCATGCTGCGATAGGCAGCCTCTGATATGGCGTAGATGTGGGGGGGCATTTCGTGGCGTTTTTTGCCTCGATACATCTCCACAATGGATTCTGTGTAGATTGGCAGGTTCTTGTAAGGGTTCACCACCACACAGAACAGACCTGAATATGTCTGAAAAAAACACAGGACAGAAACATTTACACTGACCAACATTTAGATGAATACTTTATTGTCAATAATTTCAGTTGCTGCTGACGTTTCCTGTGTGACTAATATCCAAATGTTATGGATTAACCAATAGAACTCATTTTAATCAGTATCTTCTGATGAGATTAAGCTAACAAAACTCTAAACAGTAAGACAAACTGTATAAAGATGCCCACGATTACGTGTTTTTACACAACACCCATCACCAGCATTACTGCTCTCATGATGCAATTTCCACCTGTAGTGAAACTCATGAAAGTCCTACACATCTCAACTTATCTCATATTGCGATATGCCTCCAACAATCCTTCTCTGTCCCTCAGAGTCCATCACTTCATCATGCATCATCATTCACCCCCTAATTGGAAGTTCAATACTTAATATATATTTAATTTTCCTTTATATTCTTTTACTTAAATATTAATGGCTGGTTCAGTTATTATTGGCTTCCATCACTGTGACGATCAATCAACCCATGTCTGTTCTTTGCACTTTCCTCTCCCCCTGTGCTGCAACAGAAACTGGAGATGCCCCCGCTGCAGCCAACAACTTTGAAAACTGACTCTTCACCTCTTCTACCACTGCATATCAGTTTCACAGGAGGCGCCGATATACTCACAGGCAACAAATGCATGTACACAACATGTACAGGCTGTACGTGTACATGGACTGCACTAGTTTTATGTGTTTATCTCTGTTGTACGTGTGCACTCACATAGATCAAACCAGAGTAGTATCTCTCTCTCAGGTTGTGCAGCACTGAGGCTTCATTGAGGCAGGTAAGGTCAGCCATGTCCTCCACTTTACTGAAGCGTGGGGGGTTCATTCGCTGCACCTCCTCCCTGGACAGAGTTAGCCGCCGCTGGCTGTCTGTCAGCTCCACCTCCACCTCATCACCGCGCTCCTCCCGGATGCTGGCCGACTGGACATGAAAAGAAAAAGAGATTAAATTAGTACTACTTTTTGCAGTCAATGCTGGGTGAAGCACAAAGCACTAAAAACTATCACTTGAAAAGCACAATGTGAATTTGAGAACTTTTTGCATTTAAAAGATGCTTTTTGACAGCCTCAAATCCTTAGAGCTTCCCTACCAGCCACTGCTTTGACCAAAAATAAAACAGCCTTAACTGTGAAAGTAAGTCGTTTTTTGAGCCTAAAGAGTTTTTTTAACTATCATGTATGGATGTACATATATTAACTGTCTAACACTCATGCTGGAATCAGTTGACCCACATGTATAATAGAGCAAGCATTATGTACATATATCTGTAAATGTTTGGCAGAATCTCCCAGTGTGCTTTAGAGTATGAGTGCCATTGAATCTGACAGCAGACAAGAATAGATGGTGACAGAAAAGCGCAGAGAGGACCTCTTGTCACACTGCTGGACAGGAAGCGGTGAACTCAGGCTCTGACCATGTCACAGGACCCAGTCCTGCTACTTCACATGCACAACACGCAAAATCTACAGTGTATGTGTGGGGGTGCATATTAGTCACAAACGGAACTACATGCTCAGAATATGAAACTGGATGACGGTGTATGTGTGTGTGTGTTTGCTCAGTGGAGCCATTCTCAGATCATGAGTGTAAAATGAAGTCAGTGTCTCTGCAACGGCCTCTTTAACATTAGGAGGCTGAAGGAGTGTATTGTTCTATTCATAGAGCTCTTTATGAAACCAGTCCAGCAGAGAGGCAGACTCAAAGATAGGACACTGAATTCATATGTGCATACTGAGAACCTTTAATGAGTATTATACTAATACTAAAGCAGAGTGGAACAAATTAACATCATGGCAGGAGCCTTGTGATTTTGATTAGGCCTTAATGTGTAAAGGAGGTAAAGCATAGGAGGCAGGGCTCTGTTGTTGGGATAAAATTCTCATAAACTATAATGATACACAATGACACACACCCTGTGCTATTGTGCCTCACCTGTGTGACACACCTGTAACTGAGGGCACACACGTAGGGCTAATAATTAATAGGAGTAATACACAGAAAAGCAGGAATGTGAAAACAAGTTGTTAAAAAAGTAGGTTTTGTTCTGATATGTGTGTTCCTTGACCACTTTTCTGGACAGCTTACCTCGAAGCCGTGTTTCTCTGATGGCACCCACACCAGCCTCTTAGCGGCCCAGTCTGCCTGGCTGGCGGCAGAAAACATAGGGCTGGAGGTGGGAGACCCCGGTCCCGCGCCCAATGAAAGGAAGCGGGTGACATCGTTGGCACCGCCCCCCGTTGGCCTAGACATGGTATATTACTGGCACTAAACAAGAGACAAAAATGAAAAGTGAGTAAGTGTTGAACTATTTCTTCCCACAAGCCTACTGTCTTGTAGGAAATGGACTGTATATAAAGCACTGTTGGATGGTGACACTGATGTAATTCTGTGTCAAGACATCTCACACATATAGGAGAGGGGGGAGTAGCACGCAACTAGCCATACCCAGCTGAGATTGGGGCAGGGATGGCCTAATTGAAAGACATAGCAAATCGAGGAAAAGACAGGAATGAAAGACAGACAGAGAGACTGCAGGGTGGATGGGTGGCGGGGATTGAGAAATAGCGAGACATCAATCGACTGAGTAAACTGACATGACAGTGAGAGGGGGAGGGATGGTGAGAAGGAGTGAGGGTGGCATAGCAGTGAGAGGAGTGGATTTGAATCTACTATTAAATGAAAGAAAATCCTTCCACCAGAGACTTGTCTGAGGTAAACCTGCAGAGAAGCCCTTTACTGAGGAGCCAAACTGCTGACTCGCTGTAGGGACCAGTGTTGTGTGAGACGAGGTGACAGGCGCTAAAAGCGACTCTAAAACAGTAGAGCAAACTGCAGTCAGACTGACTGTAGTATTAAAACAAGATGTTTCTAGATTTGATCCGATGACTCTGTGTGAAAGTTCTCTTGATTGTTAGGAAGGAGATCTTATGACTATGAAACTTTTCACAATACTATCTGCTGCTGTGCCACTACTGATTCAGTGATCAAAAAGGTCCCTGTTCTCTGCTTCTAGCTACTTGAAGGGATGGCTGTACTTAGTCTGTGTATTTCCTACAGTGGATGGTGGTCAGCACACCCCTGGTTTGGCAATAGGGGGTCAACAAATGCACTGCAGGATCAGCAACAAAAGGAGTTTGACTAGTATCCAATAAAATTACTAATTTCATCAGTTGAGCATTGTGGCTTTGAATAACACACCACAGCTCAAGTTGGCTTCCATGACGGTATGTCTGGGTACTTCTCCGCCATCCACTGTAGACAATAATGTGACGGTAGTACCTCATCTTAACCTACATAAAAAAAAAATTACCAATATAATATATATATTATTTGTTTGACTGGCTCTAGCCAGACAAAAGAAGAACTCATCACTATGCTTTTTCCATAGATTAAAAATTTGAAAAAAATAATAACTTGATAACGAATTTTATTACTGACGACAAGAATAAGTTTGAAAGTGATGATTGTGAAAATCAATGGAAGAAACATCAACATTACGTGTTAAGAAGGAATGAGTTAAGTCATCTTTAGCAAGCACGGGGATGACACAGGCTTGAGTCTGAGGGAATGTCACCTCTGATGAAACAGGTAGGCCATTGTGCCGGCCTGTCCGGTGACTGTGTGAGCTTCTAGGCATCTTTTCACTTTGCCTTGTCTGGTATGTCATCAGGCCTGATTCCTGCTATGCGTTCTCAGTCTTCTCTGCTCTTTCTCTTAATCTGTCCCCAACCCTGCCGTTACCATACCTGTTACACCAATACCACTGTGGGTGTGGAGTAAACATGTTGACAAAAGACTCGCCGCCACCCAGCCAGTCAGTATGGAAAATATGTGATCCTCAGTGGTATTAAGGACGCTCTGTTAATAATGACTGAGGCTAATATTTATTTGAAATAAATTATGCTGTAACAGCAAAAATATCAATGTGCTGGTTCATAGGTTCAACCGTCTTGGCCCGTGGTTGTTTGTTTAGACATAAAAAGGGGGTCACAAATGTTTGCATATAGTTTTACTGTGGCATATTATAATGAACATTTTGGGGAATATGTCAACAGGTCAGTGAATCCATTTCCTTACTGATATATAAAATGGTATATGATTTTAACAGGTTTGTCAGCAGGGTGACATCATAGTTGTTTGGTCCTTTTAATAGGTTGATGACCTGGCCCAATATTACCATGTTGTCTATCAGACACATCTATCTATTGATGCCATATAAACCCTCAGCAGCTGGTGTAGTGTATGATGCTGCCGAGTCCCAGTGATCAGTGATGTCCCTTAAAGCAAACACACACACACACACCTCAGGTTGTCGCAGTACAGCCTGGACTAACCAGCAAAGTCGTCCTGCAGCAGCTGGACTTGCCAAAAGCTCTCCTCCATAGCAACACCCTGAACACTAAAAACAGCAGCAGCGCACAGACACAATACATTGTGAGTTTGAACTGAGGTCATTCGCTGAGGGGGGTCCTGTGCTGTGTGTGTGTGTGTGTGTAATTAATGTGTGGGTTCCTGCGCGTGATCGTGCCTCACACGGGTGGGGGAGCTGGAAACGCCTTTTCTTCAGCTTTGATGCGAAGTGGCAGAGGATGATAGTGTGTGTGTCTGCGCACATACGCGTGCCACCGGGGGAAGGTGACATTATTAAAGCCATAATTACAGCTGCGGCGTGACCCCTATAAATGAACCCGCTAACTCCGAGCACTGGCGAAGACAACCACACCTATGACATGAACAATCACATGGGCCCAGCCTTTAATTGACTCCGGGAACAGCGTGCATGTAGCAGCCACATAAAACACAGATTTTTACATTCTGTGGGATGTTTTACCACATAAAGACCTACACCTTCAAAATATATGGGTCGTAGTCGTGTTTCTCTTGGCCAGACCTCAGGTCGTTTCGATGTAAGCCGCTTCTTAAAGCCACACAAAGATCAAACCAACATGAAGACCTCTAGTAATGTTTCATATTTAAGCCTCCGCATTTAGGCTAAGCAGGCGACATTAGCCAGCTACACTGAAATATGATACGTTCAGGATATTACACCGGCTATTTACGAGATGGATTAGGGTAAAGGCAATTAAATGTCTTACCTTCAGGTTCCGCTCTGAGTTGAGGTTAAGGCTGCGGTGAGAGGAGAGCACAGATGAGGATGTTTCTCGGTTATTTTCCTGCCTGATAGGTGTGGAGCCTACCGCATATGCGGCTTTTATCATAGCATTGCTCTCTCAGTGGAGCCGCACACACTTCTCGATGAGAATAAAATAGACAGAGAGCACTGAGGGCAAGGCGGAGGCTTCAGCCGCGGAGAAGGGCTTCCTGCCAGGAGACCAACCAGGTTCGAGCAGACCGGTTTCAGACAAGCCCCGGAGAGAAATCACTCCAATGGAAATCTAAAAAACGAGCCGCAGACCCGCCTCATCAATGCTGCGGTGATTTTCCGCCCCAAAACGGGCATGGAAGTGCTGCGGCGACGAATCACGTTAATGGTTGTACAGACAGCTCCGCCATTCACCAATGCTGGCATTCTAGAGGCGGGGCTAAGCGTCAATGACGTATTGAACAACCAATCACAACGCTGCAGCAGGTGCCGTGCGGCAGTCTCGCGCTTGAGTAGGGAGATTTGCGCGCCCTTTGTTTACCAGCGAGAACAGCGAGTGTCTGCAGACACTGATCCGAGATCGGATCTGTTCGGCTGCACCTCCGAACACAACCGACGGGTTTCCTGCAGTGATCTGACTCCAGGAGCGTGGATCGGATCACCCCAGAAAATCCGCCTGAAGCGACCAACAAAAATAACACAAAACGTATTTTTAACACAAGAACCATAAAATTCACACCCATGTGTTGTGAAATATTGATATAGGCTTAACATTTTTTTCTACAAAAATATATACCACTCTAAAAAAAAATTAAATGCTTTATTTTTAACTATTTTAGTTAATTATTGAAACTATTTGCAAATAACTATAGCACCAATATTGTACACTCTGTAATTAAGATTAAGGTTTACTTTATTAATCCCCTGTAGGGAAATAAGGTGATTGTGGCTGTAGCAGTAATTTTACAATGCAGCCCCCAGTTTATTACTTTAAAAATATTTATTGTTTACACTGCTGTCAAACTTGATGTTCTTAACATTCTGGGAGAGACAAGACAAAAAGACATTTCTTCAAAGTCTAATGATGGCAAGGCTAAAAAATAAAAACTGTCCATACAAAATGGAGCAGTAATAAATCTAGAAGTCATTTTAAGAAAACTAGGCATGGAGTGGTTACAAGTAAAGAAACAACCAATAACAACAATCAGTTGAATCCCTGTGATTTATTTGTTTCATTTGGAAGTGCTGTGTGCCTGAGGCAGCTCTGAACATATCAGCAGAGGTTTCACTAAATAAACCAGGAAAGGTAGCTACAGTTGTAATTAGTTTCATTCGCTGATTTATTAAAATATATAGTATTATAATATATTGTGCATTTTACACTATGTGTTAAATGTACTGTAGTGTGCGATTCCCAAGCAAACAGTGAGATGACCGAACAATCTGTCTGTCTGTTTCTTTCCGGGGTGTTTAAAAAGTGTAGTTAAAGTGATGGTGCATAAGTTCAAGTTACATTTCAAGGAAGTGGAGGAGGGTGAACAACATGACCCACCATGCAGCCTATAAATAGAACATGGTGGCAGTGAAAAAGAAGTGTAAGGGAAGACACAAACATAGAACAGCATTAACACTTAATTGTAATAGATAATATGTTTGCAATCAATACGTCAGCCCCACCCAAGGTTACCAGAGTGTAACTAAAAACATTGCGACTGATGCGCTGTTGTGGAGCTACAGATCTTCATCAGTGATATTAGCCTCCACACTTTACTTTAGTGCAAAGTACAAATAACAAGTTCACAGGCTGTGCTTCTGACAGGATGATTATTGGTCACAACTTCATTCATATCATGTTACACTCCTCATACATTCTGTAATTAAACACTCAAACTCTCAGGTGGCATAATTTACTGTAAATTATTATGAGATCAAATAAACAAATACGGTCCTGTGTAATATAACTACAAAGTGCAACTATAGTCTACAGTATAATACAACTAAAAGCTCCTTTATGCAGCATTCTTATAGTGACTACTCAGTTACTGAGTAGATTTACAGTATTATTTGCTGAGAAATGTTTATACTTCAAACCATCTCAAACATTTTGCATAAAAAGTATTATGCAAATACACAAAAGAAATACACCTGAAGCACATTTTAACCTTTTGTAGTTGTACAAGTCCAGTTTCAAAATATCTGGTCTGTTAAGAAGGCACCACCTACTTCATTGTTCCCATGTTATGTGAGAGAAACCAACCATATTACATCAGCATTAGAAGATGGGTACATGATTTTATGAGCAGTAAAATATATATGTTGTTGATTGTCTCAGTCACAGAGATGCTTTACCACCATCATCAGAATATGTTTCCCACTCAGTTCCCCTCAGTTTTATTCTGAGTAGAGGTGGCGGTAACTGTATGTCTATGTTGCTTTTGAAAAAGCAACTAATTTTGCCTAAAGGGTCATCGTCCAAGTGCCCAGACACATTTAAGAGCATAATGTCAACATTCAGTTACCAAGTACTAGAATTCAACTGTAACAAAGCAAAGTGACAGCAGACCGTAAAACAACAGGGTGCTGTAGTAGTAGTGTAGATTGTAGTGCCAGAAAGAATGCATAGTTTAACAGACCTGAACACAGTCAACATGGTCTGTACTAAAAATGCTTCTTCTGACAAATTCCCAAACAAAACTTAAATAATGAAAAGAAATAAAACAATAAAACAACAGGTGAGCAGATTTACATGAAAAATAGAAAAAAGCCAAAAAAAAACAATAATAAAACTGCTTAAAACTGCTGATAGTTTTTAGCTGTTTTTGTTGCTATGCTTTGGTTATACAAGTCCAAGAGTACAACCTTAACAGCCCCCACAACTTCTCCATACTTACCGTGACACAATACCCGAACACAATACATTGAAGTGATAAGTTATACTGGAAATACTTTCCTGAGTAGCGAGTAAACTACTTTTCACTGCACACATAAGCCCCCTCACATCAGAGGTAAGACATTTCTCCAAATTATCAGACGAGTAGTTGCAAGTTGTAGCCACCATGGGGTGCTGCTGCATATCCTGCCAGGCAGGCATAAAACCCAGATGAGGGTGCTGTGGTAGTGATGGGCCAGATGTGAGACTTAACAGACAAGTTTTCAATGCTTCTGAAAGATTGCCAGGACCAATCAGACAACAAGGTCAGCGCAGTAACCAGACATCCCAAAAGACTGAATCTGTCCATTTCCTCTCTAAATAATTCTGTCCTCTAAATTTGCTGCAATTTTGGATTTTCTTTCCTGTCTAATCACTGTAAACAGTATCCCTTCCAATCACTACACTGGCTCAATCTTTTAATCCTGCCTCTTGTTCTGCCCATGTCTACCTGTCTGTCTCTTTCCCTCTGAGGCTTTCAGCCAACTTCCCTTTAAGGCTTCCTCTCTCACATGTTCAGTTGTAGTGGAGATGCTCTGCAAGCGATGGCCTTTGGCCCGGTGTGGAGGGACACTCAGGGCCTTGATCTGGCTCGTCATTAGGGGAGGCGAGCTGTAGAGCCACTTCGTTCTCGTAACAGAATGATGAGCGTGAGCTTTGAATGTACTGCTCAGCTAGCTCTTTAGCACTGCATGAAGGTGTGTTTAAAACTTCATATGTCCGATTGAAAAATGAGTAGTCCACCTGGAAAAAAGAGAGGACAAGAATGTTTAAGTGCTAATGCTGATGTTTCGTCACTTAACACTTGCTACCTTTTAACACAGACTGCCTCTAAGAAGATCCTGTACCTTGTTGCAACGAGGAACAGGAATGTGACAGCTCCTGCCTTAGTTTAGCATGTTATCATGCTAGGATTGAATAACAGGCTCTAAACAAAAGTATCATTGAAGCTGGCAAACCCCTATACTGAATACTTATGTACTTATATGTTTGAGAACTGTGAATGACAAAAAAAAAATGTTGTGGTTATTACTGAAGTGAATATTTGGAGACATCCAATAGATTCCTACTGCAGAGATTAAAACATATGTACAAAAATTAATGGCATTTCCTTCTTTCTGACCTGGTAGCCATCTTTCCTTTCAAAGAGCACTGGTTCAAAACGATGTCCCCAGAGAATTTCCGAAGCCAGATAGGAGCTGCGGCACTGCGTGGTCATGGCTGTGGCCTCCACCATACCCTCAAGTATGACCACCACCTCCAGATCAGAGTCATTCTCCAGGGTCTTTTGGTCAATCTCAAAGAAAGGTGACTCATCATTGATTTCGTGGACAATTGTCACTGGTGAGACCAAAAAGATGCGGTCGGTGCCAGTGTCAAAACCCACGTTGATATCTATGTTGTCCAATGGGAGGAATTCTCCCTCGGGTGTCACCCTTGGCTGAAAGCAGGTTGGAAACAGAGAGCAAAATAAAACTTTCCACATTAGATCTTCATTGACTTATATGTGGTAAGAGTAGGAATGATTTCCAAAATAAAACAAAAGCTACGATAAACAAAATGTAATCAAGTACAATAGAACACTAATTAATACAATTATGATTGTGGCTAAAATGGAATAGAAGTTCACCTGCCTCATCCCCCTCATCTGCTTCACCCCCTCATTTAAGAACATATTTATTTAATACAATTACAAAGCTTTAATACATTTTATAAGGTAACCTGAGAAAAGCGTTGTGAATTAAATGTCTTATCTTGATCCAAAAGCTTAATACGTGGTTATTGTATGAATTTGACTGGGCAAAGTACTTAGTCACACCACTATAGGCTTATCACCCACCCATCCCTTTCTATGGAACAATCCCAGCATTTAGAATTGCATTTCTTTGATCCTTGCAAACTTAATCCTATCTGCCCTGTTTGCACTTTGATATGGTCGCGCTATTAAAAGATCAAATTGTCTGTGCTGTAGCTCCAATGTCCCACAGATTTTGACCTATGCTAGATACACACATACCTTTGCACACAACAATGATGCAGACAAAATATTCACAAAAAAAACAAAAGATGTATAGAACTACCTACACATAGGCAATAGTCTAAGTTAGTATACACAATCATCTAACCCACATAGAGACAGTATACAAGGGGAAATTGAGATGGCAAAGGACAATGGTCCTCAGTTAAAGAAGTGGAGGCAAGTTAATCCATGGTAAATCTTCCTAACCCCTGAGGGAAAATAAAACAAGCTCTCATTACGGTCCACAGAATACAGGCCAGATGGTCTCTGTGCTCCCTCTCCAATGCAACCTTTCTCCCCTCCCTGCAGGCAAAGTCTATTATTTGGTACTTTTTCCTCTTTTCCCAGTCGTTTTTACAATCAAAATTTTGTGCCTGTTTCGTTAAAAGGTTTGTCTGTTTCTCTTTTCACATTTCTTTCACTTACCTTCAGTAGTTGTGCTCTCACGTGCGCCTCTACCAGGTGGCTCTTGCGTAGGTTTCCAACCCTCCACATCATGCAGAGTTTTCCATCCCTCAGTGCCACAACAGCTGTGTCAGAGAACACCAGCGTCTCATTGCGCTTCTTGGGCTTGGCAATCTTCGCCATGACTGCCCCGATGATGAAGGCGTCAATAATGCAGCCCACAATGCACTGCAAAACGACCGCCACCACCGCCATTGGGCATTCCTCGGTCACACTTCTGAATCCGTAACCGATAGATGTCTGCGTCTCTAAGGAGAACAGAAAGGCCGCCATGAAGCTGTTCACCTGGAGGAAGCATGGCTCCTCAACCACCGCCTCTCTATCAGACTCTCCTCCAGTGCTGGCTTCTCCTGATTCTGGAGAGGAACCTGAGCTGGGGTTAAGCCGAATGGAGAGGTCCCCGTGTGCAGAGGCAATGAGCCAGAAGGCAAATCCAAAGAGCAGCCAGGAGAGAAGGAAGGAGAGAGTGAAGATGACCAACATCCAGCGCCAGCGGATGTCCACACAGGTGGTGAAGAGGTCGCTGAGATACCGCTGGCCCCTTTCGCTCATGTTGACGAAGGTGACGTTGCAGCGTCCGTCCTTGCCCACAAAGCGTTGCCGGGGCCGGCGGCTTGGGCGCCTGCTGCGCCGGCGGCTGGTAGTGGAGGGGAAAGAGAATGAATCCTGTTCTGATGAAGATCGGCCTTCCCCTCTCCCCCCTACACTACTGCCTCTTCCACACCTTGGCCCTGAGCACATTCGTCCTGCTCTCACTCCACCTTCTCCTTCTGCATCTCCTCCAGCTGGTCCTCCAATGGCACTCTGCCTCCGTGCATTGTTGGTGTTGCTTTGAAGAGTTAGAGCTTTGCCATTGAGGTTGTGGGTCGGGGAGGGGGTGCTTGGAGTACCTGACCCTGTTGGGCTCCCCCCTGCCCTGGGTGTATCTGCAGCACTCTGTGCCAGCCTCATGACCTCCTCCTCCTCCACTGGCCCATCCACCACAGCACTGAAGCGCCGTTTCACACGTGCTGCTCCCATCATCTGCTACAACGTTGCAGTATTTCTCTTAATTATTAAAATGGTAGAGTCAGTGAAGTAATATGTAGTGCAAACAACACTGTCTTTCAATAAGTCTTAAAGAGAATGCAGGTCCATAGTACTGAATGGTAACCAGAGGATAATACCCTCCAGAGGTGGTTCGTCACTTGTTTCAGTGTCTTTTCCACAAGCTGAAATTCTGTTTCCTGGAACAGTCAATCCTTTTTAATGATTGGGCCCTCAGCAAAGCAGGAGTGGGCTTAAGTTCAAGTGCATTTATTACCAGCCAGTAAGGTGCGCTGAAAAGATGGATGTCAACCATATCCTCAAGACTCCAATTCTATGAGCAGACAAGAAGCAGTAGGGCTGGCTTAACCTGAACATAGGTTACAGAAACATGCAGGATTGGTTCTGCACAGTTCAAAACAAAAGGAAAACCCTGGGGTCTTGGCTCAAGCAGGCATCAAGTGATCGATGCTAAAAACCGGGTAGAAAGATGGAGAACATGGAAACATCTTAAGGATATACAGCCCATAGTAGGCTACCTACAATAACACTTATACAAGACTAAGACTTATACAAGAATGTCAAATTACTTAAAAACTGGACAAAATGGACAATAATTTCCAACATGCAGTCAAAAATTGCAAAGAAACATGCCAGTTCTTACGATCACAGTTCTTCCCAGTTTCACGAGCCCTTGGTAAAGGCATGAGGAAACAAGCAATACAACACAATCAAGCACCTGCTCATTATTTGTCATTCAAATACAGAATTGAATGTGGCATACACAAGTCGGTTTCAACTGGCTGAAAACTTGTTTGTAACTGGCTGTTGTCTTCACAAGTCAATGCCCAACAGGGGGCCCCAGCTGAAAGAACCATGTTTTGTTTGCCATTTCCTGATCGGTCATGTGACTGCTTTAACAATTTCAGATTTTCTCTCTAAGTGTCTACATATCTGATTGATGGCCATTGTCACTTTGTTAAAGTCTTGCTTGTTTGTACTGACTGCTGTATGGGTAATATTGACCTAAACTACACACTGCTGTTAACAATCACCTGCAACAGCTAGCATCTCAGAGCAGACATACCTCATTACAGCTCAGCATTACGGCTGAGAAATCCCCTACGCCTGACGAAAGATGAGAAGAGGGGAGAAAAACAGCAAAGAATGATTACTGATCTCCAAAATTACAAGATTTCTATGGTAGGAAAAGGTAAGTACACAGGTCACCTGGGGCGCTTTTTTTACATTTCTCTGCAGGTCAGGTGCCAAAGTTGAGAGCTCAGAAGTGTGCCACAGAAGGAGAAGTGTTGATAAATAAGATGGCTGAGATAACTGGATTTGTGGATGAAGTCTCTTTTCTGTTTGAACCACATTGCAAAAGGATATGTGAGCACCAGAGATTTCGCTCAAATGGATCTGACTTGAACTACGTTAAAGAATCTTTGAAGCAAACCAAAAGCTACTTTCTAAATAAGCATGCTTTCAAGTGCAAAATGTCGTCTATATATTTTTTCAGTGCAATCACTGTATATCTGGTAATTAAAAGATATGCTTGTATTAGTATTTACCTTGTCAATCCATTTCCAGACCACCCTACATCTTAATCATGAGAAATACACAAAAGTGTATTAAACATGACATCATTTAGCAGCCCGAGGACATCATCAGTCATCATAACCCTGCACTGCTGCAAGTACACCAGAAAACAGCTAAACAATAGACACCCACTGCTATAACAGTGCAAATATAGAAGAAGTCATTACTTTCAACCTGTAATAGCAGAGGGGGACAAAAGTCTACAACAAATAGAAATGGGGAAAGAGATCCCGCCTGAAGTGAGAGGTGACATAAGGGTTCATCTTCACTTGTATGTTGGCCTCCCTTTGTGACACATGTTCATTGAAAGCATTGAGCTTTTACTCTAGGAGGGGGGTGGTAGAATCACATAAGAAGACAAAGGAACAGTCTGCTGGTGGTTTTTGCTCTTCACTGAGATGTCCAGGTCTGTTTTGTATTCCTTTGCTTTAGAACCTTCACGTCTAAAACACTGTTGGTCTTGAAAAAAAAGGACATACAAAAAGAGAATGAAAATGTGAGTTATCAGAAAAACCGATAAAAGAGATACATCATCTTGTTGACAAGCTCATATCTTTAAGTTATAATAAATATGTAAATGGTTTTAGATCACAAGCTTACCAGCAATATTCTGTCTCTTTGGTTTCTTACACTCGGTACCTGGATGTGGGCAGGCTTAACCTGACGGACTCTGAAACTCTGGTGTAAATTCGTCCTGTTGTACCTGCACAACCAGACAGTGAAGAAAAACAGTGAAAACTCAGAGTTTGTTAACTACTGTCTTTTTCTTTAGAGGTGAACTTGATATCATTATTGTCATATACGCCATTGAAATCTGACATGGAGTCTGAAAACCGGTAACTAAACTTAATCTGTTCATCATTCCTGTTATAGTTCAATAAAACATTCCTTGAAGTTTTAAGTGAAAACAAAGAGTTACAAAGTTAACGTATTATGAAAAAGCCACTGATGGATCTCACAGTTCTACATGGCAGAGACCTTTTTCTGGGTCATACTAAGTGGTACAGAGGGATTAATCCTTGAATGGCTTAAAGACAGCTGACAGGAAGGGAGGATTTCTTGGGGAAAATGTTGAGACAGGGACTGAGGCTCAGATGATGGACTGGGATGAACCAGGACTCTGGGTTTGTTGGGAGTGGAGAGGCAGCATATCTTGCTGTGAAGATGACAATCTGTTGTGGATTATAGCCATGCTCGTGACTCCGGCAATCTCACCAATGGTTTTGCTAATCCTCAGGGGACTTACATAACAATCACTACTGTTATAGAAATAAAGGCACAGATATTCCATTTCTTATGGCACTGTCTAAGACTACATGCAAATAAGTCACTGATAATCTAACTAATGTCAGAACTCCATGTTCCAAACATATTAGCAATAAAGCAGCACACGCTTTTGGCCAGTTTCAGTAACATAAAAACACACACATAAAAAAATGTCTGGCTTTATCAAATTCCAAATTCTCTGAATAGTAAAGAGTAGGACAGAGGAACAAGCATAAAACTACTACAATGAAAAAGGTTTGCTCAGATGTACAAAACTGATATATATGACCTCCGAACAAATAAGGAAAATGCTTTAATTGGGTTGTTACACTGCAGAATGTACTAAAAAGGGCACATTAAATTACTGTTGTAGTTTATTCACTAGACACGTTTGTGTAAATACCGGAACAAATCTGAACTCAAACAGGACCAGGATGTTTTCTAACATCCCAATTTCCACAAAACAATAACTGGCAAAGACTGATTCAAGTTCTTCTTTCTTGTCTGTTATTTAACAAATTAGTTAACAGCAGACCTGGTCTTAATGACCTTTGTTGCCCTTTAGTGTAGTTCATGCCACCAAATGTACTAGCTCTCATGTCTGCTATCTCTGTTACTGGGCTCACTTGTCACTGGACAACCGACAACAGTAGCTGGAGGAGGTGATGATGGAAGTTTGTGTGTACACGCAACGTGAGAGTGCACGTGTCCTTGTCTTGCCTAACCTTATCGAGATGAGGTGGCAAATATGTTAAATGACACTTCATGTGTGAGCATACACTGGAGGTACGTGGGACATCTGTTTATGTTAAGTGTCATGTGTGTGATCTGCAGTCCTGCCTTATATGATGAGGGTCGGGCATGGTGATCAGACTATTATTGCCTGTGGGTGTACATGTGATTTAGCAATAAGCAGAAATATAAGTAAATCAACTGTTTTTAGAATTGATTAATCAGATGTAAACATTTGTGTTGGGTGGCCATTCTGGTCAAGTGAAGACGATGACTTCAACTTTGACTTGAGGAAATGCAGCTGTTGAATGATGATAATGAAGCTTAAAATTACACCATCTCTGGTCTATTTTATTGACCAACACCATGATCTGGGTTTTGCATTTGACACTCTACAAACTAGGACATTTTTGCACCTGATTTCTTCACATCAGAGGAAGGTGAAAGGAAGGAGTGAATGCTTGTGTATTTTATACACAGCAAAAGGCCACAGTCATAATTATCTTTACTAGCATGGTCATGTCATACCAGTCTCATATAAGCTGCTATAACTTAAACTATTCCTGGACTGTTTACATTATGCCAACTGCACTGTCTTGCACTATACATCTTTTGCACTCTTACTGCATTGTGCCTTCATTTTGTGCCTTGCATTTTGTGTGTGCTTCATTGTAGGTACACTTTTTTTACACTTTATATTTATCTTAAGTTTTTAGTTATATGTTATATGTTGCGGAGTGAAGAGTAACGCAATTTCAATTCTCTGTATGTCCAGCACATATAGCAGATTTGACAATCAGGCTGACTTTGACTTTGACTTGACTTTGATGGACTTCATTAACTAGAGTAAGCTAAATTAATTTAATCACATTATAAACATATACTAATTTATCCCTGACAGCAGCTAATGATAATGCAAAAATGACTGTTAACATAAAGAAGTGCTTCGTATGTGCTTTATTATGTAGCCACTGATGCTAAAGGGGTAATGGCATTACATCTCTTACCAGTTTAAATCAGCAATTATTTTAAGTACTACATAGACGAAACATCAGTTTATGGTTTGTGTTCCCATGCATGTTTTTACATTTCTGCCATCTATATTTCAGTTGTTTCTTTCACACTGAACCTGTCACCATGCATTTTGTCTCTCTCTCTCGCTTTCTCTCGGAGGCACCGCCCCTGTCCTCTTTCTATCCAGATTATCTGACCATATTAAGGTGTTATGTGGCCAGATTAGGTTTGCAGAGAATATGATTTCTGTATCATTGAACAAACTTCATTTCACAGCCTAACTCTCCTATCACTGACAGAGCTGTCCTGGTTCATATGCTTATGTGGAGTATTTCATATTTCATTAATAGTTTGACAAGGTTTACTGTGTACACTGTGTACAACATAAGACCTGAGTGACCCTCTACATTGTGAAACCACAATGCAAATATGGAGACATCAATACCTCCTATTGATCAATGGAGGTTAGAAATCAGGGCATAGATTGGGTCTTTCTCTATTTTAGTGTCAAAGGGCGCACTGCCAGGTCTATTTCTCACCACTTCTTCCACTGTATGAGCATCCATCTATTCAGATTTACTTCATAAGGTAGATTTTAATGTTCTATGTGGGCAAAGATGCTTTTGCATAAGTTCTAAAGGCAATGCTTGAAAACAAACACATTACCACACTGCAGCGACCTTTTTAGTATCTGATCAATAGAGCATGTTTCATAGCTGCAGCTGATGGTTGCAGAATCCGACTGCCAAGCGGTAATGGATATTGCATCATGAAGATTAAAATCCAACTGAATATTAGATAATATTATAATTGGGCATGACAATATTGGTTAAAGAAGGAGTCATGTGACTTCATTCAGTAGCTTTATCCTTTGAAGGGGCAGCCTTTGTGGTGCACCCTCATATTTCACCTGGTAGAACTGTGGGTAATCCCCTGTCTTTCTGCCTCTCGACTTGACACCATCCTGCTGCTGGTGTTCAGCAACCGCTGGACTTGATATGATCTGACAAAGTTCCATTTGCAGCCAGCCATTACTGGTACACAAAAACTCTTGGGATAGCCAGGTGGATCCTTCACAACCAGGGATAAAAGGAAGACTACATTTCCTGGCTACATTTAAACCTCAGCTGAACCTCTGACTGTTCTGTTGCACACTGTGTTATGCGAGCAGCTGCTAATTTAAGCTCAAGCCACTAGAATTCACACAGAGATGAAGAGCAGGCCTATGAGGAGTATAGTAAACACTTCTCTTCAACTAAAGCACAGACCCCCTAATAGCCAGACAATACTAAAGCTCTCTTGTCAATTTATTTGGTAGATCAATTATACATCTGCTCTCATAATTCTCATAGAAAAGCACAGCATAGCACAGGATCCATAGAATGAGATTTGTATGCATTCATGTTCATGGCACAGCTGTAACGTTGTGAATTACTTAACTATGATTGTAAAATAAGATTGTATCAGCTATTTTTGAGTTGTCACTTAGAGCCATAGTTTATCACCTTCAGTTAAATAATTTGAGCAGCTGTGCTTAGGTTGTGTCCCTGTCAAGACTGAGATCAAACTCTCGCCTCTGGAAACCGCAAACTGGTCCAGCTCCTGGTTAAAATCCATAATCTGGTGTCTATGACACTGTTTTTGTTTTGTTTTTGCGGATTCATGACTGTTCTTAATAAACTATAAAATAAATTAGAAAAAGGTAAAAGTTTGTCACAATTTAGATGCTGCAATAAAACACACACGCACACTCATTTATGAGAACACTTAAAAATAAGAGCAAAATAAGCACTAAGCAATACGCAATAAGTGTGGACCCATCCTGGCACCCAGCCTTATTCCATCTAATTGAAACAGTTCTGCTGCTCTCCCTCCCTCTGCCTTCAGTGGTGAGAGGTCATTGTGTGATGATGAACAAATGTTAATCTGGGGAGTTAAGATGGTGCAGGTTGCAGTGGCCTGGTTAAAACTCGCCGCTACACTTTTTTTCCTAAATACTTTTTTTCTAATTTAGTCTAGGTAAATTTACTTCCCAAGTGGATGCACTGCAACCCAGCACATCATCACCACCAAAAACAGCATTAAAAGGCTCATGGAATGGACACATGCTTGATCTCCAGTTGTAGTAGTTGAAGTAGTGTTAATTGCCAGACAGTTCAAAACATTTTTCCATTACTTTAAACTTTGAGGAATAATCCAATATTCATGGTGCACCCTGTCACTGCTAATTCTCGTGTCCCCAGAGATCTAGATAGCCCACTGCACAAATACACAACATATCATCCCATCTGTTCAGAGCATATAGCTCAAACAACAGCATACTATAATATAACATGTAAAGTGTGTGGAAGTAAAGTGAGAATGCAATGGTCCAAGACAAAGCCCAGGCTCCGGCGACAGGTTTTTAGGATGTAACCAACTGCTCCATTAGCTTGCTCATAACACCCCGTATTATAATACACTGGTGAATCAACTGTTTGCATGTGGCATGCTTATATATGGTTTTCATATATTATATATACTAACATATTAATTTGACACAAACAAAATAAACACAACATTGGCAAAATGTAGGAATTTACCATCAGAGAAATCACATCACATCAAGCATTAATGGAAGAACTGGCTTAAGGATTTTAGAAGATTGATGCATAATAGAAACAAAAACAGTATCTTAGCATGTACTTCATCAGCTTTTCCCCGTTTATTGTAGGTTTGATAATTTTATGGGTATTTATAGCATAGTCAGCCTTTAGCACCCGTCACCTTATAAATTGATACTTAACATCAACCTCCTATATTTTGGGCATTCACAACATACCATACTGCAGTTTTCATTTGTTTCATGTTTTTATCTCCCTTAAATTATATTAGTTAAAAACGCAAGATAAGACATATTCTATCAGATCACAACTCAAAAAAAAAAACCCACAAAAAGGATTAGCGGCAGAATCATCACGGCAGACTTATCTCTGTGGGCCACCCTATCTGCTCAGTGCGCTCTGACATCTCATTATTTGATCACCTACATCAAGGTAAGATTAACCAGCAGCTACTGTCACATATTAAATATTTTTAATATAATTGTAAAACATCAGAAGGAACAACAGTGAGTGTTCTTCTGTTTACGGAACATTAATTTGGCCTGTGACACATTACAAGCTTAAAGCTGACAGAGGTCAGGAATGATCAGACTTTCATGTTCCATTTGGAGCCAGAAGTAAGAACACATTCATAACCCGAGGACAGTATTCTCTCTTCCGAGCTTTTAAAAATAAACAGCATCGAAACATAAACATGTCGTCGATACAAATGTCAAAAAAGCCAATAAAATAATTCTAAACAGAACAGTTTGACAACTTCCTGCGCAGTGAAATTCAGCCAGCACTTACCCCGCACCGACACTCTCCTCCTGTTAGATCAGCACTACGTCACTTTTTAATTTCCGTATTAAAGTTAACGGTCTGTCCATTTCTGTTTCTTTCTGTCTTTTTTTATATAAATAAAAAGCACGGCGCGAGCTGTACTGGCCGTCAGTCCGCGAGCCCTCAGGTCTTGGACGAGCGCGTTCACGTCACGATGCTATCTGTCCCCAATGAGAGACCAGCACGCGCCTCTCCGGAATGCCGGAGTGACCTTGTCATAAACGGCTCGTGATTCATGACATTACACAGAACTCGAATAAAATATGGGACTATGTTAAGAAGTACTACATGCATTATTAGGATTATTTAAGTTTGATTTCATGTTAAAAAGGAAAGAAACAGAAACCTGACCAAAATAGTAGGTTTCTATGTGAAGGTAAATATTTCAAGGCTTCATTTACTGTTAAATAACCAAACAAAAAAAAAGTGTAGGCTAATTGATCATTTACTTGTAAGGTCGTAAAAACGAATAATCCTGGATTTTCTGTAATTTAGCAAAGATTAGATCTGAATTTATCAGATTAACACAAAATGGCATATTTTGGCAGAATTTAAATAAGTATGCAATATTTTCTATAGCCTCTAAAGGACTACAAAGCTAATTTAATGGATAAATATTAATGTAGAGTTATAGTTGCAAGTGTGTATGAAAGGGAGAGAGAGAGAGAAGGGGAGGGAGGGAGTGAGATAGGCACAGACAGAGAGAGAGAGAGACAAAGTGTGTCTGTTTACCGTTTAATCTGATTTAATCTCAGTCAAGGAGCCCAAGAAATGACCTATGATGTCATGAGCTCAGTCATTCAATGGAAATAGGGATCAGAGGACTGAGGGAAAACAGTGATGAAGAGACATCACTAGATGCCAAAATAATCAGCTGCATGCAACAACAAAAACCTCTGTAAACCTGCTGTGAATTGACCTTTTTAATAAAATATGTCAATTAATGCAGCGGATGATTCTCAGCATACATAAACTTAATCAATGTCACACATCTGGACAGTGCATGTCATTTGAAATTGCATAAGTGTTTGTGTAAAAACACTGTTGTATTTGTAATTGACCCATGGAAAACTGTTTGGGAGGAGGAGACAGAGAGACCCAGAAAGAGAGTGACGTGGGAAGGCACGATGATGTCAGACTATGATCAGGAAGAACAACCAGGATGTTATTCATAAAGATGAACATTTATGAAAACATAAAAACACCCGGAATCGTTCACTCTTTTGTTTAACCTGCACGTGATTACAGCAGACATGACACAATCTCTGCATGTTTTAGTAGAGCCAGGCTATAATGCTGACAGAATCAGCTGATTCTATGACACACAGATAGAGAGGTGTTTCTTTGCGATTGCCATGGTTACTTGAATTGACTTTTTTGCCAACTTTAAAGGCACTGAACATGTATTGAAACTGTGTGAGTGCAAACACAGGTCTCCGCTGCATGCTCCGGTCCATCTAAAATCTAAATAATCCTTGTTGGTAATGAATCATGAATAGAATAAAAGAATAAAAATACCTAACAACACTCTGTTTACTGTGAGTGGACCTTTTTATTACATACATGCCATCTAAACTGAAGTGATGCTCATAGACTGTTAAAGAATCCGCGGCCTAAAACAAATAATGAGAAAAATGTACATCTGTGACAAAACTTTCCCTTTTGCTTGTTTGGAAAGTAATGAAGCAAGAAACCACCAGTAGTGAGCCAACATTTCCACTGTTCAGCCTCCATCATGACTTACTTTCACAGACGGGTATTTACAACGATTCATTTACAACAAGACTTTGGCAACTGATACGATGGCTGTTTGACACTTTAGAGGGAATATCAGCGCTTTGCTGCACATCTGCTGAGGCCAGAGAGACAGCACTCACCTCTCAGCTTCAAATTGTTTTTAGGATTCTTTTATTGGTTTATAGTCTTGTTCCTTCTTATTTATCAAATTTGTTTTTTTTTTAATTCTATGAACCCCCTACACCTTAAGTCCTCTGATACTGGCTTTCAAAACCAAAACACCAGGAGGCCTCATTATTCCATTACAAGCCTCGTCTGTGGAACAGCCTCTCAAAGGACAATAATTCACTTATTTACAATTTGAATTCCCTGCATTTATTGGTTTTTATTAATTATTTTGCATCTATGTATCTCATCTTTTAATTCAGGTCAATTTTATTTGTATAGCACTTTACCATTAGAATTGTCTCTAGGTGCTTTACAGAGACCCACAGCCTTTTTGCCCTCTTATTATTTTATAATATATATATATATATATTTATGGAACTACTTCTAACCTCACTAGGTTTTTATGGTAAGGACATTTTGACATTTTTTATTATATTTTGCTTTATTTATATTGCCTTGTTTTAGGTTTTACTTTTGTTTTCTCATTGTACAAAGCTAGGTGATAATCACTGATGACAGTGCTTCATTGGTCCACTTTTCATGAGTTTTGTGTGTGTGTGTTGGGGGGGGGGGCAATCCCTGGAAAGCACTTTATGTTACAAGGCTTATGCACGGAAAGTGCTATATAAATAAAGATTGATTGGAACATGTGTGTTTGCGTGTGGTCAATGCTCCAGTCCTCACTGAGGCATTGCATAATTAGTCCATTATTCCCATTGAATGGCTGCAGTACTAATTCAGAGCCACCAGTGGGCAGGTTGAAACTATTTTTGCATCCACAAGTGAGCCTGCAGTGAAAAAGGACTCTGCCATTCTAAACTAGTGATTAACTAATCAACAACTAATTGAAGGGCTGCAAATTGACCAGGGGCTACACACCTGGTTACTGAGGTTCTAATTACAAGCCAAGATCTCAGATCAGCAGCTGTGCCGACACTAAAAGTTAAAGCTTCACACCTCAGGTGTTTTACAACCAGGAAGATGGTAAAATGGAGACAACAAAAGAGGAGCACAACACGTTTACATAGAAATTCCTTTTAAAGTATAGGCTCATTTGTGCATCTGGGATATAAAAGTGATTGTAGTTTATAGTTCATTTCACTTTGTAATTATTAACAGAAAATCATGTGAATGATATTACCACACAGTCCTGCTTGGTTAGCAGAAGCTCAGTCTCCTGCTGGCTGCTCAGATGCAGGCTGCGATGATAAAGTTCCACATGGGCCTGTGAAAGGCTGAGCTAATTTTTGCAGATGGAGCAGTGGACTCATGCTCAGTGTCATATAACAAGCTCCAGATTTTGTCATGGTCACACAAGGTCCAACTCTACCGCTCTGCGATTTCAGGGGTAAGTGCATATTGTTTCAATGTGTAGTGTCCTAAAGCTGAAGACTCACTTCAGGTGCTGACACAGAACTGCACTGCGTACACAGAAAAAACAGAAAAAAAACATTTCTTAATAAGGTTATAAGGCTACAATTTGTCAATGAATCGTTTGCTTCTAAACAATTATGTTTTCAGAATAAAAAGAAACAAAAAGAATTTTTTTGCCAATCTGAGAATAATGTACCGGTAGATGATTTTTTTTAGCTCTCCGTTTGTATTTTGCTCTGTCCTTATCTAAACACAGAGAGACTACATTAATGCAATTTAAGTAAATTTTAAATGTTGCAAAGCAGACTAATCTAGGGTACACCCACGCTTATGAATGCTCTCACACCGAACAAACTCTCGGCACGAGGCAACAGGAGAAATTTGTTGTGTAACTGCAGACACAGAACGGCAGAAGAGGGGCACAGAGGGGGTAGTGAGGATCAATAACTCATCACAAGTTGCGATTCAGTCCAGTCCAACAACCATTTGTCAAACAAGAAAACGTCCGCCCATTTAATCAAGGCTGCTGATTCTGAGGACAGTCAACCAGCAGGCAGTTTGTCAGTCAGACTGCTCAGAAATGGTAAAGCTAATTAATGAAATGAATGAAGAAAGCAAGGACAGCCAGGAAAAGGTTAGGGAGCTGTAAGTGTGGGGTGTTTGTCATTCTGTGACTGCCTACTGACTGGACATGTTATGGGACTGTCATTTGGGCGTGCTGCATAAATAGATCAAGATATACAGAATAATAAAGTGTGTTTTTTCAAGGAAGTGAGTGTTTAATCGCAAGCTCCACTTTGTTTTCACATGCTCAACCTCTAGTGAACTCACAGAAGCACAAAAAACACCTCAGGGACCATTAGATCTCATGATATCTTAGCACTGCAGAAACCCCACAATCTAACACGTGCCAGTTACGAGACAGCACACAATTAGTATAATTAAATACCTCAGTGTAATGCAGTCCATTGACTTCAATGGAAATCATTTACTTTCAGTCATATTCTGTTGAAGATGACTAGATGGCAAATTACAGCTTACAGATCAGTAAATTGCAGCCATTTTTTCACCGAGTAGTAATGATAATTGATGAGAAAAAAAATTATTTGCAGCAACAACAACATAGCAAAGCTCATTTTTCTGCACCCTCATCTGTAGAGCTTCCACATTTGCATACTAACGATTGATGTACATTAAAGTGACAAACACAGGCACTCCAGGTCAACAACAAAGCCCATAGCTCAGGTAAATTAAATTAGATTGTATAATGTGTCTGCACACACTGGGATTGATGTGTTCTGACAGAGACAAATAAACAGCACTGTACTAAGACCCTGTCAGTCTCCTTCACCCCCACTCCCTTTTCCATATTTGCATGTTACAGTTAAGCAATATCAAAATTCCTGGCTTCACAGTTCATAATTATCTTATTCATTTTGCCACCTCTATGTAAATTTGAGTCGAGCGGGACACCTGATACCACTTCATTAAACCGTCTTGCCACCTTGGCAGTCATGCTGCCTTCTCCTTTTCCATCCAATAAGCTTCTATACCTGTCCATCTCCATGTATGAGAGCCCCCTCCCCTCCCTCTCTATTTTGGCATGCCTGTGCCAGGTATTTGTTCAAATTCCTCACACCCTGTGGGGATAGGTATGTCCCCCCTCACACCCCAGCCCTCTTTCGTCTTTACTGCCTGTCTCATGTCTTATGTATGCCAACACATGTATGAAGCAGCCAACGTGGACTCCCCACCACTAACACGAGATGCACAGCCCACACATTTTACTGGCTAGTCACAACTAAATCATTTCCAAGTTGTTCAGCCTCTTGAAGCTGGCAAACCACAGCTGTGGGTTTGACAACTGCTGAGCCAAAAACAACTCAGTGGATAACAGGCAACTGTAAGTTGCTTTTGATAACTGCTGAAAGACCTGTTTATTCAGTGATGTTGTCTGGAGCCTGGACCAGTTAAACTTTTACTCTGACATGGAAAAATGTTGATACAAGCAAGTATGCTGGATAATTAATTTCCTCTGTAATTTAAACACAAAATCATCATGAGAGTCCCTGTGTGTGTGTGTGAACGCAAGCTAATATGGTATTAGCATTGGGTCATAGTTGAAGTGCCTACGCCACTGCAGTGCGTCATGACAATACCACCGATAGGCTGGCTCGGCTCAGTTTCTACTTCTATCAACTTTGAACTTTTTAGCCAAAAGTCACTTTTGTCTGATTCCATTTTCAAAGCAGCAAAGCAAATCTATTCACAAAGAAAGACACGTTGTGCAGCTCTGATTTACTCATTGTGAGGTAGGATATATTACTTAACATCCTATAATATGTGTTTATTAAGACTTCTAGCATCCATATTAAAGAAACCCCTGAGTTCAAAGGGGTCTTATCTAACATCTGTCATTCTTCTAATGAACCATACAGGTCTTTATTGGTTTGTCAATATTCATTGAGGAACTGTTACTAAAGGTAATTTCTAAAGTAATGCTCAGTGTCTAATGCTTTTGTCTGAATGTGTGGCCTACAAATGAGCACTTTGTTCTTACAGAGTAACAAGACTTTCCTCAGCTGAGAGGTTAAAAATAGAAAATGTTGGTCAGTCATAAAAATAGAAGAACCATATCGACATATTACTCTGATCGTCTTTACTACATTTCCTAGATTTTGCAAAAACTATCCCATTAAAGTGGATCAGGAGTGTTTTTACTGAATAAACCTCCTCTTTATCTTATCCAGGTTTCATAAATCCACTGCTGTAAAGTGGTAGCTTTCAAAGCTTCATGCAGCAGCTATACCTGTAACTTCAACAGCAATGGATTATTTGCCAAAACATGAAGTTATGATACCATTTATGGTCAGAGTCTTGACTTTGAAAGCTGCACAGTGGGTTCATAGTGTAGATTTATGCCTGGCTCAAAGGTATTGAAACCATTAGAGAGCCATCAAACCATGATCAAACGTACTTACAGTAAATCCCCTAAAGTGTAGCTAAATATAAGAATTTAAAACAGACACTAATATTAACTTTATCTGGGTTTTAAATTCTTACACCAGGCACTGCTGTGGACCAGCTTGCTCAGAGTGTTTTTTTAGTCGTAATTCAAAAGCAGGCGAAACAGAGAAACTGTAATTGTCATGTTTAAGAATGAAACCAGCCAAAACCATCAAAACACACTGTTCCCACTATTAATTAGTAAAAAGAGCAATGTATGATTAAGAAAGACACTGCTATAAATTCTGTGGTTGTACTGCTTCTAAAGAATATAAAATAATAATTTACTCTATGGGGGGCAGGACAGCCCCCCTTCAGTCTGTGTCCCATCCCACCCCCTTTTCCACTCACACACACTCCCCTGGTTGACTCAGACACATCAATGACCGAGCTGAGGAGACAGAGAACCACTGACGACTGCAGACAGACACCAGAGATCAGATCACAAAGTATCGCCACAATATTCCAGATAATCACCTCCTGCCAAACAAAAACATAATCCTGACTTTGTTCCAGAGGAGGTCAGGACGTGATTTAAAGACGTAAGGACACCAAGATTTTAAAATGGGAACTGATTTTTTTCTCCAAACAAATCCACGGAATATTATTTTTTCAGCATCGAGGACTAAACTGTTTTAAAGTAAGTTCAATAAAAAATAAATCACTTTTTTTGTTTCATGAGACTAGACATTTACTGTGTGGATTAAATAAACCTATGACAGATGTCCTTTTTAAAGGATTGACAGGGCACACTTAAGGGCCTTTATAGTTCAGTGTATAGGTTTTTCCTCTGGATAAATAGTGGATCTTTGTGTTACTAATTGACTTAAAGATGATTTTTAATGGACTTAATATTTTATCTGAAGTTTATAAAAGTCTGCTAAAATAAAACATTATTCATTATTCATCGATGTTTTATAAACAGATTTTAAATATATATTGGAATAGGTAATGATGGAAGTTGTTTGGCATCTGAGGGGAGCCGGTAACGTATGTGGGCGCAGAGCTCTGCGGGAGACTGCGCCAGAGTTCAACAGTAGCTCTTAACCCCGGTGCCGCCTGGGTCACCATGTGTCACACAGGCCTTTCCTGTCAGGCACCCCGCGTCTGCTTTGATGTCGCTACAGATTACATTTCTCCGAAATTCATCAGTCCTAGCAGAAACGCATTTTTGTGGCAGAATAACAGGCGGTACTTCTACTTTGCTTTAAAATGTAAAGCCGAACATATTCCTCCTCCTCGTGTTTGCGCTGAATCTTTGTTTCCACATCCAAACCGCGAGTGCGTAAAAACGCACGCCATACACGAACAACAACTCCACAGATTAGATTGTCTATGCCGCGTTAGTTTACATTTCTGTTACATTTTTTTGTGTCTCAGTCTAATTGTTGTCCAGCTGTTGACCTTACGCAGGAAAGAGCGTTTCAGCCTAGATTTACAGTTTTCAATCGGAGCCCTCCTGCTCTGAAAATCCAATTATTTGACTAAAACCATAACAGCCTCGCCTGCGCCCCGTGAAACTATAAAACCACTGTACCAACCGAACAGATCTGTGCAGAAACATAAACTATCCAGGCTCTGCTGACATTTTCATTTCTACATGTTTATATGACTTTATTTACTTTATCTGCTGTCAGGATTTAAATATGCATAAATCACATGGTAGCACACTGAGAGATCCAAATCAGTTTGGCAGGTTTGTTGTTCTTAAAAAGAGCCAAGCAAATACAATTTCCTGAATCCGGAGTGAAGAACTAACATAATTTTGTTCTTTTCTCCACCTGTTTTCATTCCATCTCTCTCCTCCCTATCTGTTATTCAGTATTTGAGTCTGAGAAATTTGCTTGCTGTACACCTAACTCTTCAAATTTCCTGTCATGGACCTGTCAGGGTCTTTGCCTCCTCCCTCTCCATACACCTTCCCTGTAATCCCCAACGTGTCTGTGCCCTCCTCCTCACCCTCCATCTCTCCATCACCAAGCCTGGCATCCACAGCTCTCTTCTGCTTGTTCCTCTCTCTCATCTCCTTGCTGGGCATCACAGGGAACCTTTACACTATTGGCCTCCTTCTGAGGCGCAGGAGAAGTAGGAGAAGGCATGGGCCAGGATCAGCATGCTGTCTAACAAGAATACCTTTACCATCCTGCCTTGCCTACTCCAACTCCCCTTCCTCCTCTCCCACCTCCTCCTCCTCCTCTTCCTCTCTTCACCTCCAGGTGCTGAGCCTTGCTCTTGCTGATCTGCTCTACCTTTTCACTGTTCCCTTCATCGTGTATGACAGCCTGGCATCCGGCTGGGCCTTTGGTGAGCTGGGTTGCCGCCTCCTGCTGAGCCTGGACCTCCTCACCATGCACGCCTCCATCTTTACTCTCACCGCCATGAGTCTGGACCGTTACCGGGCTGTGGCCCATCCACTGCACACCTCCTCCTCCAACTCCTCAGGCCTGCTACGTGTAGGTCTAGCCTGGAGCCTAGCAGTGGCCCTCAGTCTACCTATGATGATTACACTGCACTTGGAGGATGGGGAGAACCATGAGGGCCAGCTGTGTGTTCCAGCCTGGGATGAGCAGAGCTCCAAGGCCTATCTGAGTGTGCTGTTCTGCACCAGCATTCTCGGTCCTGGGCTAGCCATTGGAGCACTTTATGCCACTCTGGGCCGGCTTTACTGGGTGTCACAGACCAGGCCTGCTTGGGCCAGTGGAGGCAGCACAGCTTGTCCTCCGCGTGCTCCCAAACCAAAAGTCCTGCTGCTCATCCTGGGGATAGTCCTGGCCTTTTGGGCCTGTTTCCTTCCATTCTGGATCTGGCAGCTGCTGCCTCTCTACCAGCCTGACATGCTACGGACAGTACCAGTAGGAACACAGGTGACAGTGAATCGTATCCTCACAGGGCTGACTTATGGAAATTCTTGTGTGAATCCATTTTTTTACACTTTATTGACTGGAAAACAAAAACGCAACCGGCAGACACTGACATCAGCAAATCAGCTCTGCCGCAAGAGCAGTCCCCTGCAGTAGTGTCTATTGTTCTCCAACAGTAAGCACAATATTTGTGCACATGTATTCATGTACAAGTTCCAAAACAGGCACCAAAGACTGAGCAATACTAAGCAATTCATAGCACTTTGTAACTGCTTGTGAAAGGACAATCTTGAGTTGTCCAGTGCAAACTGACAATCACTGTAGTATGTGTGACATGAAGGTAAACTACTTAAGACTTTGACAACTGATATAGTAAAAAAATTAAATAACAAGTAAGAAGTCATTAAGTGGAAATGACAGGTTTATTACGTAAACAGACTGTTGGGAAAGCATTTCCAGTAAAACCTTAAGCACTTCTGCTTGTTTTCAGTGAAAGAAAGAAAATGTTTGTTTTTGAACAACTGGTCAGGATCTCATTGGGACATTTTTCTGAGACATTGTTTGTTGACATAATGAATTATGTCTACGTGGGTCAACTGTGTTTTATTTTCTTCCCCTGAACCCTGACATATGAAATATATATATAATCTAAGCCTGCATGTTGAAAATGTGCTTTACCGTTATGACTCATGCAATGCTTTGCATGGCCTCAATTGTTGTTGACTGTAACTGATATTTATGCATAATATATAGTCTTGAATAAAGGGTCCACTTTCTGTACTTTGCTGTGTCACTGCGTCTTTAACTGCAGATAACATGTCCTCTTTTGGTATGTAAAATAAAACTGTGGTATTCATGACTGCAACAGTAAGTATAGTATATGTAATAAAAAAGAAAGACCTGAAAAACAACAAGAAGAGGCAACTTTAAAGTAAAGTACAATGTTAGAACTAAAAAATTCAAAATAATCCAGTCCTTTGTGTAAGACGTTTGTTTGTGTGTCTGTGTCAGCATGTCAGCGTCTCTAGGTCTTCCCTGTTCACAGTGGCATGTCTCTGTCTGAATCAAAGGCTGCACTGTACTGCATGGCAAACCCTGCTGCTCTTTGACGCAGATGAGCAAATATTGTCAGACAGAGAGAAGTGAGGATGGAGATGGTTGATAGGACGAAGAAGTCATGGCCAGAGACAAGGTGGTCAGAAACACGGTGGTTTTATGGATGAATTGGGTCTTTAGGATCTGTAGTCATTTGAGATATGGATCGCGGTTCCAGTCTAGGAACTGTTGCATTTCACCTCCTCTAATTTATGTCGGCACTATACTGCTGATATCAAATATAAAAAGGAACAAAACACAAGTTCTTACCATGGAGCATTTTGATACAGCATTGAGAGAATCAGTGCGAGAGAAGAGATTGATGAAAGCATGTTAAAGAGGCGCAGGTAGAAGATTTTCTCATCTTTGCTTTCCAATCCAAATTTTTTTACAAAACAGCCTTCAAGTATGAAAACATGAAGCCCCCCCCCCAATCCATGTTTAGAGAGATTTGCATGAAACTTTGCATGAGAGCTAATGTTGCTTTGAATTAATTTGAATACAGACTGCTGCCACCTGCTGGTGTAGAGACATTTTCTTTCCCACAGAGAGCAGAATGTCCTGTAGTTCGCTGTGGTCTTTGCAGCATATTTAAGTGCAGCTGACCCAGACATAGAGAGTCCAGTGACAAATCAGAAAAGTGGTGTTTTTCTTTGTCCACTCAAATACCACAGAAGGGCCATTAAGGCCTATTAACTGTGTTTTGACAGGGAATTCAATAACGCCTGAGACTACATGACCCCCAGGTAATGGCTAACCTAAATGATTATGCAATGTAATATGTGTATTTGTACATTTGCTGAGGAACAGTACAAACCCTAAGGCTACTCAAGAAGCCTGCTTTACTGTATTGCTAATAGCAACAGGTTGAAGAGACACATACCAAAAGCATTTGTCAGGGGAACTCGTGCGTTTCTCTGCACCATGATGCCATTATTTCTGAGGCTGTAGGGCCCTTCTGTAGTTCATGCTGCCTACCATGTGTTTCCATTTACCTGGCCTGGCTAACTCTGAGCATAACATTCCCACTGCAGTTATTATTCTGAGCCCAGTGCCGTCACACCACAGGGGGCGCTTCTGTTGTGAAGTTAATGCAATATCCATCCAGCCTTCACAGACAACTGAGACCCAAAAGGCACATTTGTCTATTTAAATGGAATTTGGTGCAGACAAAGAGCCAGCTCTGTGTACGTTTGAAAATGTGCACCCTCAGATTAAGCTTGGTGGTTTTTGGACTCCTTAGTCATACCAGAATGACAGAAGATGGAGGGTGTAGCTTCTGTAAAGATGAAAGCGATCCAAGAAAGACACTTAGCAGCAATGTGGATATTAAACCTTAGAGAGCATGTTTCTGAGTCTGCATAGTGGACAGGTTTTGGGTGTCTGTGTATGCTAAACCTCCATATATCAGATGATTAAGTCCTCCCTCAGGTCTGCAGGGATGACTGAGTGTTTGATAAACTTCAAATACATGGTGTTTGGTCAACCCATCCAAATGGATGGAAAATATTGTCTCAGTTGGCAGGCTGGCCGATCTATAAACTTTGTGTTGTTTGTATTGGTAGTTGCCACCACCGGCTGACTCGCTCCAATCATAACTTCTGTCCTCCTGCGCAACAGAAGCTTTCGATTCCATCCTGAGATTATAGGCAGTGTCTTCCTCTTTAGGCCACAGGGAAAACACAAGGACAAATGTTTTCTTTTAACATCATCTACCTGAGGATTTCATAAATCCAACACATGTCAGTTTCCTGGAAGCACCAAGCATCTTTCCATTCCCCGGCCTGCACCCCCTCACCCCGCCCGCCGGGCTCTCCTCCTGACCAGTGTTTGAGGCTGCTGCAGGTGCCCCTCCCCTGGGCAGCCTGCTCAGGAAAGAACCCTGCTGCGCAGACGAGACGAGGCCACAGCCCGGGCCAGATTCATGCTGTGAGGTGTATAAGAGGCTCCCATTCTCTCTAGACACACACAAAAAAGATTCCCTTCACACTCCGCCTTCCCACCACTAAAATTCAATCTCCCCATCTGTTTTCCCTCTCTCAATCACTTTTTGTCCCCTCTACACTTTCTGCTTCCCCTGCACTTCCATACCTCTGCAAAGGCTCACCTTATACTGTATGATGTTAGTGTTTCATATCAGATTCTATAACAAAAACACCATACCGAAATGCCCACTAATTATCGTTACCATTGGCAGCTTTAGTTTACACCAACATCCCTGCTACTGAAATAAAGAACTAGTTTATGATACTCCACATGTTAAAGGCACCCGCAATATAAAAACACAGCTAGTAATTGCTGGTTTGACAGCAAACACTGAAAGTTTGTCACAGTGTCTCTTTGTTCAACCCAAAGCAACCCCACCGTGAGGCACCCTCCGTAAATCACGTCCCTGACTTCACATCTCCGTGTCATCCACCAGGATCAGGCGAGGACCAGGCTTGTGTGCCTTGAAGGCCGGAGGTTACATCAACCAACATACACATTACTGTTCGCACTTGGGCTCTTACTAGGCAAGACAGTAAATATGACATGTCTGCCCCGCTCGCTCTTTCTCTCCCTCCCTCTGTTCCTCCCCTGCCTTCTCCCTTCACAGCACACTGCCTGTAAACAGTCATCCCTGTCAGCTCAGGCGTCAAAGCTCCGCCGACCTCTGACCTTTTGCCACTTTACCCAAGTGAACATCATGGTTTGTCCATGCAGTGAGATTCCTGCAGCTGGGGAAGGATATTTTGCATTTCCTCATTGTACAATATTAGAACAAAAGTCTGGATTACAACAAAAAATCTAACATTATCTGTATATTCATTTCTTAACTTTACAGCTTTTGTCTCATTTGCCCAGACATTCATGTTGGGGTGCTTCGCTGTTAGTCCAATAAAGAAAAACACTAGAAGTCATAAGCTTAAACCAAAGTTATTAATGAGGTAAATGAATGAAAAATAATAATTAATTGCACCCTCATTATTTTATGAATAGGAACAGACCATCTTTATGGTGTTTTTGTTTAAGAAGGGTGCATCTCAAACAGAAGACAACTAGGAGTTATTTCCCTTAGTCATGTCAAAATTAAAATGAAGTGTGTAAATTTAAGGCAATTATAAATAATTTAGGCTGAAAGGTTAAAAAGCCTTGGAATTACTATAGAAGTATGAGGTTCAAGAGTGACCAGTGGTCACATTTAGAATTACAGTGCCACCTGCAGGTGAAATGAAAGAACTGAGTAAGATGTGGGTCATCGTGCATCATCCCTCACACAGTATGCATACTGTGAAGTGGTCTTTGCAGGGTTATTCAAGCATAGATACGTTTTGGATTCCCAGAAAAATGTGTGTTAGGGCAATATATAAACTTCTATATAAACTTCTAGCTTGAGTGGCTCTAAAATTGGAGATCTCAAAATTGCACATCTAAGGAATGATTACTTCTGAGGTTAGTTTAAAAACCGTTCAAATGATTGGGAATCAATAGGATGTTTACTAAACAGTTGTCACATCACAAAAAATATCCAAACCTCAAATAGCACCATTGCACAAACTGCCAAATGCTATAAAACAACTATGCACAATCTAATACCTTCATTCTTAAAATGAAAAATAACTTTCATGGCCCGAGCAATGGTCAGTAACTTAAAATAAACCTTTACAATCAAACCATTTTCAATTTCCTAAAGCACACATGACAGACTCTGATTCTAATCAAACTCAAGAATGAAGAGTTTTACAATCTTTTCAACACCCAACAAGACAGCACAAAAGAAATTCATCCAGGGCTGCTGGTTGTTCAATCTGTTGATCCATGTCGCCCCCACATAGAGCTCTCACCTTCCACAGTAACCTGCACCTCCTGGCCATGTATCTGAGTTCCTGGGTGGTCAGTAACTAAACACCTGTACCTGCAAGACTGACTCTGAGTAACCTTGTACACTGCATCAGCACAGGCAAGGAGCAGGCAGGCATGATGCTGTGGCCTGGCCCTACACGTTTGGCTTGATATTGCCTTTGGAGCCTGTTTAAATCAAAAGACAATCAGAGCCAGTAAGGCACAGGGAAACGCTGCCATGTATGCATTGTTTGTGTGTTGATAGCATGTTAACGAGCAACAAACACCATCTGCAGTAAATATGGAAATAGGACACACATGCACCACACACACGGTTTGCTGAGTCTACTCTCTCTCTCTGTAAACTTTGAAATGCAGCGTGAAGGGTTAGCTAAATGCTAGCCATCGTTTGGCTGCATGCTCTGTCCTCAGAAACTAGAGAAATTAGAGGGATCCCATCACAAATCAAATCAAAACACTGTCGTGAGCCACACATTCAAAAGTTGTGCAAGTACTTTAAACCTACCTTGGTCGTGAAGCAGGTCCGGTAGCTCAGCGTTTTCTCTTTACTGGGGACTTTGATACCTCCTCTGGAGAAACTCGCCAAGACTGGCAAGGGGGTGATGAAAGCAGGACAGGTGAGGCTGTGGAAAACTCACCTGAAGGTTTTTGTGGAAATGTGCTGCTATCTGGCACCCTCTTGTGGACTTGTTGTCAGTTAGCACCGGAGGCGGAAGCCGTATGATACAGAAGCAACAACTAGTGATGGGTTTTCAAGGCTTTGTTGAAGCTTCGACACCTGAGTCAAGAAATGGTTCATTACTCGAGGCTTCAATGACACAGTGCTCGAGTAGGACATCTAGTGGTGAATAAAATGAATTGTGGTGTGTGTTATTGGTTCATGGATTGGGATTTGAATCACCATACACAGTCTCGTTCGACTACACTACATTGTTGAATGATTTCAGGCTGACACAACACACACACACACAGAGTTTTGCCTATGCAAGAGAAACGTGATCAATAACAGTTTAATGCTACGGAATTCTTAAATCGTTTTCATCTAAATAATATATTTAACTCATATTTAAAGAATCTCAAACTGATAAATGTAGCTAATGTATTTCACTATCTAATTAATCTATAACTATATATTGATATATCTACATATAGGGACGTTATATCTCTGAACACACTCAATCCCACCAAGCGATTCACAACCCGAACCACATGACTCGTATGCAGTTCGAAGCACTCAACTGCTTCAAACGTCACCGAAGTGGTTCAAACGTCACTAGTCACGTGACCGAAGCAAGCCTCGGGTGTCAGAGCACTATCCTTAGCAACAACCAAGCTACAGTGCAGAGCAGGGAGGATTTTCGTACCGAGAGAACAAAATAAATTTGACGGAATATTTATGTCATTTTGTGGAACCCAGAACAGCGGGTAAGTATATCAAACGGGACTCTTTCTGTGTTTTTAAGTAGTATTTGACCCACCGTTGTTATGCCTTCAGTTAGCCGGCTTGCTAGCTAATGCTAGCCACCTTATGTAATGATGGCGGTGTTGTCGTGCTGCTGCTAGCTAGCTTTTAAGCTATTCAGGTGTTACCTTCAAATACCAAATGTCTTTCTAGAGTGCGTGTAAATTTGTCGATATAGTAATGATCGCAATGAGTTTAAATTCTTAAAATGAAAAGACCTGAGAGTCCACAGTCTCCCTTTGGCCAGTTTCCAAAACATAAACAATAACAGTGGGTTTCACTGTTGAGAGTGGCAGGTGGTTTTGGTTTAGTGTTGGCTATATTAGCAAAATTAAAGATTTGTTCAGCTGTAGTGTGCCAATTGTTTATTTTCTTCCGTCCTTGCAGCCGCCGCAGCAAATGGGACCAGCCTGGCCCCGGGTCTGGCTCTGCTGGGATGGGGGAGGCTGAAGCTGCGCCCACCGGAGCTCTGGATGCTGCAGCTGCTGTGGCGGCCAAGATTAATGCCATGCTAGTGGCCAAAGGCAAACTCAAACCATCACAAATAGGCACCCCTGGATTACCAGATAAGGTGAGGAAAACGCAGTGTGGATGTTTTAAAGCAACGCAGGGTAACCAGACCTTGTTATTGGGGTTTGAAATATGATGATAATAAGTGACTACACCTCACATCAGTACCTGTACACCTTGTTTCTCTTCCTGCTCAGGCTGTAGGTGTTGGAAAGCCTCCAGTACCAACGAAAGCCAAAGATGACCTAGTGGTAGCTGAAGTTGAGATAAATGATGTCCCAATCACCTGTCGAAATCTCCTCACACGTGGGCAAACACAGGATGAGGTCAGCAGCGACATGGACAAGCATGTTTGACTAACCGAGCATCGCATGTGAACTGCTTTTTATGCGTTTTTTACCTGTCACCTTTGCAGATCAGTAAAGTGAGCGGAGCTGCAGTTTCCACCAGAGGGCGTTACATGACAGCAGAAGAGAAGGGCAAAGCACTACCAGGGTGACTTCTCTCATCTCTGCCTATAAGTATTAAATACTAGTGGGTAAAACTAGAGGGCCTGTATATTAACACAGCTTTGTTCCTACTCTCACAGTGATCGGCCTCTGTATCTGCACGTCCAAGGGCAGACGAGAGAGCTTGTTGACAGTCAGTACTGAATTTCAATCAACTATGATTGAATTGAATGTTTTTTTATGTTGCATAAATCAGCTGATGTTTTTTTTAATTTCATTTTTTCTCCAGGAGCAGTCAATAGAATCAAAGAGATCATCACCAATGGCGTGGTGAAGGCTGCAACTGCCTCATCCTCTTCCTCAGCGTTCTCCCCAAGTGGGGCTTCGGTCACAGTTTACCATCAACAGAACCCACCTCCACCTTCAATGCCTCCTAGCACTCACCATAAACCACACTTTCAGTCAGGGGTAAGAATGATGAAACACATTATGTTTACCGTCACACTTGTTTAATGCAACAAGCAATGTTTTAGAAAAATTGCTTCAACTTATGCTGTTGCTAATACACGGTAAACCAGATGATTTGTAATACTAACAATAACCTACTGTCAAATGGTTTTGTGTTGCCTTTTGTCTCTCAGATGCATTATGTTCAAGATAAGGTCTTTGTGGGTCTGGAACATGCTATCCCGGGGTTTGTGGTCAAAGAGCGGGTTGAGGGCCCTGGTTGTTCATACCTGCAGCACATTCAGGCTGAGACTGGGGCCAAAGTCTTTCTCAGAGGGAAGGGGTCAGGCTGTTTGGAGCCTGCATCTGGACGAGAGGCCTTTGAACCCATGTACATTTACATCAGGTGGGTGTTATCCTGTAAATTACAAAGCATAAACAATCTTTGCTGTAATGAAGTATGCCTCTGTGTTTGTTTTTTTTTTTGTTTTTTTTAACAAAGTTGAACTAAATGCATTTTTTTCCTCTCAAGTCATCCTAAACCAGAAGGGCTTGCAGCAGCAAAAACCTTGTGTGAGAACCTGCTACAGACTGTGAGTACTTTATATCACCACTGACATCTCTTAAAGACTACAGTCTGGAAGACAATATGTTTTATCTCCGATTCACATAGCAGCCTGATTTTTCTGTATTCAAAATCATGTACTACTTATGTGTGTTAATTAACTCATAGTTTCCATAATAATAATGATACCTTACATTTTTGGTAAATTGATATTTTGAACCAGGAAGCCTTGTATACAAAGCTGCTTCTCCTCTTTCTAGGTCCATGCAGAGTATTCTCGCTTCCTTAATCAAATGAGCACAATGATGCCAACGCAACAAGGTACAGAACTTGCAGTTTTTATATGGTTTAGATTTCAGCTAACAGGTAGCATATCCTCAGTCTGCCTTAGTAGAATTCCCTGATAGGCTGATTTCATCTGTGTTTTTTCTCCCCAGGTTTTGCACAGCCTCCTGTAGTGAATGGTATTCCTCCTCAGCCTCCATACTACCCTCCTACTGGATACCAGCCAGGCTACCCCATGCCTGTACTCCCACCCCAGCCCCAACCTGTCCCTCCACCTTACACTGTCCCACCTCCTATACCTCCAGTGTCAAATGCAGGTGTGCCTGCTCAATACCCTCTCCGACCTACTGCTGCTCCTGTTCCAGCCCCCGTTCCTGCACCAGCTCCTGCCCCTGCTCCTGCCCCGGTTCCTGTTTCAGCTCCAGACACTCTGCCTCAGGTAAAGGTGCCTCACCAAACTCTTAATTGTTGTATTTATCAAAGTTGCAGCATCTTGTGCAACACATCTTGCCAATAAAATCAAAGTCAGAGAAGAATGTCATATCCATATCATGAGCACATGCCGTACAACAATCATTTGATAATATTGTTTTACTTCTGTATGCAGACTCTCCCCCCTGTACATTTTCCTACTTCTGCTGCAGCACCGCCCAAAGCACCGCTTTCAGCCGCCCCAGCGAACCCACCACAGAAGAGGCGCTTCACAGAGGAGGTACCAGACGAGAGGGATAGCGGACTACTCGGATACCAGGTGATAAATAGCTCTTCCCCATTATAAACCCATCAACACTCTCTGGTTCTCAGCTTCAGTCATTCTTTTCCTTTCCCCACCTTACAGAGCCATGCTACATTATGCATTTGTTCATCAGCCAGTCATATGTAAGCTGTGCAGTCAGGCTGTTCTCACTAACATGTATTTTACATCATGTGCCTTGTTTGAGAGAGTGTGCTTTCCTCTTGGTATTCACTTACAGTTTACTCATGTATCTTCTGCTAAACCGGGTTTCAGTAAAAGCTATTTTATCTGGTAAGCGTTAAGCGTCTGTCATAGTGGACAAGGAATTGTGAGTGTAATGACAGACCTGTGGTAAGCTAGATTTTATTCATTTTGGTGTAAGGATATATATTATTATATACAAAGTATCAGGACAGGGTTTAGTACAGGATGTCTGCTAATCGCGCCTGTGTGTTTTTCTGCTCATAGCATGGACCCATTCATATGACTAATTTAGGTGCAGGCTTCACAGTGGGCAGCCCAGAGACTGCAGGACCCGCACCTCCAAGTTCCTCTGGCCAGACGAGTGAGAGGAACAGGTACTTTGCTTTTTATATAATTGTCCTAATTTGATTTAAATTATTTGTGCTGCACATAGACTTTTTTTAATTCAACCTGCCTCTCTTTGTGCTCTGCAGTAGGCAGCTAATGCCCCCACCACCCCTGCCTGTGAATGGAGTGAGACCCAAGATGGAAGAGAGAAGGGCACCGCAAGGCCCTGTGGGTAAGGCTGTTATCCTTTGGACTGACAAATCCCTGCCCAAATCCAAATCCACAGTTCTCCACTGTGAACTGTGTCCCTTTATAAGCTTAGCCTCGATTTATTCATAGCCTTAATGTAGAGCTGAGAGAGTAAAGTATAAATCCTTCTCCAGGCTCCTAGACTAAGTCTAAATTTCATGTTTTTCACCGGAGATGATCGAAAAAGCATCTCTGTTAAGCACCATGAGATTTTTATAGTTGGCCCAGAAATTGGAATAATATTATACACATACACGCACTCACCCACCTCCGCCTCAGACTGGCCCTTACCCTTCTTATGGTTCTTACAGGATTCTGCTGCAGTGAAACCTTCAGATAGTGAGACGCAGCTATGACTCTGCACTTTTTCATTGCATTTTTCAGTTCATTTGTAAAGGAGTCAAGTCCACCTTACTTTCCCGTTCTGATGACATCATCAGCCTGCAGTTTGTTTTTCCTTTCCTCACTAATGAGAATCTCTCCTGTTTTTGTGTTTTTCTCTTTTTCTCTGTGTTTTCTTCTCTTCCATGTATCTCTGGGTGATGCTGGATACTGAATGGGGTGGGGCATGACTCGTCTTGTGACGCTGTCCTACCACTCGATTGGACGGCCCTAACTGTCGCTCCCCACCAACCAATGGCTGCTTTCGAATGGCCGCCCCCTCCTCTGCTCTGCTCACATAAACGCTGATATAAATCTAATAACTATTTGTTTCTCCCAACATGTGTTTGGATAATGAACTTGCTGTCGTATTTGAAACACACTGCTGTTGCTGTTGTTTTTTTCTGTGTTTTTTTCTCTCCCTCTTTCTCCACATGCTGTCTGTCTCTTCTTTTTGCTTCCCTCTTCTTATTTCAGAGCCTGCAGTGAAAAGACTGAAAACAGGTTTGGTGGCGTACACTGGTGACTCCTCTGATGAAGAGGAAGACCACCCCTCCTCCAAAGCCTCAGGGCCAGGTAACCCTGGGGGAGTTCCCCCTACCTCCACCTCCTCAGGCTGGACACAGGGCTATCGCTGCCCTCCACCACCACCTCCCCGTGCCAAAACACAGCCTCAGCAGCAGACTATGCCTTTCTGGATGGCACCTTAAACCAGGAAAAACCTAAACTCCCTCATTGCTTTCTGCAGTCTTAACAGGATGTTCACCCAAACTGAGCCTGTCTTTTTCATACAGCACACGAATGCCTCTTGTGTGTTGGTTTTCAGCGTCATTTTCGTTCTTGGGTTTCAAATGGGCATACTAATGTATTGTACAAAATCTGTTTTTTCCCTCTGCACACTTTATAGTGTGTAGAGGAATATTTGCAGGCTGTATAGATGGGCAGATATTCTGCCTTCAGGTTTATTTTGAACGGACTAAAAATTCGGATCAGGCCTAGTTTTAGTGACCATTACATTTTCATTACATCCCAGCACAGCCCCTTTGCTTTTTGTCTGTTGTTCAGTGGCATCATCTTTTCCTAATCTGCTCTTTTTTGTACAGACTGTATTGGACTTAAATGTGGTAAACCTATTCAATTTATTTCATGCTTTTATGAAATAAACTTAATTTATTGCTGTGTTTCATTGCACTTGTCTGTTTTTGTCATAGTTGGCCAGGGGTAAATAGAAGCTAAGACACTGTCCTTTCTGCCTGCCAAAACAAATAATGAATTAAATGAACATCATGCTGCCACGTTCATTCACTCTGGAAAAACACTGCTATTTTTGTAGATTTTAAACTTTGTGAAGAAAGACTTGGAACAACAAGAATGTTTTTCACTTAAACATATGCTCAAAATAAGGAATACAGCAGTACATACATACTGTGCTATGTTATACTTGTGTGTTAAGTTTCACAGTTTCAGATCATCTCGATCTCTGGCTCTCTAGGAGGATTTTTCTTATTGTACTGAGCAATGCGGCTCTCCATGACTGGCCTGAAGTGGCGAATCAGACCCTGTATGCAAGAAATAACTAAAATTAGTACTTAGTACTCTTGAGGTTCAATTTGATTATAGGAACTACAAGATACCTGCACAGGCCAGGCAGCTCCATCCCCCAGCGCACAAATGGTGTGTCCTTCTATCTGCTTGCTGAGCTCCCAAATCATGTCAATCTCTGACACTGCGGCCTCTCCTCGCACAAATCTCCACATCATTTTATCCATCCAGTCCACTCCTGAGACAAGGGACAAACATGTGGAAACAAAAACAAAAGATGAGCACACGCCAAAGTTTCCTCCCACCGTAGTTGTGAGCATATGTACATATTTTAATGGTAGTAACAGCTGAGTCTGGATTCCAGGGGGCACACACGCAATTATAACACATTGCTGATTATAATTAGGATTACAGTTGCTCTTCCTTACCCTCTCTGCAGGGGGTGCACTGTCCACAGCTCTCATGCTTATAGAACTCAACCAAACGTGCAATAGCTCGGATCACATCAGTCTGGAGGGAGAGAAAAAAAAAGACATTACCCATGTTTGTCACTAAAGGTGCTGCGGATAGTGTGATTATTAAAGTAACTGTCTACCGATTTGTCCATCACTATGATGGCTGCAGTTCCCAGGGCAGACTCTGCCCGGACCAGGTCATCAAAATCCATCAAAACATCATCACACACATGCCGGGGGATGATGGGAGTGGAGGACCCCCCTGGGATCACTCCTAATAGATTGTCCCAGCCACCCCTCACTCCACCTGCAGGGGCCACACGAGAGGACAGAGGAAGTTTAGTCAACATTTCATCAAGTAAACCCACATCAACACAGATTGTTAACACATACCTGCGTGTCTCTCTAGTAGCTCTCTCAGGGGGACAGACATCTCTTCCTCCACTGTGCACGGTTTGTTCACATGACCAGAGATGTTGAACAGCTTTGTGCCAGAGTTCCTCTCCCTCCCAAAGCTTGCAAACCAAGCTCCGCCTCGACGACAGATCGTAGGCGCCACGGCAACTGTCTCCACGTTGGACACAGTTGTTGGGCATCCAAACACTCCTTGAGGGAGAGAGAGAGATGCAATGGCAGTGAATAACTGTAATTACAATATAGCTCTATTTTGCAGTTTGTTGAACTATAATTAGCTGTTGTAGGAAGGAGGATGTTGGAGCAAGTGGCTCACCTATGTCTGCAGGGAAAGGCGGTTTGAGTCGAGGTTTCCCCTGTTTGCCCTCAAGAGACTCGATGAGGGCCGTCTCCTCTCCACAGATGTAGGCTCCAGCTCCACGCATAACAAACACATCAAAATGATACCCTGAGCCGCAGGCGTTCTTTCCTATCAGCCCTGCTTTGTATGCCTCATTAATGGCCACCTGTTTGAAGAAACACAAACGATGGCATGAATGTGATGACTACACATTTTACATGTGGAGTGATTATCCTCAGTCTGTACATATGTTTACCTGCAGATTTGATGACTCATTGTAAAACTCTCCTCTAATGTAGATGTACGCAGCACGAGCTCCCATTGCTTTCCCAGCCACCAGGCAGCCCTCTATAAGCTTATGGGGGTCATGGCGCATTATCTCCCGGTCTTTACACGTCCCAGGCTCCCCCTCATCAGCATTCACCACCAGATATTTGGGCCTATCACACAGACATGTCAGCAGATAGTTATGATTGGTGTGGACAGATCAGATTTACTTTATGTTGTTTGTTTGTTTGTGTAGTTTTCTACCTGCCATCGCTAGGTTTGTTCATGAAACTCCACTTCATGCCTGTAGGAAATCCTGCCCCTCCCCTGCCGCGGAGCCCTGAGATTTTCACCTCATTGAGGATCCAGTCCTGTCCCTTCAGTATAATCTCCTTGGTCTTATACCAGTCTCCTCTTTTGAGTGCACCCTTGAGTCTAGGACAAGAGAAGAGGAAAAGTATTTCAGGTCATCAGAAAGTCGAGAAATGGGTTTCACTTTTTTTTTTTACCTCCAATCATGTCGGCCATATAAGTTGGTGAATATCCGGTCTTGGTCGCTCAAAGGACCAAATTTGGTCTTTTTTGGCTTCACCTGTTGAAAGGCAGAATTGGGTGATGCATGAGTTGCTAGAGCAGCCATTGTTTAACTGCAGACAGATATACAGATACAGTCATCTCCATCTCTGTGCTTAGTAATCAGTATTTAATTTTAAAGCCTCTCTCTATGCCTGTATTATTGCACAGCTCTCATTTAAACCTTTTGAACACGAGGCCCTTATTTTGTACTATTTTGTTTAAAATGTAATTATGACAACTTTGTTTTTATACTTACATTTAGAATTAAAAACAATTCCTGTTTAACAGTGTCAAGATTACTGCCATATATTGGAATTAATTAAAAATAGTGGTAATATTTGGGAACCTGTGTTGTATTAGCCTGTGTTGTACCATATTATAAAAGCATATAAAGTCTAGAATATGTAGCATTTGAGAGTTTCAGTGACTCTGGTCTGCTTTCTGGATCCTTTTCTTGAATGTTTTACTACATTACATGTCTTGTTTAGCAGAGAAACTCCACCGTTACACTGCACTGTTAGTTTGTGTGTGAGCGCAGGCCTACCTGTGGCTGCGCAGCAGTGCTGTAGGTCAGACGTGGAGTGAGCTGACGTGCCACAGCACCCCACAGCATCCGTGTGGGAAGCATCCTACTGGAGGCTAAAGATGCTCTACACAACCAAACTAAACTATGTTTTGCTCCAAAGGGGTTCCTCACAGGGACTCCGTTTGACTTCTCATACACTCTGAGACCTTTGCTGCAAGAGGAGTTGCAGTGCAGTCTGCTGGTTCAGCCTAATTACACTAATAGGATTAAAGGCGCACGTCACATCCTGTTCCACCTGCCTGTGTGACATGTGACAGGCAGGCTATCCAATCTAATGCACATAGCTGCACACAGAAGCAGGTGATTGCTCAGGTAATTTTTATAAAGGGATTTTGTGCAGTTTGGACCTACATACATCTAATCAGGGCCCACTGAAAATTAACCCCCTAGCTATCTTAATTGCTAACGTTTATTCAGATTAAACAAATATATGAAAACTGAACTGGGCTTGTCACAGATTAATGTCAGTATAGTGATTGAAAAGATATATATTCAGTCTGTTCACCAGAACTTATGACCTAACTTCAATTTTAACTTTAAGATTCATCACATGGGATTATCTGTGATGATCTGAAACTACAGGACTGTAATGTGGCAGTTATAGGCACATTAAAACAACATTAAAACAAGAGGTGTGATTGTTTTTCATGCTGGCATCCCATACTCACTTCTAAGCACACCAATATGTAAATCTAACATGAACTTACTACCCAATGTAGCCAAATATAGGCTAGATGAAAAATAAAATAATAACATGTAGCCAAATCATGGCACCTGAGAGCTTGATAGTGTAGCACATCACCAACATGATCCATAATACAATCCATATATTTAACAGTAAGGGGTTTACCCAGATAATAGATGTCATATTACAAGGCGATGCCAGTAACTATGTGTGATTGAACTCAGCTTTACAAATAATATGAATACTAAACCAGAGAGGATTAGGAATCCCTTCAGTTCAAAACACACAACAGCGCAACATTGCACTTCACCAAACAACTTCACCTAATGCTCACTTAGGCAAATATGGTGGCTGAGGATGTGAGCAACAGGGTGGCTGCAGTTCACTTAATGGCCACAGGGGTCACTATTAAGACGACTTGCATTTAGTAAAACAACAAATTAACAGCAACACAGAAAAGGCAAGCTTAGATATGTTTATTAATTTTCTTTACATTAACTGAAACGAATCATGGGAAATTAATTTATATCTCTGAGAAGGTCCACTAAAAACTGAAAGACAAAAATGTATCCCTGATAGCGGGGTGTTTACTCTACCCCGTGTCCCTTCACCGAAGCCAAGAAAACAAACAGCACACATGTAGAAACGCACACTTCACAGCTGGCATCAGTTCACCCTCATTCATTCACAAAGCTCTGACTGGGAGTACCAACACCCTTCATGCACAGTCCCAACTGTCATTCCAGCAGGACCAGTTCCAGTAAGGCCAGCAGTTTACTTTCAGTATCTGCCTGTGGGTTTGATTCATTTGATTTTAAAACATCAAATGATATAATACAAAATCTATAAACTCTAATATGGTAAAACTACTGGCAATACATGTGCATGAAGAGTGCCAATCTCCCTACAGCACCAAACGGTTTCCTCCCATTTGATATTTTGTAGAATCACTTAGTGCATTACTCAAGATTTCCTGAGAATAGTTGCAGCACAAAAATCTAAGGCAACTTCATCCCAATATATATACATATATATCTTATATTATATTGACTGTAACTCTGTACTAATATGCAGGGGGGGAAGCATGTATGTGGTTTTAAAAGAAGTCTATTTCAATCACAATTTTAAATGGTACTGAGTGAGTTAATGGACTAGATATTGAAGGTCAGACAAAAAAAGCAAAGCTTGAAGCTCTCAAATTTCATAGTGCAAATAAAGTGGGAAATTAAAAAAAAAACTACATAACAGGGAGCAGCACACAAAGCCAGACCAGCACGACTGCTACAACAGGTTCTGACTACACATTTCAAGAGAAACTGGAAATAAAAGCTGGAAATGAAAATAAAAAAAACTGCTGTCATGTAAAGCCATTAATGGCTGCACCAAAACAGGGCTTTATGTACTGGTCCAGAGAAAGCAGGATGAAAAGTTACATGTTTTTGGTCAAAAAGAATAATGGCCCCATTATACACACTTGTAGCTGATCAACTGCCATGCAATAAGATGTGATACAGTACTATACATATTGAGTTAACAACAGAAAAGCATGCTTTTTGTGTTCCAGTCACATCAAAGGTTTTTTTTAAAAAAAACCCTGATTTATTTGCTCTGTTCCCTTCTGTCTACCCCGACGGATGGAATGTGCCTGGTTATTGCGGAACCTGACGGGGTTAAATGTGCAAAGAATGCATTCGAGATAGAATCGCCAAAAGAAGACACTCAGCAGGTATATGGAGATGTTGAGCAAAAACAAAATAAAGAATTTGAAAGCAATGCAGCTGCTTGTAAGACTTTAGATGTCGAGTAATCTGTATCCAACCCTGGATTTGGTCTTACAAAAATAGCTTCAGCAGAAGAGCCATAATAAATATGAATAAATAAATAAATACAGAAAAGGGCGGCACCTTGTCTTCTTGTCCCCTCGCCTTGCCCCACCTTTTTTTTTGAAGAATCCAAATGAGTGCATTGGAAGAGTGAAATCCACAGCTCCCAGGAAAAAAAGAATTGTCTTCAACATTAATCAACATCAACTCATTGACCCAGACTTTGTCTCTTTTGGTCAGGCATTTAACACAGAGCACTACGGCTCTGAACACTCAAATATGGAAGCTGATTCTTTCTCATGGCTATCAAAACAGTTGGGAAGAATCTCTTCTTCAAACCCAACATTGGCTACAATTCACCTCTTTCCTCTCCTATTAACTTAAGATTTAAGAAATTTAAAAAAAAAATCTTTGGTTTAAGCACCAAATCAAAGCAAAGATAACGCTAACAAGATTATTGCTTACAATGCACAAAACGAGTTTGATCAATTAGACTGCATTTCCACTGCTCACCACCAGAGGACAGCGGGCACACAAACTCATCCCTGTGGTGCAGGTGATACGATTTCTGGACTGCACCTGAGTCAACTTAAAACTAAAATATACATCTTTAAATGTCCTTCCCTGCTGCAGCCCTGGATTTTAGTTTGCATAGTGAAAAGCTTCCCGGTTACCACATGCTCAGCACACACCAGCTAGAAACAAATCAAATCATAACCAAAGAGCTCAAACCTAAAATACATCAAACTGAACAGCAAACGAGAAATAAAAGGTAAAAGACAAATCAAATCAAATGCCAGCAACCACTTAAAATATCTCATAAACCCGTTTTCCATGTTTTTTTCTTTGAATATATATATATATTTTTTTTATTTTAAGCGCTCTCTATATGGAGCAGCAGGTCTTTAGTCCAGCCACCTGAGTGATTTTTTTTTATTGTGGAAGCTTTACCACAAACAAACACTCTCACACATACACACACTCTTTTTTTCACTATTCTTCTTCTTCTGCCTCTTCTTCTCCGATTTCCTCTTCCCCTTCATCGGCCCATTGGTCACGCTGTCGTGGTGGAGAGTGTGGTCTTCCTGGATCTTCTCCCTCGGCCTCTCTGCCTCCTCGCATTTCCAGCCCTCGCAAAAAAAGCTCTGGGTAGCCTGCGAGCCTTTGAGGCCCGAGTTGGGCCAGAGCCTGAAGGGCAAAAGACCGCTCACTCTCCATGTCACCTGTAAATAAGAGTGCAGGGCTGGCAGTGGACCCACCTCCACCATCCAGCACTGTGCGGGGGAGGAACGCAGAAGAGTGGGCCTGTAAAGACAAAGCCTCCAGAGGGTTAGACAGCCCCCTTCTGCCCCCATCTTCTCTGCCGTCCTCCACAAGCTCAGGCCCACGTCTGGGCCGGCGTGTGCGCAGCTCCAGGCAGCTGTGACCCTTGCGGTGACGCTGGAGGTGGTCCTCTCGGGCGAAGGCCTTGTGGCAGAGTGGGCACTCGAATGGCCGTGCCCCACTGTGGAGGGAGAGGTGGTTTTTGAGGTCATAGGAGTGGAGAAACCGGGCAGGGCAGTGTGTGCAGGGGTATGGGCGCTCGCCTGTGTGTTTCCTCATGTGGATCTTCAACTTATCATTGCTACCAAAAAAGAGAGAAAAGATGCAGATGTATAACAAAAACACAACCTGACATATCTAGATAATTTGATATTTGTGTATTTTAGCAGTAGTTTCTGTACCGGGTAAAGCGCACTCCACAGGTAGAACACTGGAAGGGTTTCTCTCCGGTGTGCGTCCTCATGTGTCGCGGCAGTTTTCCTGCTCCGTGGATGATCTTCTGACACACAGGACACTGCTGTGGGGTCTGAGACTTCCGTTTTCTCCCCCCTACCCCTACTGCACCTCGCTCAGCTACAGAGGTAGGTATGGAGGTATGGAGGTACTTCCCATCACCATCACCAAATCCCTCCATGTCATCCTCTTCTGACAGCTTGTCATTCAGCGGAGGGACGGGAGGTTGGTGAGCTATACGGCGATCTTGCAGCCAGTGAAGAAGCCCGCCATTTACTGTGGCCCCTCTCCCCACTTCTCTGATCCCCTTTGGATCCCCATTCACCCCAGATTTGAGGTGTTCCTCCTGCTCGGGGCTGGGAGGTTGGGTGGAGGGCAGGGAGCGAAGGCTATCGGACGCAGGTGAAGGATGCGAGAAAGGAGAAGCAGGCAGTAAAGTCAAAGGCGAAGAGTTGATGTGCGGTAACCCAACTTTTTTCACCTTCTTTCTGTCAGTTTTTCTTCTGGATCCTTTCTCTACTGCCTGCTGTGCCTCCACCATTCTCTCAGTAGTTGTATGTTGTGCTCTCTGTTCCTCAGCTGTCTCCCCCTCTGCCTCCGCTGTCTCTCCCAGGATGTCTCTGCAGGCGTCAGCCACACACTGGATACCCAGGAGCTGAGCCCCCCGCAGCACATCTCTCATCCCTGAGCTGGGGATGGTCAGCGTGGCAGTGTAGGCAAAGTCCAGGAGGGCGTCCAATGCGTCAGGTGCCACACAGTCCAGCTGGCACACACTGAAACCTCCCCCACCCTCACCGCCCCCCTCTTCAGCTCCAAACAGTCGGCGGAAGTAGAGACTGACAGCAGCCATGACGGAGCGGTGCGTTGGGTAGCGTGCCCCGCGGGAGGTCAGGGTGAGGTCACACAGGAGTCCTGTCCTCCTCTGGTCATTGAGGCGGGACAAGAGCTCGTTGCTGTGCTCCGGGAAGGGGATCCCAATCAGACCGTCCTCTCCTGGAGACATCGCCACCTAGGTTAAAGAAGAGAATATCCGGTAAATCATTTTAGCATTAATATGGTCATATTGTCTTTAAGGTTTCTAAAAGAAAGAGATTATCACGCGTCCTTGACAGAGAGCCAGATTTAAATGTTCCAAAGTAAACAGAGTGGGATGACTGACATAAGGAGTTTTCCTTGAAACAGTGAGAGAGGCTTAACAACAATTATCTCCTCCTTACCCACCCTCCCCCTCTAGTTTTTCTCCAAATTACTAAATCAGGCGGCAGTGTTTTTAGCCAGTGAGCAGGGTGTAGGGGCAGCAGGGTAAAAATGTGACAGAGACGACAAACTAGTGGCCGAGGCTGAATATAAGAGCAAGAAGAAGTGATTATCGGAGAAGGGAAGATACCAAACAATTGACAGTGATGATAGGATTCAGGGTTATGTAATGCACTGTAGGTGCTGTAATGAAGGGCAGTAGGTTAATTCTTGTGTGAAACCTTTATAGCATTAGCTAATTGATTAAAATACCTGGACGAGAGAGAGAGAGAGGGCCTAATGGAAGAGAAAGAGAAGGAAGAAAAAGGCAAGTGAAGGAGAGGGAGGAAGTGACAGGTTTCAGTGGGTGAAAGGGGGGAGTAACAGCTAAAGAATGAGGAAGAACAGCAAGAGAAGAATTACAACCCTCATGTGGACTCTAATAAATGTATGCCACTCAAAACGTGCAACAGATTACAACTCACACACACACACACAACCTTTTCAGAATGTAGTGGTGGGATGAGGGTAGAGTCTCATAATAAAGGTCAAGCAAGGACAATATTTTTGCTTATTTCCCTTTGTGAGACGTAACGAGGCCTGGTGGTAATAAGACCCAACAACTCCCTTCTTTGGATCCCTAAGCTCCCACCTCACCCCGTCCACACTATACCAGGTCGACAATATATTTCTAACACCTGAGCAGAGTTGATTTTCCACAAACAACTTGCCCTTCAGATTCCCCCTCCCTGCCCTTCATCTCCCTCCCATAGCAACTGGCAGCCCCCTGGCCATCCAATGACAGTGTTCACACAGTGCCCAGAGGGCTCTGCACAACAACAGTACATCCACCTGACTAACCTGCTCCAAAACACACCCTATTAAACACACATGCACAGTCTCAGGAGCAAGCACACACAAACACACAATACACATGCACACACATTGCGTGACATTCTGTGGCTCCCCCCACCCACCATTGTTAGATTTAACCTGTTATGTGACGATCTTAACGACAGCTGAGGCACATACAAACACACTCCACCCATATAACAATGAAAAAGTCAAAGTACAATTAAATGAACACAGAACTTGCTGATACTTTTAAATGTCTTTAAATGTTTTGACCAACCCTCAAAGTATCCTCAAGCCTTCTGAGGATGAGCTGAAGCACCCAGAGGTCTATAATGTCCAAAATGTCCTACCTTCCCCGTTTTTATGGGCATGGGCACAGTCAGCTGGAGACGAGGCAGCGGTTGTCTCATGGCCTCCATCTTTTCGCTCTTTAGAAGTCTTCTCCTTCACTTTCCTTCTCACGCTTTCTCAAAACCACCTTTTGTTCCCCTTATTTCGCTCTGTGCTTAGATGTCTAACTTAAAGGTCTGGTCTCTGTCAGAAGTCGGGGTTAAGCGTTCATCCTTGGGGATGTCTACCTCTTTCGCACGTTCTGTCACACACTCTCTTTCCTGTTGTATCAAAAGAGGGTGCACGGTGACGACGACAGATTCAGAGATACCCCTCCCCCCTGAGGCGCCTACGCGCCCCCTCTCTCCAAAACGGCCCATTTTCCGAACACTTTCCGATAAACATAATCTCCTTGCCGTCCTCTCCTTGCTCAGAACGAGGCCATCAGGTAGATGGGTTAAAGAGGTTACGGCAGGACTGTGGGTGCTGTAGAACAAAACAACCTCCAGGTTTCAGATGATGCACCTTCACTCAACTGGTTTAGCAGGAAGGAAACCAGACCATGCCACCAAACATATCAATATTTTTTTAAGTCAACTCAAAGAAGTTTAACAACCATGTAAGAACCAAAATCATATTGCCATTATGAGTCATATTACACCCAGGAACAAACATTCAGGTAGGTGCAATATGACATATTACACACAAACTGGTGCAGAAAGCTCTTCCTTTGAAACCCACTAAACATCCCCAAGAGCTCGTCACACAATATAACAAAACCTTACACACATTTTTCAGAACGAAGCAGTTTGAGGATTGTGTGGATGGTGAGGATTTATCTCTACAACTCAGAGACGATTCGCATTGGGGCAACTGATGAAACAGTGTTAATGCCCCCTTAAAACCCTAACATTGTCAGGTTGTCAAATGTGAGAACCTGTATTTGGAAAACTGAAGATCTTCAGGACTTGATGGTGATATTTTAAAAGTTCCAACAATGTTTACTATTTACAGACTTAATTTTAATCTGTAGATCAATCAATAATCAGTCTTTGTTGGCCAAAGTGTACATGCATGACTTGACCCTGCATGCACACAGTTTGTTTCAGACATGGCAACAGATTCCTCATTAGTGGTAATCATTGTTTAAATACACCCACATTAAATGCTATCCGTTGGAAACATGTACGGAGGAAACATAATGTATATAAATACAGAAAATGGCGCTCAAAAGTAGAGAACCATGAAAGAGACCAGAAGAAAAAAAACCCAGCAAATGAAGCAGTGCAGAAAACCGAGACACAAAGGGGTTTTAGGAGGAGCACACGACAATGTTTCCGGCACAGGGGAGAGAGAGAGTGATGAAAAAAAAAACATCATGGGTAGTTGGTGGTTCGAGCTTGTTATTTTAGGCATATTCCTTAGAACACAGACGCATTCGGAAAATAGTAAGATTGCAAAGAAGCTGCAACAATTCCCATCAATTTTCTGTCTGTGACTCACTTAATACTCACACAGCATGACATGCACAACACCAGACACACAAACGGCTCTTATCCCCCCTCCTCGTCACTTTGTTTCTGTTTTTACATTGCTTACCAAGGACACGTCTGCATAAGTTGCTGAATCTTGCAACATGTTGAAACTAATGTTAAAACGGCCCACAGGCAGATACCACAAACACACACATTTTGTCTTGTCACACAAAATACTAGCTCACAAGCAAATGTTCAACTACTGTCATACGTCTTAATTACTGTCATTGTACGTTTATTCATGGTAATCAGGGCTCAGTGTGTTAAAGTCAAATAACTGATATTATTTGCCTTTAGGTGTGTAATATTTACTCTTGCCAAAACATACACTTGCTGAAAAGTGTTTGAACTCTTCAAATAATGTTTCTCTGCATTTAATGTTACAGATGTTATCTTTCCAAAAATTATCTCTCATCTCATTCTTTTTTTACTCTCACCTCCCACTCTTTTTGTCGTCGATGGAGGAATTCACCTCCTTTGCAATGTTACGATTTCCTCATCCCCTGCTTTCATTATGTGCATGCTCTTCCTCTCTTTTAACAACAAAACATTTAATTATTTCTTTAGCTAAAATACTACAAACATTTCAGAAATGAGAATAATCAGCGTTCATCTGTCTTAAACCTGCTGAGTTTCACAAACATAAATCACAAAAAAAGCACAGGTCACACAAAAAGAGAGGATTTACCTCGGATTTGTTTTTACTGATGAGGAAATGGAAACTTAAATCCAAAAAACTTTGTGTGTTAGCCAGGAAAATGACAGTTGTAGGACTGAGCAAACCTGCACACAAAGGTTTTATTCTTCTGTATAAACACTGCTTAGATAATCTGCCGTCTATATCATGAAATCCTACTGTGCACATGCTGTGTGTGTGTATGTGTGTGTGCATTAAGTGGAACTAGGACTGTTGGTATTCATTTTATGGCTTCTTTTTTTCCGTTAGAGGCTGTAAGTTTTCCTAGTCCCCTCTCAATTATATCAGGCTCCAACACTAAGGGGGAAAATATGACTTTATACTCTTCACAGAAAACTGGCCGAGGGAGGAGAAATGCTTTTATGAATTCTGATGTCAGATGTTTTCCAAAGTGCCGGCTCATGACTGTATGTGTCTGTGTTCATACTGACTAATGTGAGCATATATAGGCTATGTACAAGAATACACAGAGTTTTTAGATTTGCATACAGTCATAAATGAAAGTAAATGTGAAAGGTGGTTTTAAGTCAGTTGTGCCTCTAGGTGGGCACAAAGCTCAAATTCAGAATGAAATATAATGCTGATGGAGTTGTACAGAAGCGGGAATGCAGACAAACACACACTCACACAAAATATTGTCATAACCTCAACATAACAAATGATGCTCATCAACCACTGCACCAAAACAACAACAGAGCAGCCAAACAGGTGGAAAAAAAGATTTCATACCATTTCTCCTCCACACATCGTCTTCCTCACCACACTTCTCTTCTCCGTGTGACAGATTTTAGACAGAAAGATTTCTCTTTACACCTCACTTATATTTGGGGGTAGTGAGTGGAGTGTGGTACCTTCACTGAGGAAGAATAAAGGAGGAGGAAATGGGGGAATGTGGAGAGATGAGAGAACACATACAGTACGCCTTCCAAACCAAACCTGCTGCTCTTAGCCCGGCAAAAAATCTCACAGAACTGAACGTGAAACTTTCACAACTGAAGCCTCCAAACTCTCACAGCTTTAAACTAAACTGACACGTGCAGGTCTTCTAATAATGCAGCTCATTACTGCTGGCTGCTAACACACAAAAACTCCTCCTGCTCCGAGTCCCAGCTCCAACTGTCCCCTGTGGACTGAATATTTGCATCCCACCAGGAGATATAAAAACAGATGCAACCAGGGAGAATTTGAATTGTAATTTGAATTTGTCAAAGACAAGACTTGAGACATGATGATTAGAATGGTTTGCACCTTGCAACGACCAGAATGAGTTTTTTAAAAAAAGGAGAAGTCCACTGAGGTGATGATGTTGCTCAGCAGAAGTTTCTTCTTTTATTCAAGAAAGCCAATGCAACTAAGCCCTTCTCTGTCCTTACTGTAACTGGGGCATTATAGGGTGTGTGTGTGTGTGTGTGTGTGTGTGTGTGCACGTCTGGGAGTGATGTATGCGCACACTGTGGTCTTAGTTCCAAGAACACATTACATTATTCATTTGGCTGGCAGAGCGGAGGCCCTTATCCCCTCGCCCTCCCACACCACCACACTCACACTGCGAGCTACAGCAGCAGCCAGTTTGCATGCCAGACCTGAGCACCAACGTGAAGCTGCTGGAGGATTATCAGCTTATCAGCACACGGGGCAAGACATTTGGGTGCATATACATATATGCACACATATATATATATATATATATATATATATATATATACCCCCGTCCCTGAACATCTACCAACTTTTAACATGTAAACACAGATTTTACACAGCTAACATCTGACAATGTTCAACATATATAATAACTGTCCTTAAAATAATAATGAGACAATATTCTGGGGACAAAATATTTGTAATTATTTTCTAGCTGGGTCAAATCACCGAAATTACCATATTACTTATTATTTGGATTTTAATAAAAGAACGCCAATGCAGCTAGTAGAGTATCAATATTATATGTGGATATATATCACCCTGGTCTTTGTGGGGACCAAACCACCAATAAATATATAAATATATATATATTTAATTGTGACTTATATTTAACATTTTTTGTTTGACAGACGAAGGCAGAAGAGGTGCTGCTCCAGTTTTTATTCATGATAATGTGCTGTGGCCACTTCCATTTAATTTTTTTTATTGATTTTATATAAAAAGAAGAAAAACATCATAAATGCGTCACACTGTAAAAGGAAGTATTTTGAATATGGTGTATTGGTGGTTTTATAGTTTAAAGAAAATGCATAAAAAACAATATGTAAGTGCGAGTGTACGTATGTGATATTTAAGCACAGTGAGCATTTCTGTTGGAAAGTGTTAATACTGTACACGTTGCACAGTTATGGTTACAGCCTCCTCCTGCCTGCACTTGTTACTTTTGCTGCCAAAAAACAAACACACAATGCAATATATGTGTGAAACTTTGATATTGTAACATTATTTTATAAGTACTTAATTTACATATAAAGTTAAAAATTCTTTTTTTTTAACAAATGAAGCTATTTAAAACTTTTTCAAAGGAATTTCTGACAACACTTATAACAGTATACACAATGGTATAAATATGAGTGCCTACTTTTTGTCTGTGTTCTGGCATAAATCGGTGTAAAGTTTAACTTTGGTTTGCCAAAGTCAAAGAGTGAGCAGAAAGCCAGGAAGAGAATCAATGTGAGGTGGGAAAAAGGAAAATGGTCTGAGATTTGAGAAGAGACAACAAAAGTAGGAACATGTGGGAGGCATGTTTTCTAAAAACACACATATTCTTAGAAATCACACCAGGAGGGCATGGGGGAAGAGAAACACATGAGAGTAAGTGTGTGAATGAGTGAGGGAGTGGGTGTAGAGATACTTTGAAAGATAAAACAGGGAAGAGTTGAAGACAGGAAAATCTAGTCCCAACCTCAAACAATCTGTGTTAGCAAGGAGACATGAAACCAGAGCAGACAGAGTTGAGTTACAAGGGGAGAGGAAGGGGGGAGCCAGAAAGAGAGAAGGGAGAGGAGCCATGACATGACGACTGGGAGATAAACAGCACGACCGAGCAAAGAGGTGAACACATGCACAGGAAGTAGCAAGAGTCCCTGCAGGTGTATGTGTGTGTGTGTGTGTGGGTGCGCGTGTGTGCAGATGTCTGTGGTAGCAGCCACTTCTATCATTAGCATCACGAAAAGGGAGTTTCAGCCTAAGATGGAGAACATGCACAGATGTGAGAGAGGAGGCATGCTGACTGAATGTTTTCACACTTTACTCTCCCCCTCTTTCAGCTCCTTATCTGGTCAGCAGTTTCTACCCCCAGCCTGCCGCAGCTGTGTGTGTGTGAGCGAACACCAAGGTGTGTGGGCGTTTTACACAGCACACCCTGTGACAATTAATATGCAAGAACTTGTTTTTAACGAATTCAAGTTCAGGAATATTTCCACTGAGAGAAGAGCAAGCGACTGTGTGTGGAAAAACAGATCTGAATCAAAGCACATATTTGTATAATTTAATAAATATATTTATATTTACATCCTAAGCACATAGCGATGTAAGCAGACTGAAGTGATGGGGCATACATATGGAACAAATTGAATGTTAATAAGCTCCACCGTTTGATATTTGACTGAACTCTATGATAATTATCGGCCTTGAGCTTTGTTTCCACTACTGTATGTACATGTAAGTGAGTAGGTGTGTGTGGGGGTGTGTAGTCAGGGTTAGAGTGGGTGTTTTGGGGGTAAGTGATGTGGTTTTAGAGATGGGGATCAGTAAAAATGAGTGATGTGTAGTAGTTACATGGTGTTAACAACTACATTTAAGTGCTGAAGTTTATTTAAATGTAAAGAAAACAAATATGCAGTGGGATCCCAGAAGTATTTGTATCATAAAAATAATTACATTTGGAAAATATTGCAGGAATAATCCTGCACTTATGTTCACTTAAGTCACTTAATGTCCCCTTAAACAAGGACTACACAGTCCTGTCTACAGGAACTGCTGACCAGCAGTTATCTGCAAAAGGGGCAACCCCACCGACCTGTTCAGCCACCTTCGGCGCCATTATCCTGCAGATTTCACCACTGCAGCTGTAGTTAGCACTTAGCACTGAAATGTTGTTAAAGCTAAGTTAATATACACTCATTCATCCAGGTCATGTAATATCTGAGACTTTGAATTCGAACTTATAAATTCAGGAGAATAATGTAACTATGTTATGAGTCCATTTTAAACTCTTGGATTGAAGTTAAGATGCTGTTCTCAGCATTTGTTTGTCCTGGTTACTGTACGTATATGGCAGGGTTAAAGAAGAGAAAGAGCCAGAGATTCAGGTCAGCTAACACTGTTAGTCACACACACAATACACCAAGTTAAAGATGAATTGGACAGACAACTTTATGTTGCCCCAGATGTTTTCTTATTTAGAATGTGGTGCTGAGCAGACGCAAAACTCTATAGAACAATAAGTCTGTAATTGTGTGTCAATTACATTAAGTTGCCAAATCACAGGGAGGGTCACAGCAGCTGCTGCTCTCCTACACAGATGACCTCCCAAGATTGAGGAAGATGTTGCAAAATCACTGGACACAGACACACACAGAAACTCAGAGAAGAAATGTTGCAAAGCTAACTGATCCTGATCAGTTTCCTCTTCCTGTGCACAGTAAAGATGGTCGACCACTAGAACAGATGGAGAGATATATAACAGACACACTCATAGCCAAGCACTAACAGCTTAAAGAAAGATCACACAAACAAATGTATAAGTACATTTTAAGAGTGGTTGAAATAGAAAAGGAAGGCAGCTGGGGGACACAAGTGAAAGATGTGTCACCTTCCGACTAAGCTTCACAGCAGCGGAGGGGGAGGAGACACTTTGTTTTTACTGTAACTACAATCCATGGAATCAGAACTGAAGTGCAGGGAGGGATGAACTGAAACGGTACCTACCAACAAAAGGTCATTTTATTTTTCCCAAACGGGATTATTATTTGGAATAAAAGCCTCTGCTGGAGTTCCCCTCTTATCACTGCACATGAAAGGGGTCACTTTCAGCAGCAATGACTCCCTCTGTCTGCTCATGTTGGGTGTTTATTCTCACTTTCCCTGAAGTGTTGTCTCACTGTACCTATTTATGATAACCCGCCCGCTCAGTGTGTACAGAAACAATGCTTCTGTTACTAGAAAAGCTGAATCACGATTACGATTCTTCAGCCTGAAGCTTTTTTTTTTCCTCTTTCTCTCCTGACTTTACAAGAAGAAGAGTGATGCCGATTGGTTAACAACAGTAGGGCGGCGTGGGCCGTGAGGCTGGTGGTCGAGAGCAAGGGAGGGCTGTCAAATGCTACAGAAACTCATGACTGAAAAGAGGAAATGGCAGATACATAACTTCCTCTATTGACACAGATCGAGTGGGGGCAAGACTCAACTGTAGTAGCAGCAGGCTGGATTACGGACATCATGTAGTCACCCCTCTGCTTCAGTGTGGAGAAACAACCGCCATATATGGTGAAAACATGGCGTTTATCTGCAAGTCAATGGTCATACTCCTGTGCATTTTTATATAACTGGAACTGTACAGTTGCAGTGAATTATTTGTAGGCCCTTACACAATAAGGTGTCAGATGAGCCACTGGTCTGTGGAATAATTCCTCCGTTTTGAGGGAATATTGAGATTTACTCTGAATAATGTCATAAGGAACGGGGGAGGACAGAAAATTGATGCAACGCCTCAAACATTGGGGGCAAACAAAGACAGATCATTACTTCTTTCATCTCACATTCTCACTCCCCCATGCTCTCTCTCTCTCCCCACCTTCCTCCCACTCAGTCAGTTTGCATGAAACTGAAAGACCCATGTCTGAAAAGGGGGAATTTATATGGGCTCCCATGCCCTAATTAAAGCAGTTCCTGGAACTGTGTATATACACACATGTGTGTGTTCCTCCTCTTCTGATAGTCCACTTGATGTCACTTCCCTCTATCTGTCCCACTGGGTCGCAGACACATGGTAGTCACCAGTTCAGCAAAGACATGGTCACATGATTTTTTTTACACCAACTTGCCCACCACACACACACACACACACAAACCTACACTTAAGTTGCACACAAATTCAAACCACGTCATGCACTGCTCCACACCACGGTTTTGCATCAGTAATACCCCATACTTTTGTTTTAATCTATTTCATTTAGCAGGTTATACAATTCTGTTTTCCATGTTTGCAACGAGAAAGGGGAAGAATGCAGAACTGTGTTGGTTTTAAAAGATGTACTGATTTATTTAATACACATTACTAAACCTTTTGCATACTATAGTTTAACTAAACACTACAGGAGCTGCATTAAATGTGATAAAATACATAAATAAATGAATAAATATGTTATGTTTATTTGCTTAAACAGGTCCGACTACCTCCAGACGCTTTCTGGAGAAGTTATGTCATTTTTTTTTGTGAAGTTTTCCCAGAAACAATAAGTAGTAGTAATAATTAATTTAAAGAAATACTACAGTAAATAATTTTTGAAATGTTTTGTGATATAATATCAAAAAATCTAATCCTATTTATAAGTTTTAATTTAATTTACATTTTATTTGTGTAGCATATTTTATAATCAAAATTGTCTCTAAGCACAACCTCAGTCCTAAGAAAGCAGCAAAAGTGTCAAGGCCGAAGTCTTTAACATTAAGACGCCTTGATTGGGGGGAGGGGGTCCTCCAGCAGCCAGGTACAGGAGGAGAAGAGGAGGACAGAAGAGCATGCATCTTACTTTACAGAGAACAAATGTAGTTTGTTGTCAGGCAAGCTAATAAAAGTTTTGTACTTATTTACACCACAGCTGTTATATTGATGGATAATTCTGCCAGTATTTTAAAGATAAACAGTAAACACTGAGCCTGTCAGAGGGGCTGCCTGCAAGTCAGCCGGCAGCTCGGGTGTAAAAATAAAACATGTTTTACAAATTCATAAACTTTTTTGTTGCAGCCACTAAACCACCGTCTGAAGCTAAAGGAGCTGTAAACATTCGAGGATTGCATCCTCTCCTGTGTGTAGTTTAGCCTCTTACAACATCCTCGGGCTCCTGAAAAGCGCCTTTGTGATTATTATCCTAACAAAACCCTATAAATATCATCAGCAGGCACTTGAGTTTATTTTTGGCACTATCACTGAGCCATCTTTAAAAGCCAGCTGGAGTTATAGAGTGTCCACAGCCAACAAACCACAGAGGAGTTAACTTCCAGGTTGCCTATAAAATATTTAGCTGCTTGACCACTCTATTCAGCTCATATTTTTTTCCAAGGACAGGGATGTCTTCAAGAGGCTCCTCCAGCTCCACAAAGACCAAATGTTTGTTGAGGTGTGACCCCAACGCCGTGTTTGTGGTAGGATGGGATCAATAAAACCGATAAAGTGGCTGATATCAGGAAAATTATTCTGAGCACAGAGCCCCATCAATGAATGTGTTGTGTTCTGTTTGCAGACAGGAAATGATTAACCCATCTGTGACAAGGTGTATAAGCAGCCTTATTTGGATAAAGATTAATGCTATGTTGTTATTAATTTAATCTGTGTTGGAGTAAAAAAGCCCTTCACGTTGCAGTTGACATGGTCTGCGATAAGTGCCAGCAATGTTGACCTAAAACTACATGCTTTCAGGTGGCCAATGGGGCAACTTCATTTACCTGACTGTAACTTTGTAAACAGGGCAAAACAGATCATAAAGTAAGTTATGTAATATAACAGTATGCATGGCATCCCTTTGATCGTTTCCAGCTTCAACCCCTCCTCCAAATTCAGCCGCTTCGGGCTCTAAAATTCAACATGCTGACAACCACAATGCCTCCAATCCAGACTATGCTTCACAATCTATGGGCTGACGTGTGCAAAGGTAAAACAGCTGGCATGGTGTGAGCATCCATCTTTAAACCTTTCAGACTCCACACTTTTAAAACGTATGTGCCAGGTAGGTTTCAGAAGAGAAAGAGGCCGTGGCACAGTCTGTTCTGAATAATCAGCTCTGCCAACAAGCTTCTACAACAAGGAACAGAACAATAAGGAAAACCTGCTCTGTGTCATTCTCACCCCCACTACACCTGCATTCTTCACAAACCAATCAGGTATGTAAAAAATGAGAGAGGAAGGAGGGACGTATTTTTATGGTTTTCCAGGAAATAACAATCTCTAAAATAACCCTTGCCATTGCTGTGCCAGATATATAAAAAACCTTAAGTCTGACTTTAATAGGACACCTTGTTAACACAAACTGTATGAGTATGTGTCTGATTGACAGCAGCATCTCTGAGCAACATTTGGAACAGCTATTGAAACCTTTGACTTCAGATGTGTCAGGGTGACTAACACGATACACTGACAGGCCATTTACGTGACAGAGGTTTACACAGTATGGAATAAATGTCCTACCTCCAGTCCATAAACCCAGGAGAAGATGGATGCCTGCTTTCTGTTTCTCTCTCGTGCCGCTCCTACTTGATCTTTGCTCAGAGTTCAGGAGAGGCGATGAACCTGATGGAAAAAGAAACACAGTATTTACAGAGTGACCAACACTGGGAGACATCTGATGCACAAATATCAAGAAATCACACAGGGCTGACTGATTGAGACACTGGTTTCCATTCTGGTTTGTGAAATATGTTAGCCACAGAGCATGTGGATAAACGCACACTCAAGCCCGCACAGACTCACACTGTCATATGATGTATCAAATGTGACTTGAGTGCAGGGGTTCTTGTTGAAGAAAGTGAAAAAAGATAGAAACTGACTGCTTCCCACTTTGACTTCTTTGGAATAGAGGGTGTCCAACAGTAAGTAAGGCTGGGAAAGCCCACATACACAATGTCAAACACACACACACACACACACACACAACGCCTTTCAGATGAACATGATAACCAACATACCACAGAAAAGAGATGGCATGTGGACAAGTGTTTTCTTTTGATTTACCCAGCTCCCTCAGAGATAACCAAACATTGTAGAAAAGTGAAAAAGCACTAATGTGTCCGACTACACACATGGTGATTAAGTGCAAACATGTCAGCTGCGATAAGAGGCAGGTCTGCAGCAGGATGGGGTCACATCAGGCCAGCAGCGACGAGGGATAGGGCACATGTCTAATAATGTTGCAGACAAAGTTCAGGCAAATACAGCTGGCATTACAAATTTATTTCAAAACTTTGATGGCTCTCCCATATGAAGGGAATCATACCGCTACGAGGGAAGCTCAGAAATGCCCTTTCACATGACAGTGGAAACTATACACAGCGAACAAAGGACAAAAACAAAAAAAAGTACCCAGGCTTACTTTAATAAAACTCCTTTCCCTTCTGCTTATGCAGGTTTGGGGAGGATTTCCCAGCATCCTCAGAGGCAGAGAGAGGAGCCAAAAAAATAGCTTCACCTGAGCCTGGAAGGCATTAACTGCCTGCACAGACGCCTAAAGATTTATCCAAACAAGCTGTACCCAAGACAGGGAAACCAAACCCAAGCCAGTTGAGCTTGTTAGGCCGGTCTGTCAGAGGGGCGAGTCAGCAACACCTCTGTAATGACACACACACAAGCCCACTGGCATGACAGCCCTCCCCACCCATGATGCAGGCAGAAGCCTTAACCTAACATTACAGCCTGAGCACATCCTATTGTAACACAGTAGAGTGACAGGATTAAAATAAAACACTGGGTGCGCCATGGGGAGGAGGAGGAGGATGATGATGATGATGATGATGATGATGATGATGATGATTAACAGACCACTGAAGGCAGATCATTTATGTGAAGGAGGTTAAATCCAGCAGATCCACTGAGATGCGCGCACATGAGCAGCGCAGAGGCAGGTGATGTGCGTGAGAGCAGGTTAGGTTTTGGATGTCAGCCGGTGTTCTCGGCTATAATTAGCAGCCGAGTCTCCAGAAATGTACCCGCCGACCCCGCTCACTCTCTCGCTCACCTGGCCGCTGCGCACAGACGCACTTATCAAACACAGGCTGCAGCACCTGCTCCAAAAACAATACACAGCCTCCGTTTAATCTGTGTGTTTATTAAAAGCCAAACGGCAGCGCTCTGAATAAATAGAAATGTCGACGGGAGTTACCGAATACCCGTGACGTGGTTAGTCCTCCCGTGACCCCGATCAGAACCGGGAAGGAGGGAGGAGGGAGGCGATAGGTTGGAGCAAGCCGGGGCTGTCATGGCAAACAGACATGTCATGTAAATCACATTTAGCTTAAAGGTCTCTTCTAGTTTCCTGTCATTTGGAGCACGGTCAGGTGAAGCAGTTACCTGAGTGCCGGTGTGTCACCTGTCCTCGTCGCCTCCCACCCGACCGGCCTCCACACTTCCTGGATTATTCCGTCCCACCCTGCCGACTTCTTCTACTTCTTATATTTCTTTTTTATCCCCTCGGCTCTTCTTCTTCTCCACCGGAGGGGTCAGCCGTCCCGTCGTCCTCCGCTTAAACACCGGGGAGGTTTTATACGTCGTGCGTCGGCGTTTCTTTTGCCGGTCCTCTCCTCTCTCTGCAGACCGCCAGCCGGTTCGCTGGGCTGTTCTGACCCCCTGTCGGCTGCCTCCTCTGGCCCACTGCAACTCCCAGCTCCTCCTTTCTGAGAACCAGGAAGCGGCTTGCCCTACTTACGCCCAGTCGCGGATTGGCTCTGGCAAGGCTGGAGAAGAGACCGCCGGGGTGGGCAGGGCACAGGAGAGGGAGGGAGAGGACAGAGAGGGGTCCGACTCTGGTGCGATAGGCCAGCAGAGGCGTCTGTCGGCGGCGGAGGGAGGAGAGAGGTGGGCAGGTTTGGAGACCCCGCTCCTCCCCCTCCTCCTCTCCTCTCCCGTGGGCATCACCGCGCGCAGGTGGGTAGAGCGCAGCAGGCAGGGAAAGCGGATTGAAGGATATCTGCGTATGCGTACCTGTCTGATGCAAAAGCATTTTGAGTCGAAATGGACTTAGTGTCCCCCCCCCCCCATGACTCAGCAATATTCCCTCAGGAGCCATCTGGAGGTGACCACGGATGGAGAAGTGGAAGTCAGCCAAGAAATAGACTGACAAAGGCTGACAGATGATTCAAGTTAGGCGGAAACCAGTGTGATAAATGAAACTACAGAGGATGTGTCACATCCAATGTGGTTGCAGGCAAAGGGCAACACCATCAGGGACTTTTTTTGTTTTTATAAAAATGACCTTTGGTGAGTCAGTTTAAACACAGAGGCTCAGCTGAGGTGTAAAGCTTATTTATGAGCATTTCTTTCCAGAGAGCACACTGACACTAAACAGCAGCCTCATCCCCCTGCACAAACTCTGAAGTCTACAGGCCTGCTCCCGCTGTTTGAAGTGGTTTGGGAATCACCTCGCTCTTTCACAGCTTGAGTCTCATCCTCCTCTGCTGCTGCTCCCGGGGTGTGTGGTGGTGGGTTTTGTAGTAAGGTAGCAGGAAGTCTATATATAATTCTGTGGTGAACTCAGCCAGCCCACCTTCCACCACCCCCCTTAACCCGAAATCTCTGCCTGTTCTGTGGTTGTGCTACTGCCGCTGCAAAGAGAAATCAAACGTTTTACACTTTATTTCCAGTGTTACTTTGCTGTAAAGCAGCAGGTTCACAGCCTGGGACTGACGGCCTTCAGAAAGGTCCCAGGGTAATCTGGTCAGACAAGGCAAAAAGAAACAAAAATTAACCTGTAGTATTTAATGTATTTATCAGTGGTAAGAGTTTGTTCAGACTATTGCCACATATATGGCAAACAGGTCCACGTATAAGCATTTCTATGTAAATACATGTAAAGGAAATATGTAGAATTTGACAAACACAAACCTGCCTGAGTCCACATAACGCCTGGTTAATGTATATACAGACAAAAGCATTAGTGGAGCTGAGGTTGGCAAGTGGCTGCAGGAGCTCAAGATCTGATATATATATATATATATATATATATATATATATATATATATATATATATATATATATATATATATATATATATATATATATATATGTGTGTGTGTGTGTATTAAAAACACTCTCTGTACAGCTACATCATTTTTGTTCCAGTCTGTAAACATGTGTATTTCTACTCTTTACCGTGGAGGTCTAGAGTCTGACTCGATTTGACTGTGAGTGAAAACCCAACACAAACTGTGCCACAGTTCACCCCGACCCCTGCTATCACATTTAGAAGCCTTTAGAGGACCCCTTTGACATAGTCACCAACTATTGATCATTTTTATTGTTTACTTGTGAAGACATCATGTTTATCTGATAATGCTGTCATAATATAATGCATATTATTACAGTATCCTGCAAGAGTCCAGTAGATGTAGTGAAGTTAGAGGATTCTCTCTGAAGTCTGGTTTATGAAGCATAAAGTGGCCCTAGGTAACCTACAACCGTACAACCGTCCTCCACTTGTACACATTTATCTGTAGGATTTAAGAACTAACCTGGATAAAGAGGACAATACTTTAATGGAAACAGGAGTTTTAAAGCATAATAACAAATACCCTTCAGCTTGATTGTGAATAGGCTGTTACTTGTAATGCACACCTGTAGTGTAATGAGTGGTAAATAGTCATTAGCTCGCTTCTCAATCTGCCTGGCAGGCTAGTTTGTTTATAGTGAAAAGACTTCCTTCTCTGTCTATTTTGGAGCTACAGTGACAGGCAGCAAGTAGACATACTGTTTATCCCCCCACCTCTATTCATGGCTGGTAATCCAGGCTGGTCTGCCATCATTAACCCCTGCCACACTATCTCCTGATTCCCCTGTGGCCTTTCCTCCTCCTGTACCCTCTTCTGCAACAGCCTTTAATGGGCTCTCACACGGTTCTGCAGAGATATATGATTACACAATGTAAATACTGTAATTGAGATGTATACTTATTGTTGGGCTACTTGATTACTAAAGTGATGTCGCCATCTACTGGTCACAGCACAAGCAGCAGGCTTTTTCCACAGAGGCTGCACTAATAAAGTGTAGGAGTGTGGTTAGAAATGCAAGATGTGTGCTTTGCTTTCACAGCCTGGAGCCTCACACCTCCCTCTCAATTAAAATGTAAGAGCAAGTGTTAAACAACATAGATGAACAACCTCAAATAATTACAAATACCTGGCAATCGTCCTTTTAACACAAATATGTGAGACTCAGTGGGGAATATTCAAGCACAGTGCAAATCATGAGTGCACATTCAGTATGTTAATGCCTCTTAACTTAGAGATGTGAAAAATAATTCTCCTCTTGATGCCTACGTGGGCTGAAGGACTGTTGAAAATCTCTCGGTCATCAATGAGTGAGGAGGGGAAATAAATGGGAGAGACAGAAAATAATAGGAAGGGAATGGGGAAGCAGGTGTGTCAGTAAGACTGTAATCCATCCGCATGAAGGTGGATTTTCATTTACTTTCTGTCAAGAGCAGCAGAGGTTTAAGTGCCCCCACATTCACAAGCTTAACCTTGGATCTTAGTGTTCCTGCCCTCTGCTGAGAGGTACAGGATTAGGGTTGGGGATCCAGAAGCAGCACAGTCAGGATGGGAGAACACGGTTCTCAACTCAGACATGAAGCTGCTCTACTGCTCTGCAGTGTTGTACTTGAGTCATCAAACCTCTTGACCTAAATCCTCATAGATCATATGAGTCCAAGTTTGAGTCACCAGGGTCACAGTCAAGGCACCGATTATCCATTACAGTAATCGATTCAAAATAAAATAATAATATCCTATTTATATTTTAGAGAAGTCACAGAAACAACACAAACCGGCAGGGGCATTAAGTAACTGTCCACGTTTTATTCAATTACTGCACTTAAGTGAAATTCCCTAAAAGTTTAGAGGTACCTATCTATAATAATATCAAATTTACTAGACAACTTGTGTCCACTGTCACAATTATCCAACAACCAACCTGTGTGATGATGGTGAGGACTGTGATGTCTGCTTGTTACAGGGATCCAGTGTGCAGCTTTCAGTGTGATGCCGTGGGTGGATGTTGGACATTGTAAGTGGTGTGTTCAGAACATGCAGGTACACCAAGGAGCTAATGTCTGCACACACAAAACAAATTGATATCTAAATTCACTTTATTCTTATACCCAGATGTACACAATCATCATCAGGTCAACATCATCATCATCACAATCATAATCATCAACCCTCAATGGCACACTCATGATCATCACTTTTCTTCTTTTCAAAAGCTAAAGCTGTGATAAATAAAAAATAAAACATTTGGTCCTTAAATATATAGTCTAGGCAACATGGTATCAGGGGTTAAGACAGAAATGCCTTGTTGCTACCCACAGAAAACATCAAACATCACTGGAAATGATGCCGAAACAGTGTCATAGGGTGACAGAAGGATGAGACCACCAATTTAACATGAGCTGATGGCAGCAGAGAGCAAAGTGTCGGGTAAACCGGGAGAAAAGGAGTGAGTCTGTGAGCGTCAAAGAAACAGTTAACGGCCAGAGCTGTGAAATCTGATGAAAGGCAGCTAGACAGACAAGAGATGAAAGACAAAGAGGCGGAGGAGTGAGGAAGCACACGACAGGCCCACAGAGAGGCACGTATTTACAGTACATGGAGCAGTGGGAACAAAACCAAGTGAGCCACAGTGCACAGCAGAGCAGTACCGTGTGTCACACACACACACACACAAAATTAAACACAATTTACAGTTGTCAGTGAATTTTTCTATTGTTCAAAAACTAAACACCACACACCTGGGACAACAAAACTACAAGTGGACTGCTCCTAATTATTCATATGACTTTACAGTGATTTTTAAACGCTTTATCATTATAATTGTTTTTTATTCTGATGAGAAAATATTACACTTTGGTGACGAATGGGAAGCAAGAGGGAGCTGGAGCTGGAAACCTGAAACTGTCTGTTTTATTGCCTGCACGTCCCTCCCCATGGCAAAAAGATTATTTTATTATTGTCGAGGTCATGCCCCTGTTACATTACCAGAGTGAGTAAAATGCCTCACAAGTATTGCTGTTTTCACAAACTTTATTTCTCTGACTCCAGGTGATTGCTTCCATCCACTTTACTGTAGCATATTTCCACTTCAGCTTCCCTGTTTGCTCCAACAATCACTAACACAGATATGTATGTTTACATTTGGATGGTTTTTTTAGATTCAGTACCAAGCACTTAACTGAAAGTCCTTGTCCTTGATTGATGACTTGATGGAGAATCACATGAACACCTGATGTTCTAAGACAATCACATCCTAGAGTGAATGCAAACAAGATGAATCTGTCCATAGGAGATCATCAGCTGTCTGTGTATCCATGGCTCTGCTCATCAGCCCAGGCCACAATACAAAATCTAACATCCTGCAAGAGTTTTTTTCTTACATGTTGGCAGGCAGTTTGTGTCTTAGTCCCTCTGAGTCTTTTCTGGTAAGTGACAGCTGAGGGTCCTTTTTCTGAGGGGAGGCAGTGTTGGAAGGGGCGGCTGCATTTGCTGACTGTGTGGGTGCAATGGGAGATGCCTGAGTGGTCTGGATGGGGGCAGAGGGTGTGTTGACTTTTGAGGAGTGGGTAGCGACACCTTGGGAGGTTGCTGCTTGTTTTGGGGGCTGAGATTGGACACTAGGGGAAGTGGTGGGGGTGGAGGACTGGTTCGGGTTTAATGTTGCTGAGGGTGAAGTTTGTTTGATGGTACGGCCTGAGCCTGAAGTGGGACTTGGAGTGAGGACGGGGGAGGTTTGCTTCACAGGATGAACTGAGAACGTTACTTTAGTTGGGGAGCTAGTACTAGCACTAGTTGGAGCAGGAGTTGAAGTTTGGGTTGGGGTGAGAGATGAGGCTTGTTTTGGAATCTGGCTTGAAATGGGCCCTCTGACTATGGGGGAGACAGTCGGCTGAAGACAAGCTGTTGGAGGTTGGGGTTTACTCAGGGAGGAAACAGATGCAACAGGGGTGGGAGGTGTCGGGGTAACTGGTGTGATGCTTTGAGTAGGAGTGTGGGAGGGAGTAGATGTTCGGGAGCGGGCAGTCTGAGTGGGAGTTAGTATCGGAGAAGGGATTGGCGTCAGGGCGGGGCTGGTGCCAGACAGTGGAGAAGCAGATGGAGGTGTGTTGGATGCTTTAGCTCTGGGGCTCTGGGGATGTGGTGGTGAAGAGGAGACCAAAGAAGAAGGAGGAGAAGAGGATGTAAGAGATGACTTGGTCCCATAAGGTTGAGGTAAGGGAACAGGGGTAGAAACAGAGGATGGAGGTGGTGTGGAGGATGGAGAGGGAGAGGAAGAGCAGGGAGATGGTGCAGGAATTGGTTTGGGACGGGTAGTTGAAGACCGCGGGCTTGTTCCTGCTGACGGAGGGGTGGAACACGGGGGAGGAGAGGAGGAGCGAGAAGGAGTCATTGGGATTGGTTTGGGGCGAGGTGTATGGGTGAGTATATGTGTAGGGGATGAGGGAGTGGGTGCAGGAGAAGGTGTAGCAGAGGAGAGGGGGGGCTGCTTTTGAGGCAAGGGAGGTTGCACAGAAGCAGTGGAAGGTGTGTGTGCAGCTGCGGGTGTGGGTATAGATGCTGATTGTGGGTATGTTGCCATGTTTGCAACCTGTGCTATAGTGGACTGAATAGGAACTGTGGCCTGTGCTTGTGCATTAAATGGCATATTTGTCAGCAGCTGTACTGGAGGGTTAGATGTCAGCATGCCTGCACTGCCTCCTCTGGCTAGCTGCCCTGCCAGGAAAGGACCTGCCAACAAGTTACCACCAGAAGCCTTCCGATGAAGAGGTGGGTGAGGCTGCACTCCGACCCAAGAGCGGTGAGGCAGAGTGGGCTGTGAGGCAGACAGCAGCCTGGCTTCCTGGGTGAGTCTGCCCAGAGCTGGCAGACACTGAGAGCTGTTTCCTCCATGACGTAACAGAGCCTCTTTTGCGCCCTGCTGACTCGCAGTGTTGCTATCTGACTGGCTGCTGGAGGCAGCAGTTGGATTGGCGGCTGCTACCTTGTGAAGCGGTGGAGCTGGCCCTGTTCCTGTTGGCGTTCCCAGTGATCCAGCAATCACTGAGGGATCAGGCTGAAGACGGAGGCTGTAGTGGAGAGTCCTTCCTTGTTGGACAGAGACTGGGACAGAAGAAGCAGGAGTGGGTGGAGTTTTAGCAATAGGGGGTGATGTCAACCCACCAGGGGGGGCCATGGTGGAGGGGGAGATGGGAAAGCCTCCCCTCGGAGACAAACCACCCATTCCTCCCATTGTCATCATCCCAATGAGAGAGCTCACAGAGGGGCGGAGAGGCTGCAATATGGGGGCACGAGGAGGAGAGAGAGGGAAGGATGAGGAGGGGGAGGGGGAGATGACAGGGGAGGGCAGGAAGAAAGTCCCTCCAAGAGCATGCTGCTGCTGCAAATGCTGCAGCTGTTGCTGTTGCTGCTGCTGCTGGTGCATGAGGGCAATGGCCACATTACTGGTGGCAGCTGCAGTCTGCAAGGGGGCATGGACCAGAGGTGCCCATATGACAGGGCGGGGCCGAGGAGACACTGTGCCGCTTCCTCCCATAATGCCGCCCCTTCCTGCAGCGGCGGCCGCGATCGCATCCTGCATGGCCGGCATGCTGTCGTGCTTAACAATCTGCTGCACCAGCATGCTGTCACAGGAACCCAGACCAGCAGCCAGACCACCTCCAGCTCCCGGACCTCCACCACCGCGGCCTCCACCACGACCCATACTGCCTCCCAGAGAACCACCCTGGGATGACTTCCGCATGAGCATGGAGTTCTTCCTGCCTGTGAAGAAGAAGCAAAGAAAATATGAGAACAATATGAGAACATTCATCATGTCAGCTTTTATTCCTGACTTTGAGAAGTGTTTGGCAAGGTCATTGTTGAAGTGACTGTACAGATAAGGTGGTGAAGCAAATGAATATAGAAATCACACTCAAAGAGTTACCAATGCGGTCCAGTCGGTCAACAGCAACAGTCTCGAAAGCACGGCGCATCATCGGGTGTTCCTCTAGGACCTCGTTAAAGCTGTCCACGCTGAGAGAGTACAGGCGGCAGTATGTGTCTGCACGGACGCTGGCTGTCCTCCGTCCACGGGTCAGCAGACAGATCTCTGTTAATGGCAACAGAGACAATGACAAGCGGAGGACATAGAAAATAAGATAAAGGCACCAAAACGGTCTGCAAGACAAATTAACCCCACGTGCCTTCTTCCTCAAAAACTACCTAAACACGCCACAATGTCCTCACCCCCAAAATAGGAGCCGTCGCTCAGCTTGGTTTCCTTGTTGCCACGGGTCAGCACACTGACTCGTCCATGCTGGATGAAATACATCCTCCGTCCAACTGTACCCTCACGAATGATAAAGTCTGATGGCTGAAACACTTCAAAACGGAGCTTGGTCAGCACAGCAGTCACAAAGTTGGGATCAGCGTTGGCAAACAGTGGCATGTTAGCCACCAGGCTACGGCAGTTAAAGCTGACAATCTCCTAAACAAGAAAAAAAAGTAACAAAGAGAGATAAAAATAGGAGTGAGAGACTTTTGCTGAAGACGTGAATACAGCACGTGTGGGTTGAAGGTGTCGTTTTGTGGGTGCGTGTGACTTCATTACCTCTTTTAGTGGCTCACTGAGTTCTCCCAAGATGTTCTCCTCATCAAACATTTTGCCCTGGAAGCGGTGCTCATAGTACTCATGAATCTTTTGGCGGACATCTGCGGGAAGCTTATGGAATGACATGTACTGCTCCACCTGCTTGTACTGTAATGACACACAAGCACAAAACACAGTGAAATAAAAAAGGAAATCAAATCAATCAATATTTCCTTTGAAACGCCGACACGTTGAAAACGTGCCGAACAGAAGCTACAGGTTTATGATTTCTGATATCATCCCTTTCTCACTACACCCACCACACTCAGTTTCAGTAGTCAGGTGTAATGCTGAACAACTGTAATTTTCACATCTACAAATGTGACACTGTGTAGAAATGTTTACATATGAACAGTATTTTTGTTGCACTGTAGGCACTGTAGATGCATTTGCAAGGCAGATGTTTCCTTTCTTAAACAGTTTGAATTAAAGGGCACCATTGTGCTTTAAATAAGTGAAGGCATGTTTCACATGTTACCAGAAGAACTAATTTAGTTCATACAGAGGTTAAAAACAGATCTTTTGAAGACCAAAAAAACAAGAAAAAGAAAAAAGATTATCAATAAAAGATGTTCATCTTTTATTGTTGGTTGCAGCACTAGGCAAAAATTGTAATGTCCAAACTGTTTGAGTACAGGGGGAGACACAGCTGCAGTAACAGATGGACATTTGTCATGTTTCACCTTTTCTTGATACTGTCGTCGGGAGGAGTCCAGTGACTGGATGAGAGCGGTGGCGTGGCCAATAAACATGGCATAGCAGGTGGCACCCACGATCATACTGAGCATGGTGAGCCACACATCAGTCATCCCCTCTGGAGCCTGAGCGCCATACCCGATGCACAACATGTGGCTCATGGCTTTGAACAGAGCATAGGAGTACTGCACGCCCCATGTGTCATTCTGTGAGAAGGAGACAGAGGAAGAAGTTTCAAGTGTTAATTAACAGGCGTTGCAATATCGAACTGTTCTTATTTTAGTCAGGAGCTGTTTTCCATCAGAGACGCTCCGCTACAAGGCTGCAGAAAACACACATATGAGTTAGAGCACTATGCATGATTAATAAATGTTCTGTGTGTGTACGCTGTGTTGTAGGTTACATGTGAGTCCAATTACTAAGATGTTAATGGTCCAGCGGATGAGGGGACCTTCTCTGGGGAAAATCCCGGCATCAGCCTGCTTAGCAACAGTCACTTAGGCAACCAGTAGGACATGAGTCAGCTATACACAGAGCTGTGTATCTGTGTCCATGGGCCGCAAAAAAAAGCCTACAAGCATGAGGTAGAATATCCAGCAGGTCCCCAGGCCTTCCATTGTTTGCATGCATTCACACCTCCACCTGATCTCTGCTGAGCTTTTTAATTAGAGAGTCTTTTTTATTTTTGTAATGATGATACTCAATCTTATTCCAAAAGGACATGTCGCTGCATGAACCAATTAATTCAGAATCAGCAAACCGTGCCTGATATAATCTGACAAACAGCTTCGCTCTCTTCACTCACACAGATAAAACCAGATCTTTTCAGAATCAGAGGTTTGCTTCCATATGAAATAAATATTGCACTCACTGTTCAAACAAGCTCAGATAGCCCTTTGTATGATTAATTTAACTCCGGCTGGAGGCGTCACATCCTCTGTATTGTTTACCTGATAATAAAATCATTCACCAAAACATATTAATAATAACACACTTGCAGTAGAGACTCACCACCATTAGATTCTTGGAAACCCAGCAGTCAGGAGGGAAGTCCTGTAGCATCGGGACCAAAAACTGGAGACAGCCGTCCCAGTGGCACAACAGCAGCATCATACCAATCAGGTTCACTATCCTCACCATGGCACTTGCAAGGTCATACGTCATATGAAAGATCTGCAAAGAGAGAAGGGAGGAGGGCAGATGAGGATAAAAGAGCCTTGATCTACAGCACAGTATCCAAAAACCTGGGTGCTTCTACCATCAAATATTTCAGAAGATGTGTCATTTTTTAAATATTATATGACTTTGAACATCTTTCACATAAGTATTGACTCTGCTCTGTCTCTCTCTCTCACCTCCTCCCACTGGTGGATGTAGCGGATGAGTCTGGACAGGCGAAGCAGCCGAAGCAGGCTCAGGATTTTGGTGAAGCGGACAATGCGCAGGGCTCTGGCCGTCCTGTAGACCTCAGAGTCCAGGCTGTCCACCATCAGGAAGATGTAGTCCACTGGGATAGACGACACAAAGTCCACGAGGAACCAGCTCTTCAGGTAGTTCAGGCGAATTGCCCTGAATCAATGAAAGATGGAAGACTGGTGACACTCCTCATTTGGCAGGCAGGCTTTATGGAAGTGAGCCCGACATTTGTCTGGCGTGAGCAGCCCCTCATCAATATTAACTAGGAACACACTGGAACTTGAACAAAGCCGTGCTAGTGGCTGCTCATCACCTTTTCACATCTCACACACAAATTTGCTTGAACACAAACCGCTGCAGACGACCACAGGAAGCACATTTAAATTTATGTCAGCAGCTTCACTGTATTGATATTCCAGAGCACACACTGACCTGGGGTCTAACAATATCTCGGTGCTGTCTTCCTTTACAATGCCAGTCCTGAAGTTGAGAACCAGGTCGACCATGAAGAGGGTGTCAGAAACCACATTGAAGATGATCCATGAAGGAGTGTTCTCATCTCTGAAGAACGTGATGCCCACTGGCAGGATGATTAAGTTGCCCATCATCAGCAGTAACATCAACAGGTCCCAGTAGAATCTACAGAATAAAGAAAACAAGAGTTTTAACATCTCAACAGGCAGAGCAAGGAGGAAAAAACAAGGAATAAAGGTAAAAGAAAAAGAAGAACGAAGCATCTGTGCTGAGATTGTGTAGAATATAGTTCCACATCATAACCCACTCTGTGAGATTTTGGTAATTTTGTACAGATTCCGCTCCAACAGAGCAGAATACAAACAATAACAACAATGTATCCACCATATTAATGCAAAAAAAATTGTTTGACTGGATTTGAGAAGGAGAATAAAGAAGCTCCATTTGCATGTCCGTCTGTTCTGCTGCTGCATACAGAAGAAGCACAAAATGTATGACTGTCCTCTGCTGAAAATATTCACATCAAAAAGACTCGAAATGATTGCTTGTGTGAGTCACAATGAATCAAACGTTCCGATAAACAGCAGAGGTCAAGACATCCTGACTGAATCATCCTACATTTCCCATAATGCATAATTCCCTGAAGCTTCCTGCCTGACAAATGATCTCACATTTGAAACCTGCAAAACCTCTGCCAAAAATAAGCACTGTGTGTTTGTAACGCTTATAAAACTCCACCAGAAGAACTGACAGCTGATTTTCCAGCTTTATCCCACAGGGAGCAAACTTAACTTCTCTTCAATCGCTGAACCAGACTGCATGTGTAAGAACTTAAGGAACACTAAGAAGTGCAAATTCCCCTTTGTAACAGGGGAGGAGAGACCAGCATGGACCAGTATAACAGAGCAGAGCTGAATATAATTGAGAAACAAGCAGACAGGAGGACAAATAACCTCGGCACGCGTGATCAATCTGTATTTCGTACAGGACATTTTTCTTTGACGCAGGCCCCTCGTAAACATGCTGGGAATCAGTCACGTCACTTGGATTCTGGAAGTGATCAAAGTCTGACAGAAGAGTGGATCCAATCATCTGGAGACGACTGCTGTCATCTCTGTGGCTTTTCTCCTAATCCCTTTATCCATCACCTTAACCCATGTCAGTGTCTTGCTTCTCCCCTCACTGTCTCCCTCATTTATTCTCTCTTTTCCTGTGTCAAAGTACACTCGAGCTCTGTAGTCGATCACTATTGAGCGCTAATTTAGTAACACAACCTCATGGTGTGATGCTACCGCTAGACTGATGAAGATTAAGCATGCATGAGTCATCACTCTGCCACACACACTCAGTGACTTTGTCACTTACACTGACAGATGTATCACTTCATGGCCATAAATACAGGGATTATTTACAGCAACACACACAGCAGCTCTGGAGTGGTGGAGACTTCATCCTGACCTGCAGAACAGGCTTTGATAACTCTGATTATCACAAATCTGCAAATCACATTATACTGTAATACAGATTTGACCTCACAGACAATCTTAGACACAAAATCATTTTGCCAATCAACTGGAATCATGCTTCCAGCTTTTCAGATTATCATCTGAGTGTTAGGGGTGTACTTAGGTTATAATACTTTTATTTCCTCTGTGTTTATATTTCTGGTACATTTTGTGGAAGGAGGTTGCACATTAAGTTTTAGTCCAGCTGCCACAGACCCCATCTTTGTACAAGTCAAAGTCTTATAATACCATGTGACATCATTGTCACCATCAAAACTGGTGATTAGATTCTGGTGATGCGATAATTGTTTGACAATGACTTACAACCGTGAAAATACAGAAAACATAACCAGAAGAAACCATCTTTAAACCTTCGGAATTATCCCTCAGAGATTTGAACTGCACCTGTTTGTAAGCAGGTCTGTGTAGTCCATCTCCATCCACCTTATCAATCACATCTCAAACATCTTATTGGCTGACTAACATCTTGCGCTACATGTGAAATGCTCCATCAAACATTATCCATTATTTCAAAAAACATGATAGAAATGAGGCTTGTAACCTTTCATGAAGTCATTAAAACTCAGTCCACATCCAGCAGGACCACTAAAACACTTTATCATGACATCCTTTGCTTTCAGCACATTTTAATGGTAACTTCAAATGTGCTGTATTTTTTGAGGTCACTTGAATACTTGTTGTCTTTGCTCATGGCTAAATATAGAACATAATTGCACCCTTTTAAAGATCTTTAATAATTATATGTATTTTTATTGTCTCCTCTTGGTGTTAATCCATTATGATGTGTGAGTTTGCACCATACACATCGCTGCACAGTAATCACCCTCTGCCTATCAGAGTTTTCTGTCCTTACTAAGACACGCCAGCCAATTCAAGCTTGAATTTGACAAACGAGAACAACCACACAGACACGAATACATCAGATCCTAATGGAAAATGAATATGCCATCTCAGAATAAATACCTGACAGGACCTGCTGTCTGATCTGCCAACTGTGGACTGATGCAACACCGGGTAGCTTAATGTGTGCAGCACACACACACACACACATAAGAATTGCAAATGCAATCAAAGCTGCTCTCCATGGCCTCATCAGTATTCCATTTTGAAAACAGGTGCTGCAGGATAGCTGACCTGCATCTACCTGCTCAGCTGTCGTCAAACCAAACACTAATTCTACTGTAATTGAGGCCAAGTGTCTCCTGAGTAGCCTGTGATTGGATCCCTGTTTGCACTTGGCCACATGTCAGTTTCCACCAAGTTTCTAACCATCACCCTGTAAGAGACATATTACTATTAACAACATTAACTCTTTCAGCACCACTCATCTCAGCTGACCTCCACGGCCTCTTCTCTCTTGTTATGTATTCTTATAGGTGCAGCCACATCTTTTCTTAATGAGGTGAAGGGTGTGAGAGCTTATCAGGAAACTAGATAATGGCAGACCCACACAGAAGCACACATATTGCCACACGTACGCTCAAAGTGCTTTGGTGCTCAAGGTTGATGCCAGGACAAAAGCCTATAAAGGGGCTTTGGAGGTGATCTGTCTCCTCTCACAGAGTTCCTCCTCAGACGTCGCTGCAGACTACAGGTACTTACCTGAAAAATTAGATGACTGAATTATGCATAATGCATACTCAAGTTGCATAATTTACAACATCATACATAATTGATCACAATTCAATTGTAGATGTGCAATAGGATAATTAGGACTATTAACATCTCTGTACATTTTGATAAATATCATTAAGCACAGGATAGACTGAGATTCAGCTGGGAAAAGGCAAAGCTCCCTCTGTTCCTCCCCACCATCATTCATTGTATCAGCGGCGAGCAGCCGGCGCCATAAGAAGCAGAGTGAGAGATCTTTAAATTGACAGACAATACAAAATGACACTCTATGAGTGAGTGTGTGTGTGTGTGTGTGTGTGTGTGATGAAACAAAAGTGGGCCAGGAGCCTTGGGGATCAAGTCATCCATTGTTGCAGCAGTCTGTCTGGAGAATATGAAGGCTGTCTCTCCCTCCACTGTCCACCTGCGTATAGAAATTAAGCACTGCCATTGTCTGTATGTAAGAATGAGACCAATTCTCTCCTCTACACAACTTCATTCATAAACTTGAAGCTTCTTGATGGGAATACACAATCAGGCGTATCTCTTGCTTAATACCAGCCTCAGTTGTCTTTTTCACCACATTCTCCTGCTGACTCTTCAGCTCAGGTAGCAGAAAAACCATTAAACCCTCATGTAGAGTCACCAGCAGGGAGTGCTGCACTGGGTTTATCAGCTGTCAAAAAACACTCTGAAGCTTTCACCTAATGGAGATGGAAGGCATGTTACACCCCTTTCCTTAATTTATGAAACATTTGTTTTTCTAGAAACACACTTCAGTCCCTGTCACGTCTCCATTCCATCTCTGCCTCTATTCGTCTCCCTGCCAGCTATTAAACGTCATTACATCAATTTTATCTGTCCTTTCACCTTCCCAGCACTTCCTATAAGCCCCCCTGTGTTCTGAGGAACATATTAGCCTTCTGTGGCATTTCTCCCCATTTCCCCTGTTCTAACCTTAATAGGCTGCTGAAAGATCTGTTTTCAGGGTCCTCCCTCTATTTAAGCATCCATCATTATACCTCAAGTGTATTCTTTTAAGTAAAAACACGTTCAGCTTGCTTTGATCCATATTTCTAATCAAAGAACATTTTGTGTATTTTATATACTACAAGTCCCATTTATTTTACAAACCTGTGGGAGCAGGGAGCAGCATGTGTATGTTTGTGTGTGCGACTCCACACCTGAAGTCACTGTAGGGGTGTATGATCCACGATCCAGCTGATTTCAGTCTCTCCTGCTCCTGTGCCACAGCTTTGTGGGATCCGAACATGCGCAGACTGAACTTGTTGACCCCAGGTTGAAGCATGGCTCCAAACTGTCTCTGGATGAACGTGCTCTGGTTGGAGTTGCTGTAGTCCTCTCCGTCCAGCCCCATGCCGAATCCACCCAGTCCAGATTGACCCACCATCTCAGGTGTTCCTGCTGCGGTGGTGTTGCAGGCTGTGGTGGTGGTGGTCTCTGCGCCGGTGGCTACCACCATGACTCCAGTCCCGCTGGAGGAGGTGGAAGCCAGGGCGGCCCGAGAAGCAGCAAAGCCGACTGAGCGTGGAGGAGGGTGAGCTGTGCTACAGGAGGAGGGCGGCGGAGGCGGCAGGGGCACCGGGGTGGTTGGGGTGCCTGCTGTGCGTAAGGGAAGGCCATCCCTGGTGGAGGAGCTCATGATGGAGAGGCGACGGCCGCGTCCACTTGAGGAAGTGATGTCTGTCCCGAAAAGGCCTTTCTCGCCCTCCAGCGAGGCCTGGGACAGCCTGTAGCCCGGCGAGGGCAGGCTGCCCTTACTGCGCCTCTTCGAGTCCCCCCCGTTACGTCGGGAGAGGCTGTCACCACCAGACCCTCCGGCGCCACTCACACCTCCAGCCACCCCGTCCATCCCAAATCAGGGAAAAGGAGGCGTATATAACCTGTAACCCCTCCAGGAAAACTACTGTTTAGTACTGTCCACCTGTCTAGATTACATACAGGTGAGAAAGGCAAAGTCAGAATGTTTAATTGAAGCGAAAGAAAGGTGCTCAGTGTCTGTACTCATTCTCCTGAAGGAGACACTTCACATCTCCGCCGACTCTCCTCGGATGTGGCCATCCTTACCTCAGTGCCCTTGGAGAAAGCCCCATCCAGACAAAAATCCCCACCCTGCTATAGTGCCTTCACTTTTCCTCTTTTCTGTCTGCTTTGTCCTTACAGATGTTTCTCTACCATTCCTCCTTCCTCGTCCTTGAAACGTTGCTCTCCGCCCGAGGCCCTCCCTCTCCTCTCCACAGCCGCCCTCAACGCGCCGACGCCGGTCATATCGGCACCAGACTCCCGGTCTATTGTAGATAACGGCGCTCGACGCTCATTGGCCGTCGGTGTCCTCTCAGTGTAGCCTATATGTCCAGGGTGCTCACCCAATTTTGCCCTTTTCAGCGTACATCATTATGTAAGGGGCGTCTTGGGCGGTGAGATGGTGGAGTAGGAAACATTCATCCGAGGATGAATGACAAGGACACTTCTCTGTCAGGGGGGTGGTTGTTAATGGACATAAGAGACGCACGTTACAGGCACACACAGGCGCTCACAGTCCGAGGCGCACTGATTCATTCTGACACGCACACAGCACAAACATAGTCTGAGACACACACGGCAGCGGAGGTCAGTCCAGTTACCCCAAACCCTAGCCCACGTTTCCACGGAGTGTGTGACACGTTGTCATTCTCAGTATCCGTGCGGGAAACACCTTCATCATGACGAGAAGCGCACCGGAACACGGTGCTGTCTGTCGGTGACTGAAGCGCTCAGACAGCGCGGTGACAGAGAAGAGACCACCGGCTCCACCACAGCGCTAATTCATAAAACTGCTGCCGGGATAAACTTGGTCAGGTGGTGACTATCTGACGCTGGAAATCTTGTGTTCTCTCATCAGCAGGCGCTGCTGTGTGTTCTCACTTCTGCCGACTTTCAATGACACTGTCCAGACCACAGGGTTACGAGTGTCCTTTCCCCTTTCCCCGGATTCAGCGCTTTACAGCTGCTCCAAGCGGCGCGCTCACCAGCCTCCTGAAAATAAAACAACTTGTTGATCGTTAAGACGATTGCTCCTCCGCAGGCTGTCGGCGCGAATGAAGTCCAGCTTTCACTTCTCTCTCTCTCTCTCAGAGGTCGAGCAGGCACGTCCAGAGAGGCGCGCGGCGCATGCAAATGACTTATTAAATAAATAAATGTGTATATAAAGGCCTGGATCTAATCGGCCTGTTGCCATGGCATCCGCACCCCCATCATCCGTCCCTCAAGGCCGCATGCCCGGCCGGCGCAAGACGCACGCATCTCTCGCAGGTAGCTACAGGTCGCGCGTCATCGCCTCTCACCAATGTGGCGAGGGGGTGAGCGCATGATGGAGGGAGCGGTGATGAAATCCAGCCGTAAGGAGACGCACAGAGCGCTGTTTAACGATGGTGAGGAGTCAGGAAGAAATAAACTTCAACCTAAATGCAGTGAGCTTATAGGTGGAACAACATGACATGTTCCTGTTGAAATCTGATGTTTGTTAACGAGCAGATTTCTGTTGATACCACATGATAATACCTCATATGAACCCTAGACCCGTTTAACTTGAAACAGCATACTGCCCCTGTTTTGGTAAGGAGTCTGAATTTTCATGTAGGCTTTTGAATATTATTTGCCTCCTCTTGGAAATATAATGATCAGACTCTCTATGTACTTTGTGAAAGAACTGTTATTAGGCCATCCACAAACATATTTACAGTATCTGTGTCTCTGTAAACGTGGCTATTAGAGGCAGAAAGAGAATGGGATAAACTGTGGGAGGAGCCATCCAAGGTCATTAGAACTGGAAAGGAAAGACCAAAGAAGAATGAAGAGGAGGAGGAAGATGAGGAAGAGGAGGTCTGTAAAAGCATGGCTGTCACTGAGAAAGGATTATTAGTCATGAGAAAGCCCTACACAGGAACAGATATAATTACTTTACGGCAGAACAGTAAGCAGATGTGGCCATGTGGGTCATCTGAGTGTACAGAGGGGATGTAGTCTCTGTGTCTGCTCATGATAGACAAAGAATTGTGAGACAAGTTCAGAGACAACACCCTGTCAGTGATGGAGATATATGAAACACCAGGCCCAGCAATAACAGGAGATCAGCATGATAAAGTTAAGAGTTCAAGTATTATTTAAAGGGAGTCATTACTTTTTTTAATAAACACAAATTCCACATTCATGGCACTGGCTCTTGGAGCAGCGAGTGTTTCCCATAATGCTTTAGCTTTAACTTAAGTGGGTGTTTCCTAAAACATTACTGGCTTCTGAGTCAAATGAGGTGCTGTTTTTATGGGACAGTCACAGCCCTCATAATGTTGGTGTGCCGGGAGCCGGGGATCCAGCCGGTCACCACGATCACCATGTCGCCTGATTTGAAGAATCCTCTTGCTTTCCCTGTGGTAGTGGATAGAAAGGGAAACATGAGGGATACGAAGGCTTAATGCATGTACACACCATACACACACTGACACACAAAACACTGACCTAGGTCCATGCCAAAGTTGACCCTGTTGTCCACGTCGTCAGCCCAGACAGGAGCAGGCAGAGGGTGGTAAAGGACAGGAAACACGCCTCTTAACAGCTGGGACTGACGGGCAACCTGAGGGAGAAGAGAGACGCTTGTTTATATCACATTGAATATTAATTGTGTTTGCTATATTTAGTTATTTCTTGCTTGCAATTGAGCTTATGTGGCACTAATCTCAAGACTTAAACACCCACGATGACTCCATGATAGAGCTGTTGCGGTGGTTTGTGGATGCGCTTGTGGCTCCTTCTGTACCCGGAGTGCCTCATCACTGTTTGTGATGAATTTAACCATGTAAACACAAAAAATCTTACATTGTTTGGTGTTACAAAAGCTACTCTTACATTTGTTTCTTGGGATCCCTGGAAGGGCCACATTTATGCCAAACACTCCTTTAAACTTGTCAAGCATATAAATGATATCAAATTGTTATTAAATGGTTTTTCTCTAGCTCCATCTACAGGCCAACACGTCCTCTGAAACACATATAAATGAATGAATAGAAAAATACATTCATGCTTTCCTGTAGATCTACTTCACTGCACAACACTGTGGGAAAACGACAAGAATACAGTCACTAATAAATACTCTCACTCAGTGACTCCAGTCTGACAACACTGTTTAACACACTGCTTACAACAGACGTGTGAGTAAAAACTGACTGCATCTCATTCTGTTTCGAATAGTGTGACTCACTGTCAGTTGACAGTGTTTTAAAGGGAGATGATCAATGACACAACTCATAGTTGAGTTGTGTCATTGATCATACAGGCTGTACCTGTGGGGTCCTTGTGACTGCAACGATAGGACAGCGAGGGCGGTATCTGGACAGGAGATGTGCCGACCTGGAGAGTAGAGGAGGGACATTACATATTCACTGCATTATTAGGGAGCCTGTTTAATGCTCAAAGACACAGATGATGCAGACTCTGATCTCTACTGTTCATTGACTGAACACCATTCTTCTAACATATATTCTTTTCTCCTCTGTCTGATCCCCCATAGATTAAAAATGTCTGCCTGAGGCCACTGTAAGGCATAAACCTTCATCCAAGGTCACTTTGACTGCTTCTACTTGACATTTTTTTTAAATCAGCTGCACTCATTTGGCCATATTACACATGTCACAGAATACGGTAGGATAAAGTGCAGTATAGCAGTGAATTCATTATTTATACATTTATGCTGGGCACCTATGTATTTGTTTGTGTGTGTGACATGTCAGAGGAGGAGTATTTATTGTGCCAGGCAGGGGAGATCATGCGACAGTAGAACGAGCGCAATAAAACATCATAGTCAACATAAAACTCCACCCCAAAGGAGGCACGGGCAGGAAGCAGCCCTGCAGTACTTCAATCTGTAGCTTTGCTTTGGAAAACGGCTGTATGTTTGCAGAGATGGAAGAAGAGAAACTGGAAGTGAAATGTTTACTCAGGTGGAAGGTCTGATACAGGAATCCATTTATATTATCTGTGCATGCACTGAGGCTCCCCAGTATCCAAGAATAGAGCACTTTCCCTGAGCAGATTGAGGCATGTCTCTGAAAGCACAGACATATCAATATAATAATATGGGCTCAGTGCCATTAGGTGTCACAGTAAGCCATGAGAGTGAACCAAAATCCACAACAACAGGACCTCCCCTGAGTGGAATGCCGCCATCATTGCACTATGGTATGTCAAAATGTCTGCAGTGACAGAGAAAATAGACACATAGACACATTCTGTGATTATTCAAGGAGGTCCATAGGGAAATAGTGACATCACTAGGAGAGAGTGGTCCCTTTCTGGTACGGTGAGATCTTGAATATTCAAAGACACAGCTGATTTGTAAATAAGTAAAAATTATGTCAATGACATTGAATTTTATTCTACCTAAGCAACAATCAGCAGCCTGTTAGCTTAGCTTCGCACACAAGCATTGGAAAGGGAGCAGAAGGTAACAGAGTCTATCTACCAACACCTCGCTTTTGCTTTTTTATTGAAGAGCCTTGATGTTGTTGGTCAGACACTGTTTCAAGGGAAACTCCAAACTTCCAGGATGTTACTAGTCTTATCCACGAACATGTCTGTAACCCTAAACGTTTTTTTTTAAGAGTTTTAGAGGTGCTGCTGGGCCCAACATCACATTCAGACCCAGGTCAACCATTTACCCCTGATTCCAGTTGACAAGGTAAAAGCATAATTAATGTATGTCTAAACATTTAAATACGCATATTTTAATAGCTGCTACTTGGTGGACTGAATTGGATTTCATTGAAAGTAATCCTGATTTGTGCACAACTGTCTAATGCTGGAAAACTGCAACCTGAAATATGAAGTTTGTGTAGAAGTGCTAAATTCCAGATGGCCACAGAGCAAGTCCATTCACACAGGCCACCATGTTAACATGTAACTAAACAGAAGAAATAAATATGTTTAAGATGTCCATAGCTGGAGTCGCTGCACTAGGCTTCTTTAGGAAACATTTGGGTTCATTGAGACTTTATCCAAAGTTAATCCATGGTAGGTATACTCACCTGCCACTGGTGGTCAGGACTATGATAGCTCCAGCACAGCATTTAAAGGAGGATTCCACAGCTCCAATGGCAGTGACCTCTGTGGGGTCAGAGGAGAGAGGAGTGAGGCGGCGCAACTCCTCAAACAGCTGCTGGTGGAAAATGGCTGCCTCTGCCTCCCTGCAGATCTGAGACAGAGCAACAGAGACAGAGAGAGGGTGAGGGGTGGACAGAGAAATAGGGACTTATCAGGGGGCACAAAGTCAGATGTAACAGAATGGACAGGCTGTGTGCGTGTGCGCCAACACACACATACGCACCGAGTGCATCATTGCCACTGCCTCCACAGGAAACAGTCCCTTGGCGGTTTCCCCAGATAACATTACACAGTCGGCTCCATCCAGTACGGCGTTGGCGACGTCACTGCCCTCTGCTCTAGTTGGCCGTGGGTGAGCCACCATGCTCTCAAGCATCTACAAATACACACAGACATCAACTGATCCAAGAAAAAAGCCTTTCTTTATCATTACATGTCAGTTTCAGTGAGTTCTAGGAGAAAAACTCAGGGAGGAGATTCTGGCTTCTGGGATAAATGAGAGAAGATTTAGCCAGAGGAAAGCGAATATGACTGCGAAACTGACTCTATTTTGAGTCTATAAGCAAGGCAGACAGTTGGAAAATGAGATGAGAGCCTAGCATCGCCTGAGAGACTGCATTTAGTTAAGTAGCATCAGCTAATGCTGATTAGTGTATGTGTGTGGGTGTTGTTTGTGGGCTTAAGTTTCGAGTACCAAACCTGCTATAACGCTGTCACTCCGAGTCAAGAGCTGTGGCATAAACAAGATACAGCACTGTGACTCAACATGGCTGCAGGAGTGTCTGTGCGTGTGTGTGAGGGGTAAAGGGATGTGAGCATGAGCAAATGTGTGCATCTTTGAAAATGAATTTATCAGACAAGTGAATGTGTGAGTGCATTATGGTCGAGTGTGAAGGATCTAAATCTTTATTTTATCTGAATCCCTGTGTGTTTGTGTATGTGTGTGTGTGAGTTTCTGACCTGTGTGGCACAGATGACGGGCTTCCCCGCAGAGTTGCAGCGCCCAATCATCATCTTCTGGGCAATGAAGACTTTCTCTGCAGGGATCTCAATCCCCAGGTCTCCCCTGGCAACCATCACACCATCACTCTCAGCTAGGATCTCCTCAAAACTGACACACACAGATTAGGGGGGGTGAGGAGGCGAAGGATTGGTAATAAAAAGCAAGACTTGGACAAGAGCCTAAATAAGAAAGCAATGAGGAGGCAAACTGCTTGTGAATTATTAAATTGTGCTTGAAATTAATTATCTGGACAAAATCCAAACCCATATGTAAACCAGGAACAGCAGGAAGCAGTGATACAAAGCAGTTATAAAGATCACCATCTTTGTGTAAGTTAATCTTTTTTATCTAATCTGAAGAAGCCCATTACATTAGAGGCCCTATTTGAACACTGTCAGCAGGAAGCAGGAGAAATAAAATAATGTGTCAGATGTATTCAGAGGCAGCCGTAGCTCAGACAGCTGCAGAGATTCTGTGTAACATCCAGTGCTGACATATGTCCATCCTTCACTGACAGCTGGCTGCTGGCAGGAGGGGCAGATCACCATCAGTGCTGGATTTATGATTCCTGTCAGAGCCTCATTATGAAAGACTCACTGCCTTCAATCAGATGAGGTTTTTATGAGCATTTTTATGTCACTCACTTCTGAACTCCTTGCCGGCTCTCCACCTTGCTGATTACTTTGATGTCCCTTCCGTGCGGCCCCAGAGCTCGACGCACATCCTTGACATCCTGGGCCGAGCGGATGAAGCTGGCAAACACCATGTCCACACCCTGAGCCACCCCGAACCTCAGGTCAGCCTCGTCCCGCTCACTAACTGCCTGCAGGCCAATCAGGTCACAGCCGGGAAGGTTGACGCCTTTACGGCTGCAGAGCACCCCACCTGCTTCGACCACTGTGTCCACCCAGTCAGAGCCTGCAGAGGTTGCAGTCAGCAGAACGTTATGTAGAGATTTCTTTGTAGGTATACGTATCCCTGTCTTTTTTGGTAAGCACACACGTCCACAAATCTATTTTATACATCTTTAGACTGTGAGATCAATAAGCAGTGGGCGGTCAATCCAGCGGGTTGTACCTATTTCCAATACCCTAAGTCCAATCAGGCCGTCATCAATGTAGATCTTTCCTCCCTTTTGGAGCACTTTGGATATGTTCGGGTAGTCCAGCCAGATAATCTTTCCATCTGTCTTGTCTTTGTCACTCTCTGCTGTCACCACACGCACATGGCTGCCCTTTTCCAGTTCCACCTCCTCTTCTACTTTCTGCACACATAAAACACAAACAATCAGAATCACATTTTAAAACACAAGGAGGTCTAAAGAGACAGCTCATGACTTATATACATACTAAGTATTTAAGCTCACTCGTCCCTGAAGTGAATACATAAATACATGAATTATTTATAATTACTATGAGCTGCTTCACTGAAACTATGAGCTGCTTCACTGCTTCCACTCTCTGTGGATGAAGGGTTAAAAGCAGCTATAAAAGCATATAAAAGCAGTTGGTTAGTATTTGATTAATATGAAAATATATACATGAAAATAACTAAATAATAAATTACACATGTTGACTACAAATAAACTCCAGCGGCATGACTCAGCATGCAGTTCACGTCACGCGGAGTATTTTGTAAGCTAATCAAGCCATGAAGACGTTTCCAACAGCTCCCAGTTATTTGATTTGTTCAGCAAAGCAGACGGCACTCAACAACAACACAAAGACACAACACAACAAGATGGTGATGAAAAGGAGCCGGTGTAACAGTCAGACATATGTTCTGCACCTCTTATGTCTGACTGCATGTGACGGCTTGATTAGGCTTCGACTGTCTGATCTCACCCCTTTCACTAGTCCTGTGCGGATCTCTGGACCCTTTGTATCTAAGGCGATGGCAACTGGTCGATAATACAAAGGGTCAGGGGTTATTGTCTCCACCGCTTCTCGGATGTTTTTGATGGTTTCACCGTGATACTGAAAGACACAGACAGACAGTGAGTCAATAAAAAACTCAATATACATGCATACTGTTAAGCAAAGCAGTACAGAGACAAACAAACATACTGTTTACTGTACGTACTTCATGAGAACCGTGAGAGAAATTAAGACGAGCAATATTCATTCCAGCCTTCACCATCTCTTGGAGTTTGTGGACCGAACTAGAGGCAGGACCTGAGAGAGGAAAGAGTTCAATTAACTTATTATTATTGTTCACTGATCATTTTACAGAGCATCACTTTCTAGTTCCAGCTGACTTTATATGTTCTCTGTGACAAGCATCCTGAACATACAGTATCTGCATAGCCCTGAAATGATCCTAGATCTCTCAGGAGGATGTCCTTGCAGGTAAAGTCAAAAAGACCAAGCACTGGGCCTGATGAGGAGCAGAATCCGCACGGGTAAAGAGCCAATCTGCCATTTTTAAGGTGGAACCTGAGAGATTTCTCTTGTAATTTGTCTTAAATGAGACTTCAGAAAAGAGTAATGCTCCAGCCCACAGACCCACTGTGGTGATGATGGCTGCCCTCCAGAGATGCAGATGTGAACTCTGACACTCAACATCAGCTCTGAATGGAGCTCACCAGCCACCATTTGGACAGATGGTTGCCCCTGTGGATCTCATTCTGGAGGTCTAAGAGGCTAACGTAGGATCTGCATGCTCCATGACTGCCAGGATTCATGTGTTAAATGTAAGAAGGGACCACGTTTAAAAACTAAATGTGACTCCTTGTTTGTTATTTTGAACATGAGATCAGTGAACAAGCCTCTGTCCCCATAAGGACTGGACAACACTGTCTAAAAAAGTCACAGCCTGACTGAGAAACTCTTTTTCTAGCAGACAAAATTTACAAGAGCTCCAAAAAGCCACAGCAAACAATCAAACCCTGCCAACACACTGAGGGCCACCCAGCACCCAGGAGCTGGCTGTCTGACAGCGAGCCAGAGACGACACTCTACAGTTGCCAGAAAACAAACTTGAAACTCAGACTGAATGTCTGTGAGGCCGGTTGTCACACTCACCGATGGTGCAGATTATGCTGGTGTTGCGTGCTGTGATTGGCTCCTGGTCGATGTCCAGCAGACAGAGATGCTCCAGGAAGGTGTCGGCCATGCTGGCGTCCAGCTGCTGGCGCTGGATGAAAGAGTCCGGCAGTGTCATCGTCTCTGAGTAGCGCCTGATGCGAGCTGCAGCGACAGAGAAATGTTGTCAGTGGTGTCATGAAACGCTGCTGCCAACTCCACCTGTGCAAACAAATGAACTAAACACCTCAAACAGACACAACTGTGCAGTTAACAAACAACACGTCTTCTGTGTGTTCAGAGAGGATAAAAATGGCAGCTCAGATATTAAATGTACGCTCAAAGAAGAGGAGGATTATGTGCATAGGCTGACCTGACATTAAACACTGCCTGGAAGGGTCATGGAGATTTACATGCTGACATTCAGCTGTAGTATGAGTCCGTAATATGAAAGCAATACACTGCTGCTCTGCAGATATTCTCTGACAAACAATAAATGGAACTGGAAAACAGACAGAAGGGCTGTTGGTACAGGGGGAATATGAATGTTTATAGGTTGACATTTTCAGCAAATGAAACCAGGAGATTACCAAACCGGCAACAGTTTAACTGAGAAGAACTATAGCAAGCTGAGGCATGCTGCCATTGTATGAGACTGGAATGACAGTGTGGGCCCTGGCGCTGCTGGAAATCCAACTATGAGAGGAATGCACCAGAACATTAAAGTTATGGGCCCAAAAACCAAAACTATGAGCTGAAAGGCTCCAGAACATAGATCATAATTTCATCACATTTTCACACATGAATGATTACCAGCGCCTCTGGTTAAGGCAGAAATGGGCGAAGTCTGGGTATTTACTGATCAGTATTTATCTTTGAAGGCTGTTGATGAGTCCTGCAGGACCTGCAGTTACTCACATGACCACACGGGGCATTGTGTCATTCACCTTAATAATCCAGACTGTTGTTTTGGTCAGTGTCACTAGGTTTGTATTCTGCCTGTCCTCTATCCAAACAGTTTCATCCAGAAATATTCCAAAAAAATGTTACTATGAGAACCCAGTGTCTCCACCACCAGCAGACATCACTACAGCCGAGAGTGCAAACCAGGAAGAGGAAGTGAAGCACATCTCTTACACACAAAGCACTATGGCACCTGCTGAGTATACAATGGCATCCATTTTAAACGATGTCACAGTCAGTCAAGCCTGCAATATCTGACACCACAGGAAGGAGAGAGTGAAGCACATGAGGGCAGCAGAACCTGACAGACAAGGTCGCTGCAGCAGGACAGAAGAAGTGAGAGTAGGACTTTAGCAGATTAATGAATCTAACACCAATTTTGTTTCATTTTCTGCACATCAGCTGAAGTCCTCTGCAGCAACCACACAAGGACAAAGCCTGTGGTCTGCAGAGCAGTGAAAGTGGAGGTGTTGCAGAATGCGCAAAGCTCCTCCATCCTGTGGATTCAGAATCCGTCAGTGTTTTCTCTCTTTCTGACTTTCCCTCCACCTCCCTGTGACCCAGTTCTGCCGCGCTGCTGCACACATCATTACGTGTCCCACTGAGATTCTCCTCTGACACATCCCAGAGTGTACACATGAAAACACACACACACACCTGCAAACACACACAGAGGTTACCTGTTACTGGAAGGCTGACTATAAATAAATCAAGCATCAGGTCAAAGACACCAAAGTTGCATATTATCAGCTTTTCTGAGGTGAACCAGGTGACCTGTGTGCAGTGGGTCACTCTCACATGAACACAGGTCAGTGTGTCTAATCCCAACCCTAAGTAAGTTTGCAGATCTTTTACCAACTTTCCACTAAAGTTCTAATAATCTGAGACACAATGAGACATGATCTGATCCGCGTGTTCAAAATGGCAAATGGAATGATAGAAGTTGCATAATTACTGAACGGCAAATGAGAAAGGATTAAAGATAAAACTCATTAACTACACACACTATCTTTCTCTGACAGATTAACCACTTATCTAAGAGTTACATCATTACAGAGTTGTACAAGAATGTAAAAAAACTGCTTGTGTCAGCAAAAGAAAATCAACAGCTTGGTCTCACTTACCCATTTTGAGAAAATTTTCCATTAAACCCACTACAGGCTGTTAGGGTCTCTGGACTATTCCCTCTGTCCTGTGCTCCGTAACGCTGTGCACTCACCTCTCCCTCTAAGACTTATGTTACCTGAACAAATTCAGCCTCTGACCCCTCGCACCATTTAGAGGGAATCCACACAGTTTGCAACATAATTTGGCAAGATGTTGCTAAAAATAGAAAAACTTCATGTCAATAGACAAGGTGCACTGCGGTACAAAGTGACACTTTGACACGTTACACAATCCTGACCTGAAACTGATGTTAAACCCAGAACAAGGACTGGACATTTTTGCACTACATACCCCTTATTATACAGCATATTATGACTGAATGACACACAGTAAAATCCCAAAGGTCCATTCACAGACAAATAACCAACAATTAAGAAGTAACAAATATACAGCAGAGCTCATTCTAACATGGAATGGAATATTGTTGTCTCCACAGTGAGAGTTTGTGGGTCTGAACATTCTGTGTTCACTCACTGCAGCAGGCTGCTATGTGAGACTGACAAATGAGGTGATGCATGAAGGTGATGTGTCTTCAATGCACTGACACAGTTCACTCAAAGGTTTGCGGCTGAGTGGAAGTGCACTCCGCAGTTGCATCTTTGCGCAGTCATGCACGCAGGCGAAGGTGTAAATCTTTAGCCAAAGCGCAAACAGACCTTTGTCCCTGAGCTGACTGGAGAAAACCAAGCCTGCAGTAAAGCACACGCCCGTGTGAGAGATAATAACACCGCGCGTAATTATGAGGCTGAAGTACAGGCTGCTTTACGCACAAAGAAGTAAGTCAGGCAATATGAAACCGAGAACGCACGAGCCCCGTGCTGCAGTTTCACTATGAAAACCTAAAACTTTCTCTCACGTGACTCAGACATTTCAACCTGGAATACAGTGTTAGGGAAGAATTATGTGTTAACCTGAACACGTAGAGCGATCAGAACCTGTCAGGCTACAAACATAAATAACCAGAGCAGGAGAACAACAACAGGACCCACTCCATCAAGTTTAAACCGCGTCTACAGAGCACAGAGCGTCATGTAACGTTGTAAAGTTTATAACTTTAGAAAGAATTGACCAACCTGCTGGATTCACGAAGCAGAAGACTGAAGGAAGAAGAGGAGGAGGAGGGACAGGCGCGACTCATGTCAGTGAATAATTGATGTGAGTTTTAGCGCCATCTGATGGACACCGCTGTTTTTTAGCGAGCTTAAGGAAAACAACAAGAGGAAGCAACGATTCTTTATTAGTCTCTGTTGTGACTGACAGGTGCATTAAACATCACTGATCAGACATGTTGGAGGGGTGACTGCCTCTTCTGTGTGTTTGTGTCAGAGTTTGCTGAAAGTGATCCTTGGGGGGGTCTCGGGCTGGAGGATGAGAGTGACTGTGGTTTTGAGGTCCTCTGAGGACGGCACGCTGAGATGGAAGCTGAGCAGGATCTAAACAGAGAGGGAGGAAGAAGAGGAGGTGAGGGAGGAGTCAAGACAGACAGGAAGAGAAAGAAGCAGAGCAGATGTTTATAAGGATCACAAGCTGAACTTAGCAGTTGAGTTAAGGCCAACTTGAAGAATTTCTAGTTTTCTACTTTTTTTACTTTTATTACTCAGAGATCTGAAGTGAACTGTACTTTTAAAACTGTCAGTAACACACTGTCTCTCATCACTCACATGCATGAGCAGAAGCTGCATCTCATTCTCAGCGATCCTCCTCCCCACACATTGCCTCGCCCCGAAGCCAAACGCCAGGGAGCGAAACCCCCCGCCCTCTCCTCTTTGGCCTTCCTCTCTGCTGCTGCTCCACCGGCTGGGGTCAAAGCGCAGGGGATCTTCAAACACCTGTGCACTCCGGCCCATCGGGTAAAGACAAGCCTGGACCATTGTCTGAGAGAGATTTGACCAGCAAGTAAATGGAAGATGAAAGTGTCTGCGTGAGAAGAAGAGTCTGAACACTCACCCCAGCAGGAATGTGGTAATTCTGGAGAACAATATCTCTGACTGGATACCGCTGCACAGTGATTCCCACCGGGTATAACCTGACACAACCCAACACAAACAGATTCATGTTTACCAGATGTTGCCTTTGACTTCTCCTTCAATTCCCAGTGCACTCAGGATTATGGGTAATCAATTGTCATTTCATGTACTTGAGGGGAACACCTGTTGATGGAGACACTTTGGATGGAAACAGACTCTCAAACAGCTGCTCCAAAACATAGAGAATCATTTTTCTTGCTCTGTTGGTCTGAAGCAACAATCATCACCTCGGGCTCTGCCTGTCCTGCAGTCACCTGCCTGGTCCCTGCTTTACACGTTTGTGCACTGACACTTTAATAAGAATATATACTGATTCAGTTCACTACTGAATCATTAAACCTGCCGTATGATACATTTAAGCCACACTTTTACATGTGCACATCCTAAGGCAGTCAGTGTGAGGTCAGTTGATACTTATTTTGACTGAGGCACACTCTGAGGTCTCAGGTCAATAAACCAGTGACATTTTAATACTGAAATCCTTGAGAGACTAGGTAGCATTTTTGGGTCATGCTGAGCTCACTAGTGGCAACAAACATCAAATAAAGTTTAAAATAAAGTCTTGAAATGTACCTGAGAACCTCTTTGATTGTTCCTTTCAGTAGTGGCGCCCCCTGCAGCACTTTCTGAGGGTCACCGCCAGCCTGTGCCCACGACATCCTCACCTGCTGCCTCACCCTCTCCTGCACCTCCGGGTTGCGTCCCAGTTCGAACAGAGCAAACTGCAGGGGCACCGCTGTCTGTACAGAAGATGGGATGAGAGGTGACACAGAGAGAGAGAAAGCGAGAACACACAAAGGCACACGTACACACCGTGTCGACCCCTCCAGCCATCAGCTCAGTGATGTTAGCTTTGATGAGATCCAAAGATAGCTGCCCTTTCTCCATGAGTTGCCCAAGAATGCCAGTGTACAGGCCTCCAGCTGCCCCAGCAGGGGGCCCTTGTGCCTGGGAGGATGACAGGCGCTGGTACCCTCTCTGGATTCTCGCCTCCGCTGGAAGAGGTGCAGCACACAGAGTGATGCAGTCATGTGAGATATGAACTAAATCTGACACTCATATGACTTTTTCCTACCATGAGTGAAGATGTGGTCCCATGCAGTGGCGTGCTGTGTCCACAGGGGGGCGCCGATGCGGAGCAGCAGGCCAGGGGGCAGGTAAAGTAGAGGAGGGGTGGTTGCTAGCATTCGCTCCACAGCCCAGATGAACTTTTGAGACTCCAAGGAGGGAGAAGAGGAAAAGAGGCCTATGCGCTCACCGTAGATGACATGGCAACTGGCTACAGGGGGGAGGAAGGGGGAGGGTGTGAGTGAGGAAGAGAGATAAGAGATGGGCAAGCAGAACAAACAAAGCCTTCATGGAATAATGAATCTTAGCTTGACAGTTTTCTAAGCACATAAAAATTCCTGTGCTGTATTTTTCATATTGTTAATTTAAGCTTTGAAGGATTATTTGGGCCTGTGTGTTCATTCTATGAGTCATACATTTATTTATCTCCTCCAAACATCCTCTGAATAAATAAAATTCAAAATGTCAAGGTATTCTTTTATGTCAGCCATAAAATAGAAGATTTTTTTCTTCTGCAACAGCAAAGACATGTTTTCAAATCCGTCTCCACACAGGGAGTCAAAGATGTGCACACGATGTCTCAGAGGAGCTGGCTCCCCTCCACCAGACACCACTCAGCCCGGCATGTAGCATTAACTACACATCAGCGACTGGAATAGAGTTTCTTGCCAGGCTGCTCCGTCTTAGCACCTGGTTTTGTGTGATGAGGTCTATTAATGCAGAGCAACATGACTCAAAGTCATCAGCTTCTGCCCCTTCACGGCCGCATACACACAGATGCAAATGAGTGCCGGGCACACTGAGTCACACGAGCCCTCACACTTGTGAATGTGGCATGTTGCATATAGCCACATGAAAGAATGCTGCAGCTTTGATCGTCTTTGGTGGGGTTTCTATTTTTAAAAGGCGCATGTTCTCCTTGACCTCCTACATCTACGAAATGTTAACGACAGACATGCCTCAGGTTAAAACAAGGTTTGGTTCTCATGCAAAGTGTGAATATTTTAAAATGAAAGCCCACAGAGAAAGAGCAGTGGGTGTTTGCTCTTTAAAGAGGCGATGTTCCATGCAGACTGTATAAATCTTCTGACGTCAGCAGATGTTGAAGCCTACGTCAGCATTTGTCATTTGCAAAGCACTGATAGTTAAACTGAATGAAAGCCTGACAAGAGAGTGATCCTCCCCCTCCCTCCCCTCCCCTCCCCTCCCCCGGGGCTTCAAGGTCGGTCACTGCTGGATGGAACTGAGACATGACAGTCATGGAATATTGGAGCTTTCCATCAAATATCCCATATATCTCCCATAAAGAGAACAGTCAGTGTAAGTAAACAGGAGTTTGTGTTTCAGCTGCACATTCACACTTAAAAATATACAGATCAATGGGGATGGTGACATCCGACCTTCCAGTGCAAAGCGGAAGAGATCAGGACAGGGGTCGATGGTCAGACTGCGTTTCTTCTCCTCTCCTCTCCCCTCCCTCTCCACTCTCGCCCTCAGCATTCGACAGAAATCCCCCGCCACATCATCAAGGAGGGGGAGAAAGCGCTTCACGGCAGCACTCATCATCACCTCCTTATTGAGCTGCAGACGGTCAGCTCTCCACTCCTCACCATTCCTATGGAGACAGGAGTCGAGGGGAAGCATTCAACCCACTTCACTTCTGCTCAGTCCCTGTAAAAAGGCTCAATCTCAGCTTTGCTGTAACTGTAATCTGAGTACACTGGATGGATTACATGCAGGCAAACAACAATTTAGGACAATTATTTATATTTATTTATTAGTCAGTTATATTTATGTATTTATGTATACCTGTTTCAAGGCTAAAATAATTGGTAATACACAATAAAACACAGATGTGCTACTGACTTGAGGAAGACTCCTTTGCTGTGCTTGCGTATCTCTCGGTGTGTAGCCCAAGGCTGCAGAAGCATCCGTCGGGGGTGCAGGCCCTCTGATTTAAAGAGCTCACTGATGTCGGATGGCAGCAAGATGTTTACACTGCTCACAGTGCCCACCTTCTCCCTTCACACACAAAGACTTGAGGATAAACACACATGTAGATGACGGCTGAATGAACACTGGAGAGAACATTTTGTCCTGTACCTGTAGATGGGGCCGAGCGTGTTGAAGGTCCTCTCCATGTGCTTGTGGAGGTTCCGGAAACGATCTTCTCTCCAGAACTTAACCAGGTTGACCCAGCCGTTCCTCCCTGTGTGAGGGATCTCCTCAAAGCGCCGCACCCGTCCATCCACACCCTTTTTCCTAACCTCTCTAACTGCACCTTTACCTCCTTCAATCTTTCCATCCACCACGGCCCCTGCTGCAGACACACAAAGGCTTTTTTGTGGTTGAATCCCAAGAGAACCACAAATTCCTGGTGCTCTGACAAACACAGTCACTCGTATGGACATGCTCCTCATGGTCCGAATGAGATGTGTCCATCCAGCCACTGCAGGACTGGATATTTCCCTCCTCCAGCCACCTTCACATCCTTGAATGTGTTTTATCACACAGATGACCTGATAGGTGGCGATGAGTTATGAATCCGAGTGCTGCAAGTTCAAGAGAAACACAACATTGCTGGAGCCACACACACACACACACACACACACACACACACCAATTAAAGGGAAAAACAGTGTTAAGCTGCCAAAAAAGTTTTTATAACAAGAACAAAAACAAAATTACACCAGGTTATTTGGTGGTTTCTGCTTCAGGTTAGAAAAACAAAACAAAAACAAACTTGGACTAGCATGAGACAATTCACACACAAAAAGTACGTCAACACAAAACAACCAAAAAAGAAAATAACCTAAAATATCTGACTACACATGATAGATACATGTTTGGCTCAGATGTGATACAAATTTCCCATAAATATACAGAATGAGCACATTTCCTGTCATTTCATTACTAGTGTGTGTGTGTGTGTGTGTGTGTGTGTGTGTGTGTGTGTGTGTGTGTGTGTGTGTGTGTGTGTGTGTGAAAACGTGTGGCCCTGAGATTCCTTACTTGTGTATAGATCACCCAGTGGGATCTATATGAGTTAAAGTCTAACTACAGCAGCTTCTATGATAAAAGAAGATGATGCCCCTGCTTTAGTTATACGTATCACATTAAAATACAGCAGATGATAAACATTTGCATACTAAAGCAGATCAAATTTTTTCTTGTATACAAAAAAAACCTCTCAATAAGACCAGTATAACATATTTTATAATGGTGTTTCTCTAATATGTTTTTCAAGTAGTATTTTACATTACAAGATAAACTTGTCAATTAATTCATCATCCAGAAGGAAAAGTGTGAATGTTGTGGTTTCATTGTGACAGTACACAGTAAGCAGCATGTATTAATATGTCTATAAATACTAACAGGACTTAGTATCAATCATCATCTCTGTGTTTGGGTACTGATCACATGATTTTACAAGCGGCCCCGTTTGTTGGTGTAGGAGTGTAGGAGGTCCTGCTGTGCTTCCTCCCTGTGAGCGCTGCTGTGTTGAAGCTGAGGCCTTGAAAAGCGCTCAGCAGGTTGAAGCCATCATCCTTGGTTTTGGTTTTAGGATGAATAATCTTGGAAAGCTCATGGGGGAGCGACACTTTGCCTCCAACAGTCCTCAGGTGGTTTGTGTCCTTGGGGTTCTTAATCATTACGGCAAATAAAGGAGGAGGAGGAGGAGGAGGAGGGGGAGGAGGAGGAGGAGGAGGAGGGTTGAAGGGCCAAGCATGAAGACAAAATTAGAATTTGATTGGACTGGGTCTGGTGTTATGTTTCTCTGGGTTTTATAAAGTAGAGAAGAGTTTAGAAGTTTGATTTTCTAACTAACTGGATTAGAATTGTACACAAAATAAAGAACACAAAATGGTGTCGTGCTTGAAATGTAAAAACAATTAGAGCACTTGAATAGGACGTAATGATTGTATGTATTTCATTCTTATTTAGGATGTTTTTCATAACATGTGCAACATTTCTATCCAGTTTTAAAACTATTTTCATTTTTTTGTCTCTCCACATTCTGTGGAGAAATCAGAACATTAAATGTAGATATTGATGCCATTTTGTTTTCCTTAACTTTGTCTTTGAGAAATTCAGTCATAAGATAATGCTTAATGGAGGTACAACAAATAAACATAACAACAACAATAATAATAATCTTTAAAATATTAAACAGACCTACAATGACACAGTAGACTAAGGTAAAAACTAGAAAGTGAAATAACTTTGTTTCACAGAGAGTGTGGACCTGCAGAATCTCAGTGTGTTTTTGTCAAATGAGTTATTTGAGTTGTCTCACAGACCTCAGACAGACGATATTTTCTCCTGAAGTGAGATCTCATAGCTGCTCTCTGGGCGTTCTTCTGAGCGTTCATTGCTTCCCGCAGCTTCCTGCAAACAGAAATGACACCTGCTCACTGACAGAACTCAGGTAAGGCAGCATCTCTCCAGCACAGCTGATGTGAATTAATTCAGTTCAGTTTAGCAGCTTCCTCTGATGAAAGCATACACAGACACTAACAGACAATAACATCATGTACTGTGACAGCTTCAACAAAAACATCACTGAATAAACACACTAATATGGTTGAAAGCAGGTGTATTACTGCTTCCGTTTCACTGTATTCATTCAGATCTCTACTCAACGGAGGACAATAATCACATTTTCCCCATTTACAAACTGCTGTTAACAGGTACTGTCACAAATGTATTATATATTTTTATTATTATATTTATATGGCATGAAAGTCAGACTTCCTCCACTAGATTTATTGCAGTAGCAGATGATGCTACTTCTGTTTGTAGTATCTAAATGCTTATTGCACCATGTCATAAATGATTCTGTGTCCACTCGCCTCTCCTTCTCCAGGTCTGCCTGGTACGAGCGGATGACTGATGGGTCTTTAGGATGGGCAGTCCAGAGGGGAGGGTTCTTCCCCAGCCTGCCAGAACATCCTCCTCCTCCTCCTCCTCTTCTTCCTCTGCCTCTCTCGTTCCTTCGTTTGGCACACAACTTCCTCTCCTTCACCCGCGACACACAGCTGGCCAGCTTCCGGATGGGCGTCCTCAACGACTTTTTCACCCTTACCACAGACTCCATGATGAGAGGGAACAACCAAACCTCTACTTCCTCAACAGATAACAGGTGCTCATATAATGGTTTCCTCCTTCGGTCATGTTGTGTTGTCCTCACAGCACAGGAGGCTCATGTCTCGCTGTAATAATTCAGGAAGAGACAACCTACCAAGGACAAGGACAGCTGTCAGACAAGGCTCAGACACATGGGCTTAGTAAACCGTCTCTCTCACACACTCACCCACCCACACACACACACACACCTGCTTACAAAGGTTACATACACAGATGAAGTGTTTATCATCTGGTGGAGATGTTAAAAAGAGAAAGATGGAATCCCCACAAGGACAAAAAGTGACAAATGTCACACTAAACATTCTGAACATCACTTGTTACCATTCACATGCAAACTGTCCTGTCCACAGTTTTCTTACCACATGCAGGTGGCCCACAGCATCAAATCCTGATAAAGCAGGCAGCCAGATGGCCTTCACCAGCACTCAGTCAATCCCTGCAAGCTTTCAAAAAAAAAAAATAATCAAGAAGGAAAAAACCTGCAAGACTCTCCTTATGCTGCTGTTCTTTAGCTTTTTGGCACTTACAGAAACATATAACTATTTGCTATCCAGGTTTCAGCCCGTGCTTCCCTCTTTCCCTCCTCCAGACTCACTTCACACTTCACTTCACCACCCCCAGCTCTCCTGTACAGATTACCACTCAGCACTTAATGAGGGGAATCTCATTAGCCATGGCAGGGAATGCACCCGATGACTCACGTGTTTGTGAGGAAGATTTAGAGGCAATGGCTGATGTCATGTTGAGTGACGCATGCATGCATTCACAGGCCTGACATCAGCTTATTTGTGTTACACTTTCATGTGTTTGGGATGGATGGAAAGATGAGCCAAAGATGTGGAAGAGGAAATGAAACAAAGGGACAGCTGGGTGGGGTGGGTCTGACAGATAAGACAAAGGTATTGACATCTGGACTAAAATCTGTTCACAGAGAATGACCCCCCTCTGCCTCCACAAAAAAATACATATCAGTGCAAACCATGCAGTGAAACAAATGCAAGAAATGCTCTCAACAATGTGTTCAAGATTCTCTGAAACCTCTCCTTGTTAAAAAAAAAATTCATGTAATATTTGGTGAAACATGTAAGGGTTAAAAAGACATGTTGCTCACTCACAGCATCTATATAGGAGGTTGAATTCTATCAGTGATTAGCTGTAATCTTTAAATATGTCCAACAGTCCGAATGTAGCTTCATGTACAATAAACAACAACAACCTTGTTGTAGTAGTTTGCTATTAGCCGGTCAGGCTGCAGTTTATCCATGTCTGTCTTGACACCTATAATAAAAGTGTTTGTGATGTCACAGTGTAGTTGACCTTCTGGACATAAAAGGCCTTCACTTCATGAGTTTATCCTGTTTGACATTTTTGTAAAATATAGTCCTAATTTTCGGAGTCACAGTCAGAGTGACCTTTGAATACAAAGTTCTGCTTCATTACCAAGTTCATCAAATCAGTTTAGATGCAGTTACAAGAACAGATTGCCCAAAAACAAGCATCAACATGGAGGCCTAAAAACGAGGCTGTTCTTTCTACTCGCTGATCTTACAGGATTTCTTTCACTTTTTAAACACATTCTACCATTAAAATTAACAACTTCAAATGTATATCTTACATCCATCCATCATCTGAACCCACTTTGTCCTGCAGTGCAGGGTCATGGGGGGCTGCTGGAGCCTGTCCCAGCTATCTACGGGTGAGAGGCGGGGTACACCCTGGACAGGTCACAGTCCATCACAGGGCTATATATAGCAGGGCTCTAGAGTGCGACCATTTTGGGCGCACATGCGACCTAATTTCTCAAAGGTGCAACCAAAAAATATCAGAGGTCGCACTGGTACGACCAGCTGTAAGAGGGAGATACGTTCTCCGCGACTCTCAAAAGTCTCCAGCAACAGACACACATCGAGCCCATATCGTGGTCTCAACCAATCAGAGACGGTGAAGGGCGGGACCTCCGTGTGTGTGTCTTTGAATCTGCTGCGGTCAGCTGAGACCGAACATTCAGAGAAGAACGCGGACATATGCTGCGCAGAGCTGATGCTGTGTAATAAAGCTTGTTCCATACTCCACGAGAACAGAGAGATATGAACAAAGTTCGTTTCGGCCCGGACTTTTTAAAACGTGTGTGCAGAACTCATACGGCCCTCTCACTGCAGCGCGCAGCGCGCACACACACAGACAGACAGGTATTAAAGACGTTTAGTTTAAGTGAACATACAGCGGAGGAGCAGGATTTGTTGCTACTATGCGGGTTTTGCTAATTTGCTGTTGACCTGAATGACGGATGATAACGAGCCGGTCATGTTCAGGGAGGGGGCGTGACGTGCGCGTAGCATTATAACAGAACAGCAGGTCTGAGGACAGTGTTATCTGACCTGTGAGGTTCATCCATGAAGGCTGAGTCACTGACTGACAGCAGTCAGCTGGTTTAAGGAGTTATAGTACATGGTTACATGATGAACGCCCATTTAAACAGTATTGTTATTATCCTGCTATAGTGGAGCATTGTCTGCCAGTATGATGTCTGCATACAGCTAAACTGTAACAGAATGAAAGTCTGTCAGCTGGAGCTCAGCTTTAGAAAGAGAGGAGACAGAGAGGAAGAGAGGAAGAGGTGAGGAAGATGAGAGAAGAGATACTGTAGCTGCATTAGAAATGTGTTGAAGAAAACAAAATATATATTTCAATCACAACTATTAAATAAATAAAGGTGTATATGATTTTAATCATTTTTAATTCCCATTGCCAGATAGATAAGTGAGGAGCAACAGCCAGAAAATACAGAGAGAACGCAAACAGGGAACTGAAGAGTGCTGTAACTTTGAATCTTCATTATGGATTTCTGACAGGCAGACCTGTTGGCTGGTTTGTCCATAATTTGAATGAGTACTATCGGTACATGTATTTATTTATTTGTATTTACCTGTGTTCATTAAACAAGGTCCAAAGTCAGTTTAGGATGATATGTTATTATTAAGCCCGTTCATATTTCCTAGACATCAATTTTTGGACCTCAGTATTTCTAAAACTTTGGCTACAGCCCTGCGAGGCCCATCAGGTAAACAGTAGATGTAGCTGCAGATGATGAGAGAAGATGAAAAGAACTTCTGCGTTAGGATAGGTGTCAAGTTAAGGCCTGATCCATAAAATATATGGACAGCAATTAAAAAACAAACTGCTGTGTGATGTGTGATGTGGTGCACCTAACTTTTGTGCCGGTGCACCCAAGAAAAAAAGGTTAGGCGCACCGGTGCAACCAGTGCAAAAAGTTAGTCTAGAGCCCTGTATAGTAATTATTATATTAATTACACATGATGTTCTTTTCTCTGATAATGTTCCTTTTTAGTACATTTCTGTGGATTATCCCTCACACTTAATTTTGTGCTCTAGGCCCTACTCTAATGCCCTAGTTGGCATTGATAGCACACACACACGCTCACTCACACACACACTTCAGCCCATTTAAAGGCTCTTGACTGCATTTCTCTCTTCACTTCACCCTCTGCTGCCCACACTGCTTCGATTTCTGACAGGTGAGGAAGCTTTAATGCTTTAATGAGATTATCAGGCAAAGACACGCCTCACCCATCCAGCTCATGATCAGCCACAGATCTGGGATCAGTGAACTGAGTGGAGGGCAGTTCAGGTAGAAAAATTGAATTTTTAAAACGTACTTTACCTTTTTTTTTTATTTAAATGTAACTGCAGCAAAACATTATCAAACTTCACAACTTATCTGTATCTATTGTTGTGTGTGAGGATAAATAGAAACTCCCCAGACTTCAATATAAAAGACGAGCAGAGATGTGTGCATGTGCAGGTGTGAGTGTGTGAGAGAGAGAGCTTCCATGCAAGAACACCAAAAAGAGCCACTTAAAGGATTCTCAGGCAGATCAGCATCCAACACGTGACACGTGACAGGCCGTCACTAACACACCCACACACACACACACACACACACACACACATACATGCAGACCAACTCTCAGAAATACTGCTGTCACGGTGCAGTGAGGATTTCAACAAAACCCTGTAAAGTCCATTATCAACACAGAATGTGTGCAACATGTGACCACACACATGGCTGCTGTGTCAATACTAAACAAAAACACACAAGGATAATGTGATATATGTGATTCCATGAATGTAAACAGTATTACTAGTCTGTTGTATAATAAAGTCTAATGACCTGAATACATAAAAACATGTTTGAAATGTTTGCTTTAAATAGAACCAGCACAGGTTCACTCAATTCAAGTTTCCAGAATGTGATCCTGCATTTTGTAATACTGCCTCCAACCTGAAACATGATAAATGTGCACTTGTGTACCACTTTTACTCTGAGTGGACCTACAACCAGACACACATCAATGACAGATACAAAGCAGGGGGCCAGTCAACGTAGAGTAGTGAGTTAATGTGCACTGTGCACACACCAGGCACCACTCCCAACCATACTGCACACAGCTGCACAGACACACACAGACAATGATCCACTTTCCTTCACACACAAAAAGTGTATATAGTCATTGTCATAAACAGCCTAAATTTACTTGCAGTAATGCAGACAAAGATCATGAACACACTTATTACAATGCTCACAAATGCACACACACTCACACTTTAAAAATAAGGTCTCATTCAGTCAGACACACACACAGACACACACTGGCATTAGGCCTCTCTATGCTGTGCCAAGGCTGAAGAGGGAAACTGGTGAGCGCACACTCTCACTCAGCCTTGTGACCCTGCTCTCTGCTGAGCCACACTCAATCAAGATGCCAGCGGAGGGCTGCGAGTCAATGGCATTCACATGAGGGATGTTTGTGTGTGCTGAACCACAATCAAAACATGAAGAACTGATGAACAGGTTGTATTAAGGGACTGACAAAGAAGCCATTTGATACAAATTTAATACAAAACAGTGTAAAGTAACTACACCGAAGGTCTTAAGTAACCTTTCTATTTACAGTATTTGTATTTACAGAACATATCCTCTAGACCTGTTTTCTTTTTGGAACAGATTTTATCTCTTTAAAAGACCATACTACTGAGTTTATATATAAAAATATGCTAGTGCACTAAAACTTTCTTTTTAAACCTTCTTACAACTGCCTGCTAACTGTAACATCTCATTGTGGGATTGTTTACCAAGGGTTAGTAACACTTTGTAGTAACACTCACCAACCCCCTTTAGGATATTAAAAGATATGAAATTACTTATTTCAAGTGAGAGACATTAAACCAGCCTGTCTTGACCACAGCTAATACCAGAGGTATTAAAGCATCTTAGACTGCTCTCTGTGGTGTTTTAACATGAAAGTCTTGCATGTCTCCATTTCCTGGGGACATGTGAGACTTTCATTAACTCGTTAAAAGGGGGTGTAATATGTTCCTTCGACTCTTTGAACCCTATTTTTCAAGTCAGTTGTTGTCATTTCATTTGACACAACTCACATCCTCCTCATTCATGTCCTGATTCAAAGGCTCCTCCTGCCTCTTTAACGTTTCCTTTTTGCACTCAGTGCGTATCAAACAAATTATTTTGCTTCTAACTCTTTGAACTTCTTTCTCTTTCACTAAAACTCTCTGAATGAAATGTAACCCATCATTTGTAGTGAAAGGGTATTTGCAGACCCACATAGGTCATCTGCTCGTGTCAGCACTGTTCCTCCAAACCTGACTCCTTTCTGGATAATGGAGTGGCAGGAAGAAGGGATGGCACAGAGCAGAAGGAAGAGAGATGCGCTTTGATGGCTCGTACTCCAACATCTTCTCCAAGAGATCAAAAAACTGGTGGTGCTCTGTCCCGTGTGACAACAGGTACTTCTGAAAAACATGACAGAAACACTTAAATCCACTCATGCTTTTAAAAATCTGAGATTAGGTGACATATCAGTGAGCTCACCCTTAACGATTTGCATTTGGATTTAACATAGTGCCCAGCCTTGGAGCATTCGTTCCAGTCTAGGCGGCCACGATAGAAATACTTCTGCTTTCTGAAAGTGAGGTGATGTCAGATGAAAATGATTTGGAGTGTTAGACTTCAGTTGAGGGAGTGTGATACCTGCTTCTTTGAATCATTCTCTGAGGAATGGGTCCCTGTATTCTTTCCATCATAGCAAGATGCTCTTTGTTGTCATGAGTCTGTGCGCAAACAGAAGAACAGGTGAAGACTATGCCAACAACTTCAACTCATCCCACTGTCAACATGCTGTACATGAAACCTGGAACAGCGTGAAGCCTTCGTAGTATTCAAACAGGATGCAGCCAATGCTCCACACATCACACGGGTGACTCCAACCCAACTCTGTGAGAGAGGGAACAGCTCCGTTATCATCTACACCTCACTCACAGTGACTCTCCAGGCTACATCCACATCCCTCACCTAGTATGACCTCTGGGGCTCGGTAGTGACGCGTAGAGATGACGACAGAGTGGTGTTCATGGTCAAAGGTGGCGCTGCCAAAGTCAACGAGCCGCACGGTGGTGTCGTTTATTCGCCTTTCATTGCACTTCTACATGAGAGAAGATGACAACACTGGAAATCTTATCAGGAATCTATTAAGTCCACCAGGAGAAATGAACATGAATAGAGATTCTGACCAGCTCCTGTGTGAGTTCCTGAGTAAATATGTGCCCTTAATAGAACATGTGTAGGTGGCTCACAGTTCTGCTCAGAAACATTTGCATCCAAACAACAAACATGTCTGGATTTTATCCTTGAGCCAAGCTCATAAAGCTTACTCACCTTCCCAGGATTGTATATGAGGGAGTAGTCTGAATTGACAAAGAGGATGTTCTCTGGCTTCAAGTCAGTGTGAGTCAGCTTGTTGTCATGGAGAACTGCAGAGGAGACAGAGCAGGATGAGATCTATCAGGAGCTGACGCCCTCCGCTGGTAACAATGTTTGTGTTTGGGTAAAGAGTTAAAAGTCATAATACATTGTGAAAAGCTAAAGAAAAAACAAACATGAGTGGAAAATGTCACAGTACATATCGTTATTTACAACAAAACCTACTCTTTCTGGTTATTTAAACAGTCTGCAGAGTTCTGTTGTTGTGGAAAATTATTATTAATAATAATTGTTCATTGCTGAAAATGCTGTTTTGTTTTACACATGTATTGTTTTTAATTTAAAGGATAAATCACAAAAAAAGTATGAGACTGTAGAAATGTGTAATTAGACTCACACAAAATAAAAGCAGATTAAATACATTTCTATGGCTGCAGATTAAAATCTGAACATCTGAATAATTTCCAGGCAAAGTCACCCTCTAAACATCTTCCTTGGTGTTTCAGCAACGTCTGACAGAAGTACTGACAGAAGTATAAAGTTAAAAAATGAAGCGGTGCTGCTGCATAATTGTTGTGATGCATGTTGGACTCACAGCTGACAGCGTGGCAGATCTGGTGGGCCATGTGGCGTATTTGGTTAATGGGGTATGGCAGGAAGTTGTTTGATTTCAAAAAGTCAAAGGTGCTCAGAGACAGCAGCTCAAAGGAGATGCAGACATGGCCGTAGAAGTTAAACCAGTCTAACATCTGCACACAGTGACTGAAGGGGGAGAGAAGCACAGAGGTGAAAATGTGAATCACTACATCACCCCAGCACAGACACAAAAAGACTCACTGTTGACTGTGTGGGTCTTTCTCACTGATCTTCTCCAGCACGCTGATTTCCAGTTTGGCTGCTTCTCTGTATTTCTCCTGGTTCTTAATGATCTTCAGAGCAATTCCACTTCCTCTTCTAGTGTTAGAGTAGAGCACACATTAATAATAGTTACCCTTACATGGAACATTGGTCCAACTTTAATTCTAAGAAATAAGAAATGACCTGCTGTGGTCCAAACATTCAACCACTTTCCCAAAAGTCCCTTCGCCCAGAGTGTCGACTATCTCGTCTGTCAGCCAGAGTGAGATCAAGTTAAAGGTGGAAGGTTTAACAGAGAATATTGACTCCTGCAGCCATCCTGACACCTACATCTGTCTGCAAGGACGTCCCCACTTTCGTAGATCAGATGACCACTCTCAGTGTCTCTCTCATTGTCGCCTGCAGCTTCACCGCTGCTCCGCTGCAAACAGTCAACCACGTTTAAGACAGGTGGAGCCTCCATCGCCCTTCAGATAAAAGGGGGCAAAAGCCTCCACTGGACATACACAGCAATCAAACTCACACGCACATGCTGTTGTGAAGAACAGTTCACCTCCTTTAGTGACTGTGCAGGAAGGTTGCAGTCAGTCATTTTTGTTGTATTTCTGTTTTAGGTAATTGAAAACTGCACAGTCGGCACTAACTGAGTGAATTGACCACATTTAACTAAAGAAGTTTATGACGTCATGGTGTTCAACCTGCAAGTCCACAGTGCCACTCAGGGATTTGTCCTGACACCGGGCCGTTTCAGGTCAGCATATTTACAGCATTAAAGACACAAATGTCTATAAAAAGCAGCACTTTTCTACAGCTGCTGGACTAAATGTGTAAGGGGTTAAAAAATGTGTTCTATAAATGTGTTTTCTATAATTGTCTCAGTCACAAAATAAAAAATACAGCTGACTGAGGCCGACACTTTCAACATTTCCTCCAATCCACAGCCTGTATAAATGCATCCAGGTTGATCCAGCTGGTCTGAGCTTAATGGAGGTTAGTAGAAATGTCAAATGACTTCTGGCCTCTTTGAGAGAGCTAAGGCTCTATTTCCATCCACATTCTAAGACTGTTATTAATATCAGAAGCCCAGCATGTGAGGAAGTGTGGAGACACTACAAGCACTAAAACATATAAACACAAGCAGTCTGCATGGGACTGCTGTCAGGAGATTGAAGTTAAACAATTATAATTCATATAATATAATTCATTAAACTTCAATTTTGCAACAACGTGCTTGGTGATTAGTCAATCATGCAGATGCAGAAAAGAGACAAAGAAACTGAAATTGCTTGCACAGAACGTGTGGATACTCACAGACAAGCAGAGACAAATGCAGTCCAGAAAACCCTTATAAAGAGAATACAGCTCTGTCTTTCCCATTATACAGACGTGCAGGTCTACTCAGGACAAGCTTGAGTAGAAGAGAGGTGGATGGAGGGCTGATGCACTCAGGTGAAGGAGAGAGGCAGGTGAAGAGGCAGAGGAAACACGAGACAATGAGAGGTAAAGAGAAAAGGCACTGGAGATACAACAACAATATAATAAGAGCAACGGCACAGAAAAATAAAGTTTTGACAAAATATAAAATAGCCTGCAGTGCTGTCAGCTGAAAGAAGCACAGGAAAGACAACTACAACAACACAACCTCAGGAAAAATAAACGGAATAAAAAGTGTGACGCAGACGGCTGAAGTTCAAACAAACACAGAAAGTGACGGACAGAAATGACACGAACACACAGACAGACAGAGAGTCTGAGCTGAGGCAGATGCTAATAATAAACTTTGGTCACAACCCCCTGAGAAAGTCTTCAGAGGAGAATCAAGATGTGGTCGGGACAGAGAAGGAGGGGGGGGGATCCAGTTTCACTCAACTTACTGACTCTTGTCCTTGCACCTCCTTAACCCCTGCAATGTGTTTTGATGCACCTGTCCTGCTCTACATACGACAGATACCTTCCAATATACAGATCATGCTTACGTCACAGAAATAACTGAGATGGCTCATATAAAGGTTTTATGCAGCATTTTACCTACAAAGGAACAAAGTTGATAAAGTCACATTTCCTAAAGAGAACAATGATGTAGTCTTTGCTTAAAATCAGCACAAATATCAGAAAAGGCTTTAAAAACATCAACAAGACACATCATTAAAAACTTCCTCAAAGAATTAGAACTTAAGACACAAATGATGTCATTTAAGTGAACAGATTTTTCAGTTTAAAAGTGAACATGGAAAAGGAGAACCAGATGCTGTTTGGGTGACATCACAGAGACTGAGACGCTTCTTCCCATTCAGGTCCAGGTGAAATCCTGATGTCACCATAAGGCTCGTCCTGCACCGCACACAACTGCCTGGCTGTTAATTTCTCTACGCAAGCACACAGACACGTTAAAAAATAGTACATTTGGTGAAAGCAAAAAGTAAATTAGGATTAGGTTTAAGCTTAGACTCTCCAGGTGTCTGCTTCCACACATAGCGCCTTTAATGTCCCCTCACCTGCTTCCTGCCACCCACCCTGTGTCAGATGATCAATTCTGGTTGCCCTTATACCTCATGTTTGACTGTCTACTTGTTTTTTTTTTTTTACACAGAGTATCCATGAGAATGCTAACTTTCTAGCTGTGCAGCACAGTACATAGAGGTCCCAGGCTGCTGTGTCTTTATGTTCTGTTGGTAACAGTACATTCAAACTGACAGTCTTACAACTTGCTGCTTATAAAACTGAATTATTATTCTATGAATTCTGGTACAAGCCACTATTCACCAGTTACCATATATACAGACAGCAGTAATATTACTCACTACATCCTCATTACTGAAAGCTCGGTCTTCAAAGAAGTGACTCAGGCTTCTTCAGTGTCATTACTCACAGCCCACATATTGATTAAAGAGCTTGCTCTAGTGTTGATACATGAGTAATGGGATGTTGATGACAAGTAAGACTTCTTACCAAGCAGTGTCATAAAGATGCTGCTGACAGATCTGCGACTGGCTTCTGGCAGCAAAATAGACTGAAAGAGTAAATCCTCACTCAGGTCTGGGAACCTAGACACACACAAACACACACGTGTTCCAATCTCCATATCTAAACGAAACAGGGACATGTACTTCTGACTTTTTGATAGTTACCACAGAAGAGACTCAGCTGCTTCTGCAATAACCGGCTGGTCCTTCACCTCAGGGATGTCCAGTTTAGTTCTGCTGTAGATGGAGGACCTGCCAACACAAATGTGTGCATTTAACTGTGAGTGCAGCCACATGCCTGCACTCATAAGTCTTGGTTACTTACTCTTCTATGTCCGATGTAGGGAGGGAGGAGATCTCTCGAGATAACTCCCCTTGGTCAAAGTCTTTCTGTGGCAGTGTAACTGGGGCTGCACACACACACACACACACACACACACACACACACACACATTAAAAGGACCCATATTCATTCCCTAAAAGGTTGCTCTAACCCTTAACCACAAGTGTTACATGCCTAACCTGACCTCTGACCTCAGCTCACCTCACAAAATTTTAATCCTGTGCCAAATGCAGCAGCAGTCAAGCACACCACAGTTTAACACCAACATGCTGCTTTCAGTTTAAATCTCAACTTTGTTTTCATTTGCTTGTTTTCTGTATTCTTTCTTTGCATCATTTAATCTGCATTTTTACCTGAGATATCAAACATCTCGGATTCTGCCACATCACTAGGGACCTACATACACATGCACACAAACATAGTGAGAAAAATTGTGACATTTCTTTGTGCACAAAAAATGCTTCACAGATGTGTTTTCCACACCTTCTCGAGGCTGGGCTCACGCCTCCCCTCCTCAGTTTCGGCCACCTCTATCCGCTCGTCAGAGTCAGTGGACTCGGGTCCTCTCTCCCCATCCTGCAGATCCGAGTCCGAGACAGGCGTGATGACTGCAGCCTGTCTCCATAGAAACTGAACCTCTTCAGGCAAGTCTGCAGGGGAAAAATGGCTTTGTGGTTTATTTTTGAAAAGGTTAGTTGAGTCACGTCTTTTACTAAAAAAGGGGCTGCAGCTGAAAAAGTGGAATAAAGGTTCCAAATACAAGACATTATGTTATTGTTAGGAACAACCACATGGCAAATACTGTCAGTTTGGGAAATCAGTGCAGCAAAAGGAGAAATAATTGTGTAATAATGGTTGTGACAGTGTGACAAAAACACCTGTGTAGTGTGTGTGTGAGCAGAACATTTAACAGGCGTGTTACTGACAGTTGCAGGGGTTGTTGAAGAGTTCAGCAACCCTGGGAGAAGGTGGCAGGGCCAGAATCGGACGACTGGTCTCATTCAGAGGATTGTCGATCTGCTGCTGCAGCTCCTCCTGTGGGAGCTGCGTCTCCTCATCGAAGAAGGTCAGCTGCCTCCTCCTCCTCCTGCGCTTCGTCTTCACCTCTGGAGAAGCCACATCCTGGTGATGGGAAATAAATTAGGGAGGGTCCATTTGTTCAGCCAGAGCTGTATGGAGGCCCTGTCAGATTCCACCACTTGAAGCAGAAAAGCAGGGGTTAAACCCACCTATGAAGGTGGATGTGGTGGAGAAGCAAATAGTAAATATAAATATACAGATGAACCCTTTAACATATTATGTCTATAAAATATAAACTACCAAAGCCAGCACCTCTGTCTCAAGACTTTCCCAACGTTTTTCTTGTTTCTTTGCTGCAGGGGGTGGGGAGAAGAGGTCGGGCATAGGGATGGGGGTGAGCTGGTCTCTAGGGGGTCTGGGCTCCTCCACTGAAGCGTCTTTCTCCTCCAGAGGTGACAGCAATGCATCCTCAGCTGAGACAGTGGTGGGATGCACCCTAAAGAAGGAGAATCACAGTCAGTCTATCAGCCAGTGTTTGTGCTCTGGAATCTGGACTGTGTGTGAAAGTGTGGGCAAGTTACTCAATGCTGGAAACTGTGAGCTCCTTTTTCCTCTCTTCCTCTCTTTCATCTCTTTCTTGTCTTTCCACCTCTCGTTCTGGTGTCACCTCCTCTCTTGGAATTTCCACATCTCCTGTTGGTAAAGGTTTAATGAAGAAGAAAAACCATAAACCACCTTTCTTTCCACCCTTTGTCCTCCATCCCTTAGTTTTGCCACACACCCTCTGGAAAGTGATCCGGTTGGGCCAACAGGATGTCAAGAGTATCTTGAAAGAGGTCATCAAGCTCTGCATCCTCAAACTAAGAGCAAGAAGAAAGATGAGTAAAAATGAATCTGTGTGTTTTCACGTGTTTCATTGAGCAGCTGTACCTCGTCTCTGGAGACAGGGGCTGGCTCCAGCTCTCTCAGAGTGATAGTTTCTGGATGTGCAGTTATGCCTGGAGAATGGAAAAGAAACATTTACAGAGAATTTCTACACTATACATTCCAGCAGGAGGAGAGGACTAATCAAGCGGAAATTAAAGAGCCCATGAAACCCGGCTACACACACTTCCTGACTCTGAGGCAGGAGCCAATTAGGAGGATGTTGTTGAAGGCTCTGTCTGACCTACAGTCTCTGTCCTGTCTGTGTTTCTGCAGGCTGTCCTCCTGGTATCGCTGCACACAACTGCACGTCCCTGGACACATCTTTTTGTATAATTGGGGTTTCTGCCATTTTAAGTCTGTATTTGTTTGATCTTAGTTTCTAGATTCATTTAATTGGTATTTAAAACATTTCTCTCCCTAATGAAGCAGAAATAAATGGGCTAGTGAGGAGGCATTATTGTATCGATGAATAAAGTAACTTTATGCTTTAACACTTTGTGTCCACATCATGATGCAGACAGTTTTAATAACAGGCTTCAGAGACAGTGACTGTTTGGGATCTTTTAATTGCCACGAGTCTAACAGCATCTCTATTTTTTGCAATTACCCAGTGCCCTGAAGAGATCATTACTTATTACCATGTCATGTCATCCTACCAATTTCTTGTGCAGCAGCAACAGGAGGCCCAGGAGAGGCATCCCTCATACGCTCCCAGTTCATCTAATAAACAGGCAGAGTAGATTTACTACACAGCATACAGCGGGTCTGTCCTTACAAATGCACAGATGTGCTACCTGTATCAGTGTGTTGGGACTGGGCAGAGTCTCCTGCAAGTACAGCTCTCCAAATAAAGGGTCAGGAGCTCCCTCTGCCTCCTCCAGCAGAGACAGGGCGTCTGGCAGGACCTGAAGTTGTCTGGAAGAGAGCAGGTGGCTCAGCAGCAGGAGATCTTTTAGACCAGTGTGTGAAATGTTGAGCACCTGTTCTCACCTGCTGCTGACATCCAAGTCAATTTTCTGTGAGGTTTTCTTTTTGAACAGCTGGCCCACCACAGACTGAAGCTCCTCTGCAGAGACACATGTTTAACATCAGGGCCAGTCTCCTGCTTCCTCCAGCCTGTTAAAGCTTTCTTACCCAGCAGAATAGAGCACTGCCGGTGGTAGACCACGATGACACCATACTGAAGCTGGGAGGAGAGGTAAAGCGAGAAGCGGGGTCGGGGCAGGCCTGGTAGAGGAGGTGACATCCGCTCCAGCAAATACTTTATAATGTCGTCACTGCATTACATCAACAGCACCATTTAACATCATGAGGCAACTAACAGTATGATAAAATGACTTACATGACTCACCAGGTGCTTATAACATTGACTTTCAGGAAATCCCTGCGAGGAACTCGGATCCCTTTGGTAGCTACCAGCCTGGAATGTGCACAGGGCATTGACGGTGTCATACTTCACTGATAAAAAGAGAAGTTAAAGAGAGGCTGCAGGGGGGGGAGAATGCAATGAACTGACTGACCTTTGTGGTCTCGTATTCTTATTTTTATACCTGCAGTAAAATCCAGCAAATATACTCTGACAGATTGACCTGCTCGGTTTTGCTTACAAAGATCTTAGCAAGGTGATTAAATCCCAACACACCAAAGGAGTGGTACCAATGCTGAGAGGTAGAGGGATGTTGAGGCTGTGTATTCACAGGAAGCACAAAATGAAAGGTGAAATATTATAAATGTGTCCCAAAGCAGAACCCTGAATAACTCTCCATGCCAAAGCCTCTTATCACGTCATGACGCACGGTGCACCGCTGTGCGTCTGTCAGTCTGCTCCGCGCTGTATAGGCAGTAGAGCGATAAATACCGGCCTTTGGATTGGTTTAAATCTGCATTACACGGCGACTGTGTGCACGCGCAGCTGGATTCACAGACTCCACATGTGGACGCCACGGCTGCTCAGACTGGACAAACTCATAAATAAATGTAGCCTATTTTAAAAAGCGCATTAATACCTCTTGTCAATATGGAGACGATGAATATACTAAAAACAGCAGAGGCGTTTCTGCCCTTACGATCAGAGACTTGACTAAAACATTTAGTTACCATTTACTAATTTATTTAAAATGTCTATAATTGCTTCCTTAAAGTTGTTGTCGGGACTTCAAAGCACTTGCTTTTTTGGGTTGTTTGAAGTAGACGCACCTGGACTTTTTTTTCAGACCGATGGCGTTTAACAGTGCATTTTTCTTTGGTAATGGTGTAAAAACACATAAAAAATGAAGTCCAGCAATAAGAACATGGAAAACAGTATGTTGCCTGCATCATGTGAACTGATGAGTTCAGCGACCTACACTGTAAATGAAAACTGAACATAATGATGATCTAAACTCAATGCTCGAAATGAATATAATACAACCAATTCCGTAAGTATATATACATATTAAATCCCTATAAATTATTTATATATATACTTATATATATATATAATTAAATAAATATATATAAATATATATATGAGTAAATTTAAAGAAAAAAAGAAACTTTTTACTCACCAGATGGTGGAAAAACATCCTGTTCGATGATTTAAAACTGCAGGGTAGTAAAACATTTCCGCAAATGTGCCAGAAAACCAATTAAATAACCGATAAATTCATAGAATTGGTCATTTAAAGCTTCTGGGCTTTAACACAGCCGACTGTGTTCACTGACTGCGGATGAAAGCTTGTTTATATTTGTCTGAGCTTCTGATTGGTTGGTTCTGCCTGTTTGAAGTTTGTTTGGTCGATCAAAGACTCCAACTACATTAAAACATTAGCACTGTGTTTAAAAAAAAATGCTGAGCCTATTTGTTTGCTTGACATCATGTTATGTTTCATGTTCCTTTTTTAATCAGATGCACATGTCTGGTCATTGATGGGAAATTATATTTTATTGTTGATGTAAATAAAATGGATAAAACAGTAAATGACACAGCAGAGGTGTGGTTGGATCACAGCAGTCTTCCTCTGCACTCGGTGGAACCACAGCAGCACAGCAGCACTTTACCCTCCACGCTGCCCACCTCGTAGTTGTAATCCCAGGTCAGCTCTGTGCCGGCTCGGATCCGTCTGTGCAGGAGCACAAACAGGTTTAATCAGTTTTTTCTCAAACCTTTCAGGGAGTGTTCCTCCTGCACCATAGATGTTGACAATGCCTCTCCTATCAGGTCTAAACATTGCACCACAGTGCCACCTTAAGGCAATAGTAATACAGACAACTGCATCAGTGGGGTCTGAGTGCAGAGAGTGCATATGCTGAAGTCAATAGTAGAGCATTTACTGCATGTCCTCCTCCTTCTCTTCATCTTCTTGTTCAATTTCCTATCTGGACTTTTGCGTATTTCATAAAAGAACAAAATTAGTTTTAAAACTCACTTGCTGGCAAAGAACGCCACCCAAGGGAAGCGCAGGTCGTGTGTGTCCACAAAGACATTCTGGACAAACAGGTTAGGACTGCAGCTGTGCTGTAACACAGAGAGAGAACACAGAGACAACATAAGAGACTCCAAATGACATAAAGTGTTTATACCACAATAGATTCTTACATTGAGGTAACGCCCAAGGTTTCCTTCCAACTTGGCATCAATGATGTAGCAGGACTCTTCACCGTCAAAGAACTGGCGGGTGTTTTTTGGAGCGTTGTCTGCGGCTCCTCCACTCTGCCCCTGCTGTCCACTTTTCCCTCCCTGACCACCCAGGCCTCCCCCACCTCCCGGCACACCTGATTTCACCATCAGACTGTGGCTACCTTTCAGGGCGATGCCACGGGTAGATTTTACTGCTACCTGCTTTTTAGTCACACCTGAGCCCGAAGCCAAAGGAAAAGGAAAAAAATGAAACGTGTATAATTTGAACAGATGTGTAGTAAAAACCATTTAGTCTTCTTTACCTGGGGTGACTTTCTCTTTCTCCTTGTTATCTTCAGATCCTGAGCTGATAGTCTGAACATCATCGCTGTCAGAAAGAGTCATCACATCCTGCTTCTTCCCAGGTTCTAACTTTAATTGACTGCACAAAAAACAACATATTAAACCTTTTATTTTCAGAAGTATAAGTGAGTACAATTTAAAAACAGAAAAAAATAAATATTCATTTATGCATCATTAACGAATTTCAACACACCTCTTGCTGTCTCCAGTGTCCTGTGACTGAAAGTACAAACGCAAGGGTTTCCAGTCATTATGAGAGGAAATTATTAAAAAAAATAAAAGCTGCCTTTCACTATTTATCTGGTAATAAAAGATTCAATGACTCACAGCTTTTTCAAAAATGACACACACACAAAATTAATGTTGCTTTGTGCCGTATTAACTTGCCTTCTTCAGCCCCTGGCTCGTCAGCCAAGACGCCACTTTACTTTTGCCCGTCTCCTCTGGCATTGATGGTGGCTTCTCATCATCAGTCCCTCTCGCTGAGGTACTCAATCCATCTTTACTGTCCTGACTCCCTACGGCAGGGAAGAGAAAGAGAGTTTTAAAACTTACCAAATAAACACAAAGGGAACAATATTATAAGAATCCAGGGGGTGGTATATATTTTGTTGTAGAATGTCTACATGCAGTAATCAAATATCGTGGAATATTCCCCATATTCAGACAGGTTGGACTACAAAAGAATTAAGTCTAATATTAAGGTATATTTGTAACTCTCAGGTCAACATGTCAATCATGCTTGACTCAAAAACTGCATTTTTTATTTTCTATATTGGAAAACAAAATCTTAACATTTGATTAAATGTTGGTTAGTTCTAAAAATGCCCATGCCAAAATCCTAAAAAAAGAGTTTCTCTTAACCTTGTCCGTCAAATAAACAGGAAAACCAGGCCAAACGAGGCTGGAGTATCTCATGTTACAGTGGTTACTTTTCAATATCTTTTTCTTCTAAAAACCTGGAATGAAGACCAAGATTGCCAAGAAGGCGCTGAATTTTCACAGAGGTCCACTGAAGAAGAGGGAAGCTGGAGCTGAGACTGCTACTGCTGAGACTGATAAGACCAGCAATGAATGCTGAATGTACTCTTTCCAAATGCAGAGGGAAACCAAATAATAGTCTTAGTGTGAGTGTGGCTACACAGAGCAGCTGTATTACCTGTAGCAAGCATATACAGACACAGGACTGAAGTCAACAATCTACCTAAGCCCTAAAAATCATTATCTGTCTTCAGTGACAGTCTTTCCTCTTAGCTACATCACAAAGATGACAGCAGCTTACCCTCCTTGTTGCCTTTGACCTGACCACGTGTGGTGTAACTCCTCCACACAGAGCTGGAGCTGTAGTAGCTTTCCTTCACAAACGTGTCGTCTGAACTGTCACTCTCCTCTTCACTCTTAGAGTCTTTGTCCTCGTCGTCATTACTGTCACCTGATGAGCTTGAGCTTTGAGCTGTGAGTAAAAAAAATATTTTACAAAAATTGTATGGACAATATTAACTGCCATCAGGAGAGCACACAGCCGAGGTGTGTTTGGATATGAACTGACCCTTTTTGGAAGCCCGGCCAGCAGGGTTAGATGACACCAAAGCAGATGGCTGGATTTTTATCTTGGATACGTCCACGCCACTTCCCTCACTATCTGAACAGTGAGCCTCGCTCTCATAGCCCTCCTTGAAGTTCTCCACGCTCTCTATGTGGTCCAGGTTGGCAAAATACTCATCACCCATCTCCAGACCTTCTTTGTCAGCAAAGTCATCTGTCAGGATTTTACCTGGTAAAGTTGCAGAAAAAGAGGGAAAGAAAAAAAGTCATCGTAATCAGAAACTCTGGTAAATTGGTCTGTTTTCCACCACCCGTTATTCTTTGTACGTATGTTCCTCACCTGCATAAATGCAAACAAAGGAGCCCTTGGCTACGTCATCCAGACATCGGATTCCCCAGCCTTTGTTCTGTGTTTTGAATAGTTGAAGACGGACCTGCAGGCCGTGCTGCACCAAGCGGTTAGTGCACATCTGAGCTGAACATTTGCACATTTTGTTACACTCGTAGATCCTGAGAGAAAGCAGAAAATATGAAAACAAGACAACTAAAATTAGCTCATACTGTAGAGGGATGAGAGTGTGTTCCTTCTGTGTGTGTGTGTGTGCGCAATGTCTGACCCTGTGGGCAGGCACTCCTCTAATCGTTTGTACACATATCCTGCGTTTTGGTTCACCTGGGCCCCTGGTGTACAAGCTGTCGCTTGAAGGGTGAGCTGGTGGCAAGAACATTTGGACCTGTAGTTAAGACAGACACATATTAAAATCCAAACACACATCTTCAGGGGAAAAATGTGGAAAATATAAAAAGTGATGAAGGAGCAACTTCACTCACTTGTCTCGACACCCATCAGTGCAATCACACCCAACCAGGAATTCTGAACTGGTGTTGATGAACACGCCATCTTCAGGAATGCGCTCTTTGCCTTGTAGAGAGGAGAAAAAGGATTCATTAGCCTTACAGTAATCACTGACATGACTGTGATTATGCAAAGTGGGAATGGGCAGTGGAAGGCAGCTAAATGTGCTTTTGGATTCATTTTCTTCTCACTTATTTGTACATCCACATACATGCAGGACGTTTGAAGCTATTGAATGATTGAATAATGAATACAATAGATGATATAAATAGATGGAGCAGCCATCCACTTGTACAGACTTACTCATTATATACAAGTCTAAAAACTCAACTTGAGCTTAAAGAACTGTCAGCCTCAAATCCCCCAGTACATAGACTAAGCCTTTTTTGCAACATTACTGAAAAAAGCAACAGAACTTTTCACTCTCTCTAGAGGTTCAACAGTTATTTTGTGACAGTTCATTGGTACGATATCGATAAATCTAAAATCTAAAACACCAAAAGGATGAATCTAATGCTACTTTGACAGGAAAAAACAAAACTAAAAAGGACTCATTTCTAAGTCAAAAGAGGTCTCCTGATAATCTTAATCCAGCATATGTAGAACTGGAAGATGTTTTGATCCTCATACATTCGCTGTTCTTCATGTATTAAATTTACATTTGTAAAGGAGAGGTCGCCAAAACTTTGAAGCCCCAACAGAATATCAAGTTGATCTCTTGTCTGTAAAAATCTGTATGTGATTCTTACTGTAGGCCACTTTAGGAGGCGGGGTGGAATCGATCTCATTGACACAGGAAAGAGGGATGTCCTCCTTTCCACCAGTGATGTCTGGAATGTAGTAGAATGGCCTTTGTGGTTGGAAGGGCCGATCCACAAGCACATAGGGGTCTAGACAGAACATTTCTAAGAATATAAAGTCACAGCGTGTCTGGAAGAGGTAGTGCTGGATCTCTGGCATGTTACGTAGGCAAAGACCACATGGAGCCTTGTAGATCACATGGAACGACATCTGAGGGGTAGACAAAAGAAAGAAGAAGCGTTAGACAATGAAAAGTGCATGTATATATATATATATATTTAGTTGGTGGTGGTCCTGTTAGTGGTGATGTTTACCTTGCGGTTAACTTTGCGTCGTCCTGTCATCCGTCTGAAATCGTACAGCAAAGGCGTGAGGAGTGGGTTCTTCCCTCTGTGCACATCTGGTTTTGCTGGTCGGACACGATTCAGACAGGCAGGTTGACAGGTGTGTGCCAGGTAAAAGATCCGGTCTGTCGGAGCACGGTAAGAGGGCTGGTGTGGGATGGTGGCAATTGTGTGGGTAATTGTAGAAGTGGCAACCAGAGAGGGAATTTGTCTCTGATATGACTGTACAAACATGGTCGTAGACGTGTTTGGAGCATTAATTGTTCTTCCACTATGGATTGACAACAAAGAGGGAAAAACAGAAGAGATAAGTATAGTACTGTGAACAAAATCATCGTTCCATCAGTTTTCCTTCATGAAAAAGTGAACTCACGTGGAGAGGTTGGTGGAAGTGGAGGAGAGAGACTGCATGACTTTGGAGGCATGTGTGCCTCCCACCCCAGGGACAAACGGAGAAGTACTCTTCTTTGCCATCTGATGTTTATTCCTTGAAGACGAAAAGAAGACAAAACATATCATCAATAAAACCCCCTAATGTAACCCTCCTAAACAACATACATCCTATGTACTGAGTGTGCATTAGTTCTGTATTTTTATAATTAAACTGTCATTATTACTAGAGTTTCTTTAAGAAACAATACTTTCAGACTTCCTCCCTTGTCCTCATGCTCTTCATCTACGAGCTCTCTACAGACAAAAACCTCACAAAAATTATTTTTTTCCTAACATGGCAAGCACCATGACAGGCAAACAACTGGCTGGTATCAATTTATCTTGCATAGCCTAAGCTTTAAAGCAGTATCAGTGAAATGTTTTTTTTCTCTCACTCGATACGTGGAGGCTGTGGAGGCTGTGGAGGCTGTGGTGGCTGTGGGGGCTGTGGCGGCTGTGCAGGTTGAGGGCTTTGTTGGGGCGGCTGAGGTGGTGGACGTGGCTCTGGTTGTGGTGTCTCTGAAGGCTGGCTTGGAACGGGCTGCGGCGTTTTGACAGGAGAAGCTCCAACGTGTCCATCACTGGTGTACTGAACTACGGGGCCTTTACTTCTCAATGCCCCTGGGTTAAAAAAATAAAAACATGAATGAAGCCTATTACAACCCTAAAGCATATGAGATACTTAAGGACATGTGTGGATGGAGGTAAAGTCGGTTACCCATGTTAGGTCTTGTCCTCTGCTGGCCAGCCAGCTTCTTCTCCTGCGTGTTGGCTGTTGTCATCTTCAGATTGAACATTGGCTCCAACCTGGTGGAGCCTCTATAGATCCACTCACTTCTCTTATCATCCTGCACAGGTCACACAGGAAGTTCCCTTGGATTAGGTCAGCTATTATAATCCAGCACATGTATTCAAAATGCAAAGTATTGTTTGTATTACCATAACTTTGTTTTACTTAAATCAACAAAAGTTTTTTTCAAGTCCTGTTTTGCCCAACCGTTCTTACAGTTTTTGTTTAGGGATAATGGGTCAGTTGTTCTGGTGCAGACATACCAAAAAGAGAATCTTGACCAAGCTACCATCCACTTCCTCCACTTTGCTCTTCCACCAGGTACCCTCCCACTCTGTCTTGATTATCTGGCCAACCTTCAGCAGCACCATTGGCCTACTGGGATAAGCAGTGATGTACTCTTCAATGAAGTCTCGGCATGATGCATCCTCTATGTCCTCCCACGTGTGCTTTACTACAAAAAAATACAAATAAAAGGAAATTCCCTTGTTTACTTTATTTATCCGTCTATTATTAGTTGGTGATAATTTAATGAAAGAAAATTATTAAAATGTTTCTCTTACATGGTCGGCAAACAGGGTAGAGCTCAGGCAATGTAACATATGATGCATAGCCGTCATCGAAGAAGATCAGAAACCTGATATGCACGCAAAGGACTTTAATGAACAAACGCATGCAATCAACAATATGAAACTAATTTTCTGAGTCTCAAAGATCTGCTAGTCTTAAAAGGTCATTTTCATGGAGATGTTTATGTTATCACAGAAAAATGCTACAGACAAAATAACAGACACACCTGACATTTTAACATAATACAGCAGCACCAGGGACCAAATCATCCCTCATTATCATATTGAAGAGAGGATTAGAGGTTTGTCCACTCACCTCATACGGTTCTTGTTGTTAGGCATCTCTGCTACTATTCCAGCGTAAAGCCACACCAGGTTGCCATCCTTGTATTTGGCAACTACGCGAGCGCCGACATACAGACTCTCCAGGGTGGGATTATAGTCAAACGCCACGTGATTTCCGGACAGCAGGCTCTTGCCTTTATCAAACTTTACTTTATATTTGAATGTACTAGTTCCTGGACATAGAAAAAAATGTGTAGCATTACAAGTACAGCACACCAGGGAGAGAGAAGTCATTCAATGGAACATAAGAGTCAACATACCCATAGGGTTGATAGCAATGAGGGTGCCTCTGTGCCATGTCTTGGTGCGCTTCTTTCCTAAGATGCTCATCCCCACCTTGATCTCATCTTCTATCATATTAGGACTCGGCTGGGGCATTGACTGAGCTGAAACTTGGGATACAAACACTGCCGGCGCTGAACCTTGAATACCTGCAGGTAGAAAAGCCATTCATATCAGTTATACTTCCACACAGGTATAATTCATATAGCATTAAGTGTGTGTGCTAACCTGACTGAGATGAAGGCTGCACTGGAGATCGGAGCACAGAAGGGCCTGATGATGGCTTGCTGACCATGTGGACCAACTTCTGCACCTGCTGGGAGGTTTTCTGTAGAGCTGCAGAGGCTTCTTTTAACTGCTAACAGATCAAATGGATGGATATTATAAGTTATACTTCAAGAGTCTCACCTAATGTCAGCTCTGCCCAGCTTATATATGAATGTTGACTATTAGTTGTTTGTCAGAGCTACAATACTCCAAGTTTTTCTAACAATCTACCTATTCATTTAGAGTTTTGTTATATTGAAATCAGCCTGATTTATGATTAGAACTTATAATGAGGGTGTAATAATCACATAATTAGGCTTATTATGGACTTTGTAAAGTGACACAGTCCATGTGCAGCTCTCTTTCTGCATACACCACATTCAGGAATAAATAGGATAGAGCTATAAAAAGTTTGAGTTGCTCTCACCACTGGATCTTTGCCCAAAGTGACTTGCTTCTTTGGAGGAACCACTGAAAACAATTCAGAAAAGAGAAACAGATCATTCATCATCTGGTTGTTTTCTCGTAGCATGTATGGAAAGCCCTCCTAAAACAAAGTAGCTGGGCTTACAACAGCCAACAGCAATGACGTCGTCATCGTCGTCATCATCTATCTCAATGACTTCAGAGGACAATACGCCCCCTCCAGCTCCGTCATCATCTGAGCTGCTCTCCCGGTAGACAAGACCGTTCTGAATGTAAGTTGCCTTCACCAGCTTCTCACATTCTAATACAGACCTGAGAACAGACGAGGAGGATGGATGTAAGACACAAACTAGTGATGCAATGCTCCAGACCTGCGTTAGACACCAAGCAACTTTACATGTGTGACTTAACCAGTCAGCCTACAGAGGTTAAACCGAAACATGTTGCATTCCAACTCACTGGTTGGCGTCACTGAGAAGTTTCTCTGTCTTTGCTTCCTCCTCCTCTTTACGCTCCACCAATTCTTTTAATGCTGTCAGCTGTGCCTTTTTCTTCTGTACAATCTCACTCTTCTCCACGGCCTCTTCGATCCACTTCTTCAGCTCATCCAGAGAAATGCCCAGCTCCTCCTCCAGACTAGAGTCCCAGCCCTCCACCTCCATTCTGTGGACAGAATCAGGAATACCCATAAATGGGTTAATTCAATTTACCCTTTCAATTAGACCTTTTTACCAAAAACCACAACCTGTCAATATCATGTGCTAGCATATTCATGGCAGCAGGTGTGTGGCAAGGTTACCGGATGAACCATGAAAGAATGAGTCACGTACAAACTAATTCTCTCAATCCTAAATATTTGCTAGTCTTGAAAAGGGGGAGGGGGATTTTTATCATGGAGTCTAACATCACAGAAACATTAAAGACAAAATAACAGACACCTGTCACATTAACATTCAACAGCACTATGAATTACATAATAAAAATATCATACAATTGAAGGTAAGATTTACTAAAAGCCTGATTACAACATTTATTATCATGTTCCCACTTTACTGTCAACTAGGAACATGCTGCAAACACACATCTATATTAGTGTCTGGCGTATACAAACACAGGGGAAATGCAGAAACATCACGACATTAAAAAGCATCAATGCATGCCAATGGTCAAGTCAAGCATGGCTTTGTTTACAACCACGCAGAAGCAGTAGTTTAGACGGGTGAGAGAAATAACAAGTATATACTTCACACACTAACTGTTTTCTTGTGTGAAAAAAAATGTTAAGTATCTGCATGATTAAAAAGAATAACAGCTCGCTGCTAGTTAGCACAACAATGGACAACTAGAAAAGTCAGAATCCAGTTCAATTATCCCAATAATTCATAATTGCATCAGCCAGTACACAAACCGTTAACTTAAACCTCCACGACTTCGTTAACAATTTGCAGCAGACCTCAAAATACCTAAATGACAACAAACTGAAGCCAGTTGGAGCATGCTAACTCGTTAGCCTAGCATGAGCATGGACTGTGTCTCATATGCTGTGTAAGTGATGCGGGAGCTGAAAACTAAGAGCAATGTGTTGATTGGAATGTTGCTTATAAAGAAACAATTAAACAAAACCTCATTTAAAAGCAGCACTCACCCCTCACAGCTTTCCATCCTGTCTGCTCGCAAATAAGCACTAGCTAGCTACCGGCTAGCTACAATGGGCATGTTTTGCACCCCAGGCTAACACAGTGGGCGGTGTTAGGTCGCTCTGTTGGTGTGCTGGAAAGTTCCGCCCACGCGGGTTATCAATATTTTTAAAACTCCGATCCCTCTAATCGTACATATGAAATAGTGAAATTGCCATTAAGCAAAACATAAAAATATTTTAGCATTTTTTATCAAAGTGTGATTATACCCGCATTGTTTGGGGAGCCGTTATAGTTTTTCTTTTTCTGATTCGCACGCATTTGCACGTCAGTTTCATCAGTTTCTTCCTCTGCTAGCGTTTTTAGGATATAATATTTTCTAACATTACATTTAACATGAGCTCAGCCTTTAAATCATGACCGATTATTATGACCTATAGGCTGTACTCTAATATACCTTCTGTAACAGTTAAAGTAGTCTAAGTCTCTGAATGAGACACTTGATCATAAAGGGAGTGTTAAAAACAAGCCACAGCCAGACTGTAACACAAACTAAACCTAATTTTGAGAATATTAGTGGTTAATTGTGTTGTCAGTGTTCCAGTAAATCTGAGATTTTCTGACCAAAAATCTGAAATAAAGTGTTTCAGGCCGTGACACAATTTGTAATGGTTAACAAGTAATTACTCTTCATTTTGCAAAGCAACTTCTTCCCGAGGCATCCCACCCTGATACAACCCTGCAGACTTGGACCTTACAGAGCAAACCACCGTTTTTGACAAGCCTATAAGGGTTAAATATTTCTGTTCATTAACGAGCAACTTTCACAAGATTTCGTGCAAAAGCTCTAAATCAGAGTGTAAGTGAACATCTGTTTTTCACTGAGAACTATGAAACATCTGTGCTCCATTAGGTGAAAGTTTTTCTTTGCTCTGGTTTTGAATGGAGCAGCTTTGGCAGTATACACTGTGGTATGATGATCAGATGACACATTATGACTCTCTACAGGTTTTTGCCTGCTGTGGATCAACACATTCTGCTCTGAAGGCTGTTGGTGTGATGGGGTTCAGGTGTGAAAAGCTGGATTTTCTTTAATATTCTGCTGTGTGTGTAAATGGTTGCTTGTCTGTACTATGCTGCCCTGTGATGGACAGGCCACCTGTCTAAGGTGTACCCCGCCTCCCTCGCCTGGAGATAGATGGGATAGGCTCCAGCCCACCCCCCATGATGCTGTACTACTGCAGGATAAAACTGTTCTGATGATGGATGGATGGATGCTGCACTCTGCAATGTGTACTTACATCTTTGAAAGGTGCAGATCCTCCTGGTAAATGAGGTTTTGTAAAAAAAAAATCTCAAGAAAATGTTAAGTTTAAAACATGACCTCTCACACTGCAACAAACTTTATACAATACTTTATGGCCTAAGGGACATGCTGTCTGTTATCCCATCTAAAGAGTCTGAACAGCTGTTGTTCCTTCTTGAAAATAACGTCCTTGTGTACAAAGTGAAGGTCTGGTCTTCATCATTCCTCTGTTTCCTCCTCCTGATATGCAGTAACAGAGGTGGCGCTGTAAGGGTCGAGCACCATCTGAGCACAGCGCACAATGGTCACCAACAAGAAAGAGCACAGGAGGAAGAAAAAGAAGAGGGCAAACCCAAGATCCACATCCACGTCCAGCTTAGCCAACGGGACAGCCGGAGGATCCATGTCGACAAATCCAAAGAATCCAAGTTTACTTCACAGGTTAACTCAAATATATCAACAGGTGTTATCCTCAGCTGACACTCACAGAATCATCCACATCGTCCTCTGTACTCTTCACCTCCTTGCATTGACACCTACTGTCCTCCTCTCAAAGATAAGATGGATCAGTGGACACACGGAGCCCCGTTTGGCACCTGTGTCCTCCATGAATAGTTAATAAGGAGTTTGGTAACAATCAGGCCGTTACTGAGATTAGAACACCCAGACAGGAGATTTTTACAGGAGATGACTACTTAGCAGGAGTCACAGGATCTATAATCAATACAGAACACAGTTATCGCACAAAGATGTGACAGCATATGTGTTTTAGAAACTATGTGGTGTGTGTGTTAACCTCTGTGTATATTTAACTGATCAGTTCACACATCCATGTTTTTTCCTGGTAATAAGAGGGGTAGGAAAATAAGAGTAGAGAAAGGTGTAGATACAAGAAAAGAAAAAGAGTTGAGGAAGAGAAAGAGGATATGACACCCTACGGGTAATCCACTTGAGAGGGTTTGGAAACTGATCCTGACCAAAAAAATGCAGATTGCTTGTATTCTGATGCCACTAACAAGAGACTCACACAAGTAACCAGTAAAGTGACTCTATGCAAATAACACTGCATCTGGATAAAAGCCGAGGTGTCCATATGTGTTTAAATGATACTAGAACAACAAGATTTACAGAACACATTGTTACTAAAGTGCAGGCTCAAGATGGCAGAGCAGACAGTAAAACCATCTTAGATCAGTTGTAGCATTAATTCCATCTGTTTTCACCCCCAGGCTGTGAAAAGAGAGGCGAGAAGGAAACTGATCCGAGGAGATACCCACAGATCTGAGACTCCACTGATGCACAGAAAGAGGAAAGAAAGCAGATACAGACCAATCAAAGCTTAGATGTTCCTTCACAAATGACAACACAAAACTGTTTGGATGAAGCAAATACATGCAAGGCTGTAACTAAACAGCCATGACTCTTGCATGAATGTGATCACTCCAGTGCACCGATAAAGCTGTGATGAACACTTAAAGGTGTGTGCAGGTTAAATTACAACCCTCTGAAGTCTTTGATAATATAACAATTTAATACAAAAACAACCTTTCTTTCTCTTTGTTTAAAATTTCATATACATTTACAGTATATTTATATACTTGTGTTTCTGAGTGAAAAAAACCTGGATACAGAGCAAACAAAAAGCAACAACAACAGTCACCACCATACAATCCTCTGGAAGAATAATTATCTACATAGGTTTACATACAACAAAAGTGTGCGTGTTACACACAGACGATTGATTGCTGACAGAAAGGGTTAACACACAAATGAATCAAATCATTTTAGAAGCAGTACATTTCATTCAAAGTTTTCCTAAAAAAAACAAAAACCCTCACCAAAAACCGACCATGTTGGCAAATGTTCAGTCTTAGTCCAAAAGTCAAAAACAGAAGGACAAAAAACTAAAGAAAATATTTTTTTGGACATTCTCACATTGTTTTTTTGATTCCACTTATATCCTGGATACCCTGATCAAACCGTTAATACCAATCACAGAATGGCAATGAAAGGTGAAGAAATCAAACAATAACACCCTTAGAAACCATTTTAAAATAACATTATTCAAGAAAAACAATTAAAATAATGACAAAGAATGGCTTTAAAGCACACAATTCCTGCTTGTTAATTATTGCTGTGTGACTTTTACAAAAGTAGTACAAAAAGCCTGCACTGAAAGAGTAACAAGGTCGGAGACACCCTACAACTTTTAGCCGACAATGTATGCATCCATTTTACAAACACACACATGCATACTGTATATATGTATATGAAAGAAAAATAGACTGTATACATCTCAAATGGGCACCTTGAACTGTGTGTAGCCACTGTAACAATGTTGTAGAAGTACATCATTCAATATAAAGAAAAACTAAATTCAATTTATTGGTTAAGCCACCAATTTACATACAAACTGTACTATAAATCTATAGAACACTGAAGCGCTTGATAAAAACAGTTTAGTCATGCAGAGACATGCTGTGAGTTATAAAGTGAGTGAGATTAGCGTGCCACAGCTGGCAAACAAAAACAAAAATCACCAAAGCTGTATATCCCTGCCATTTCCCGAGAGTTTAAATCAACTGGAGTATTTATCTATAAAGGGTCAAACAGCAAGTTAATCAATGCCTGAGAAAAACCTCCAACATATTAGAATAAAGGCCTTTTATGAGTTTATTTCCTGTGTTTGAATGTAGACATTTTTTGTGCAGTCTATTCAAGTGTGGTTTTTGTGCGTTTTTTATATATTTATATATGTATGTATATATATATATATATATATATATATATATATACCGTATATCACATATCTACAACATAAGTTGTTGAGCTTTGGGCAGTGCTAGCTAGAACTCTCTTAAAATGGCTGGAATATTGTTCAAATAATTTCTTATTCAGTAGCAAAGTCTTGAATTTCCTTCCCCATTTATCTGCAGTCAGATACAGCCCTCCACCTGTAACTGGCTCACAGCTGTGCAATTTAGGCCATGCAAAGCGAGGGAAGAGGCTACTCTCAGAAGCTGGAAGAACAGAGGACCAGGGGAGCAAAATATAAAAACAGTGAGGGTAAAAATCAGTCAAAAAAAACAAGGCAGACAGGTATTGACCAGGTCACTCATTGAATGGTGGGTAGATGGGAATCTCAAAGTCATCGCTGTTGAAGTTGGCAGGCTGGTCCAGCATTGATAACACATCCTGAATCAGATTAAAGAGACAAACAAGTTTATTTAAAGCCTCACAGCATGGGGGAGTTTGAAACAAGCTCATGTCACTCACAGGAAACATATCTTGCTGGTTGCCCTGAGCATGAGGATGCTGCTCCACGTTAGCCTGCGTATGCTGCTGGCCTTGCCACTGAGGCCACACTGCCTCAGCGGCTCGAGAAGGGAACTGTGCCCCGGACTGAGAGCCATCTGAGACGGAGCACAGAGGAATGAGAATGTTTACAAGTTTAACTCCATCAGTCACCCATACACACACACAAACCTACCATAACCGTTGGTGTTGAGGCTGGCACGAGCATTCATTTGTGGGTAGTTTGCATCGCTGGTGGGGGTTGGAGCAGCACCTGTAGGCATCTGGCCAAAAGTGTTGGAGGAGCCACCTCCAAATCCCCCCATGGGGGGAAATGGTGGCGACATGGTTTTAGCTGGCTGAGAAGCTACCTGCTGGTTAGAACAGAGAGAGTAACTCTTATTTACTGACTAGGAATGGTCACATACATTCAATGTATAGACACACACAAAAAACACTGTGGGCAATGGTTTGTTTCCTTGTGAATGAAAATGACAGAAAGCACTGACAACACAAGCCATGATGCTGCTTCCTCTATTTTACCTGGTTATTAAATTGTGGTCTGGCTCCAGCTCCAACCTGAGGCCATCCTCCTGCAGGCCCTCCATGAAGCGGGCTGCTAGTGCTGGAGGGGGTGACAGACTGTGGAGCTCCATTCTGACGAGACATCTGAGCCAGCATCTGCCCTGCTGAGTGAGCTGGCTGTGCCATCTGTGAAGTCATACTGACTGGTCTGCAGAGAAGAGGGAGAGCTCTGTTACCTCATATCACATACTAGGACACAAACTATGACCCCATTATCTGATGTACAAAGAACTTCTGCACCCGCTCAAAGCCATTTTCTTAATACCCTTCATAAAGACTATACATTATGGAGGAATCATAAGCTGGGAGTTCTTATTAGCTGTTGTTGCATATGAATGGACCCTTTGCCAGCTTATTACCTAATCCTCCAAAAATGCATATTAGTTATATAAATATTTTAGTTAACAACTGCAAGATAGATAAGATACCCTTATGATCACTGCTTATGAGAAAAATGGTAGGAAGGATGATAGGAACACACAAAAAAAACATATTAACTTGAGGTATAAGAGAACAATACAAAAAAAAAACTCCTACCTGTATGAATCAGTGGAACGACTAGCAGTAAAATTGTTGTTGGGTGAAGCATAGATCTGAGGGGATGGAGTAGAAGTGGAGGACATGCCCTTGGTCTGATCGGGCCCTTGAAAAAGGGAGGAGTACAGCTCTGGCTTCTCAATGCTCTTGCTATGGTCTGGCCCAGCAGCTGTCACTGGCTGCACCGGCATCTGTAGACAACAAAATCACGAGTAAGGTATTAAATGCTCCAGTTCATTTAAACTTGACAATTTGACTCTAGGTGGCAGCACTCGCTCCAGTGATGGGCACAGTTACTGGAGTTCAGCTTCCCTTTCACTACTGGCTCTTATTTAAGGATTTTTACTACTACTAAATTTGTTGGTGTATACACAAACACGTTTAACACAGTTAACATTGTGAGTGAATGAAGCACCTTTGTCATAACCATTGTTGAAAACACATCAAGACATCAACATTTGAATACCGGAGAGAGTATTACAATGCAGGTTCGGCATCTGAATTCAAGCAGTGAAGGAAGGAAGTTGTGATAATGAAAATCTCCTGACATCCTGATGCATTTTCCTGGTGAGCAAACAATCAACATCCTGCCTGGTTCTATCAAAGATTCTCAAGGGATCCACAAGAAGAAGAAACAAACTATGCATTATTCACTTAGACAACACATGTACAGTAGCTTCATGCGTTCATACACACATGCATGGCCTAACCTGTGAAAGGGTGATTGGTCCTGCTTCATACAGGCCGTCTCTTGTTCCACCTCCCTCTATTTCTGCCTGTTGCTGTTGCTGTAACTGCCTGAAAAGCAAACAAGAGAGAGGGTGTTGAAATGTCTCCAAAAATAGCCTAATTTCCATTTTCATGCCCTCCGCCGCTGAGTGAGAAATCCCAAACACCTGCTGACAAAATAACACTCAGCCCATCACCAGTCACCATGGCAACATAAGGTCAGAGGAGAAGAGCAGAAAAGTCTGTTATACATACATACTAGGGGTGGAACGGTTCACAAAATCCATGGTTCGGTTTGTATCACGGTTCTGAGGTCACGGTTTTCCGTTTGGTTTACATTGTTGAGGTTTTTTTGTACTTTTAACACTCTGGAAATACTATAGATCAGCATAAAATCAGCATAAATTAGGACTCAGTTCAGTGTTTCTCCTACCATTATATTAGGTCAAGTCAATTTTATTTCATTTTAACGTGCCAGATCACAACAGAAGTCATTTAAGGTTACCTTTCCTATAGAACAGGCAACACCTTGTTCCATTACTAAGCAAACTAAAAAGCTGTGTAAATAGCTATGTTGTTATATTTTATGTGCACGGAGAAATGTCATTTGTGTCTTTACATGGTTGCAGGTTTACAAATAATGCAGCTGTCTGTGCACAGAGGCCCGATGCACGTACATACAGACACATACACAGACACGTGAGTGCACATACAGCCGAGCAGGGTCCCACCAGCAGATAGAGAGTGTGTGTTGTGCTGACCATTGCTCATGACATTTTAGTTAATACACTGAACTCCACTGACTACGCTAGGCTAAGCTAACGTTAGTGGTGTCAGCATTTTTCTTATTTTTGCCATTTGATTAAGGTATTTACATCCCGCTCTGTAAGCCACGACGGGACCTGCGGCAGCTTTGCGCTATCTGGATGCAGAGAGGTGTGGGTCTCCTCTCTGCTCTGACTGCTGCTGCTGAAACTGCTGCGTGAAGCTACTGTGCGATCTCCTGAACCGAACAAAACACGCACCCCGAACTGAGACGCATCTACCGAATGGTTCAGATTTTTTTTCTGAACCGTCCCATGCCTAATATATACTACAAGCATGCTATGCCAACTGATGTTAAACCATATTTAATATAACAAGAAACAATAAAACATGCCTCTTTTTAGTGCTGCTATACTATTCAATATGTAGACATGAAGAAAATAAAATCACCCAGAATAGTAATAAACAAACAAAAACAGAAAGACTGTAGCTTGCTAAAACAGCAGCAGTATCCCATGAAGAAGAAGCCCCTGTTCTCCCATGCAGGGGGAGGGTAGTCAGTTAGGTCCTGGTCTCACCTGGTGGCTATCTGCCCTGGGCTGAGCACTACAGGAGGGCCATTTTGGCTGCCCTGACCCAGTGAGGGGGGCATCGAACCCCCAGGGGAGGAGATGGGGGTGAGGGACTCCTGAGTTGAGTTTCTACTGCCCCACAAATATTGATGGGTGCAGAAGAGAAGTTTTGGAGAGTGATCAGTGTGTTGTTCATTAAAAAGGAGTTGTGGTAGGGTGTAAGAGGAACTAGGGTTTCAGGGTAACTGGTAAGCATCCGGACAGAGAATGTTTCACAACAGTCCCATCTTAAGACATCAATGCTTTCATTATGTGGTGCATTTTATTGCGCAACAGTGACGAGTGTGTGACTCACTTGACATTGACATTGGTACAGATGATATACTCAATCTCCTCTGAAAATGGATTCTGAAAAGTGAAGGAGCTGGTTCTCATCCAGATCCATTCTCTTGATTTGGTGTGGAACCGAAACATCACAGACAGTACCTGGCCTTTAAGCTTCATGACCTGAAGACACACACATCAAACATTCAACACAGTCAGCCTGTGGTGTTTTCAGTAAATATAAATATGCAAATGGACAACAGTGGTTAAAGCTAAAACATTTTGCTTCCATTACAAAGATGGCTGAGAAAACAGGTTCTCAGGTTACATGGTAAATAATCATGGTCAGTAATCTCTGTCACACAGTGACAGGGCTTTCCTCATTTCAAGGCTTTCTCAATATGATACAATCTATGGACATCTGTAATAATTTCACAAAGCTAAGCTTAATGTGATATGTATGTGCTAAAGTTGAAAAAGCCTTTAGTGGTTTAGATCATATAGATAAAAGAAGTGAGTTTACTAGACCTACAGTATGCAGCCCTCACATCCCTGCTTGAGGATAGCAATGGTAAACAACATCTGCGGCTATTTGGATAACACAACAATATCTATACACTTAAGTGAGTCGGGCTGCACAAAGGCAATGGTTCTGAGACAAAAGAATAACATATGCAATAAATGAAATGAAAAAAAAGTCTGTGCTTCTGATGCATTATTTTTATCTGTGCAAAGTTCGAGGAATGCAGTAATACTGATTAAAAGGAATGAATTCTCAAAAAGCTTTAATCACCTGCTGGAAGCTGTCTCTCAGTAAGCTTTGATCTTCAGGATGGGCAAACTCTAGAATATTCTTCCCTAACAAATCCTGCAACACACAGCAGACAATACATTCATACAATCAACCACTAATAAGGCAATTACAATCTTGTGCCACAAAGGCTGTTAGGAGATGATGATTTACCTTAGGCTGATAGCCGATAGCTGCCATGCAGCGGTGGTCCACAAAGGTAAATATGCCCTGGCAGTTATGACGAGAGATGAACTCCACTGGTATATTGATACTGTTGAGACTTGTGTCACCAGGGCAACAAGCAACCTGGAGAAAAATGCAAATAAGGGCAAAAATATTGTTTTAATGAAAAAACAAGCAAACTACAACATTGTTTTGAAGGCATTTTCAAAACACTAACACCAACAGAAAAACATACTGCATACAGACAATTGGAAACAATATTTTTGATCTTAGTTTGCTGACATAAGACAATGTACACCTACTGGAGGCTTGAATTTTAAAACTAAATAGTTTTGTCTTATAGGTTCATACACTTCTTCTCAGACACACACGACAGCCAATCATACCTGTAATCTTCCAATGGCAACAAGGCAGTAGCGACTCCCCTGAGTGTTGTCGGTTTCATCATCCCTTAATGATACTCCTGATAGACAATGATGAAATGTAATTACACAGACAGCAAAGTGTAACCAGTGGAAATGTAACAGTAAATTGTAGCCTCTTTGAGCCTGTGACAAGGCAAACATTGTGTACACGTCTGTATATCAGTGCTCAGTTTTACCTGCAGGGGGCCAGGACTTGATATATCCTGTACAGTGAACCACTACATACTGGGGCTCCCCTTCCTTGGCAGCACCCAAACCATTCCTGAAGTGAAGAAAAATTTGTATTAAATACACTGAAAATCAATTACACATGTTTGGGTACCAGTAATAAAATGTACATGTTTGTTTGGTTTTGGTCACCTGTTTCTATTCCTAAGAAAGTTCAGTCTATTCATCGACATTGGTTCCACTGGACACGTGCCACACCTGCAACACATCACCATGTGAATAACGTCAGCATCATGACACACTTTAGATTGGTATAAATAACAGACTTCAGTACATGTCCAACCTCATTCTGCAGATGAATGACCGACGAGCTCCCATACTCATTCTAGCTGACGACTGCTGACTTTCTTTCTTCACTGTTCCTGTCTTCAGGTCCAACATCCTCCCTTTAAAAGACAAGGAAAACACTAAATGTGAGTACAAGTGTGACATTTTTTTTCTTATTCACAAAGGAGACAGGCTTTATCCCGTACCACCGTTTCTTTTTAAATACTCTGTGTGTAGTACATGCTATATACCAGTATTGTTATTCTCTGCAGTAGAGAGCTGCTCCCTGAGTTTTTCTGTGTCATCCGGGTGAAGCTGATCATACAGGGAAGAGCCAAGCCATTCGGATTGCGCCTGGTTGAGAACGGGTGTCAGTGAGTCCGAGACATAAACAATGCGGCCGGACTCGCATGACACCACAAACAGGAAGCCATCAGCTGCCTCCAGGATGAGGTGCTTCAGCTCCTATGGACAGATAGTATCAAATAGTAAGCAGTGGAGATAGAGGTCTATTACAAAGCAAAATTAGATGTTGATTATTTTTCTACAAATGTATGACGCTCGATGGAGTCTACCTACACTAAAGATCTAGGGAATTGCATACAGATGTCAGCAAGGTATGGTTTAAGGTATGGAACGAGCCAATTTACATGCTGAAAAAACAGATTTTATTTTATTTCTGAGCTAAGAGTTCAGTGTGAACTTCACTGTAAGGGACATGTACAAGCAGTACTACCTAGATGGAAATGATTGTCCACAAAAACCATGCCTCCAGAAAAGTTTGATTTTTACATTGTAAGGGTGGTTTCACATTTAACTATTTCTTAACTTTTCTCTGTTACCTGGTCAGTGAGAAAGGAGGGTTTATATGACCCATCTGCATTGGTGTTGCCACTTCCTCTGAGAGACTTCATATGGGACACGGCCATTCGCAGGATGGTTAGTTTGTCTGGTTTCCGTGCTAGTGCACTGCAGGTAGGCACCATGTCTGACAATTCTGTGATGTAGGCAGTCATTTTGTTCCGCCTCCGCCTCTCAATCTCACTGTGGTTCTCCCTGGAGAGAGGAAACCGGGAAGGTGGAAGTAGAGCGGAAAGGAGGGATCGAGATGGGGGAAAAGAGATGGGCAGGTGGACAACATGGAGTAAAGTTTAGAATTAATGTTGCAATGTAAGTATGCAATTCAGGAAGAAGAGGTGGAAACGAAAGAGGGTGAGAGTAATGGATGCATAAAACAATATTGTGTAGTCAATGGTCTATAAAATGAGAGTGAGAAACCAAAGGAGTCTGGTCTTTCAGGGCCAGCTTGTGTGTCAAGAGTAAGTGCAAAAGAATGGCCCTTCACTTCGCCTGAAAGGAGGGGAGACAAAACAGAAAAAGAGGACAGTTGCTAAAGAGGAAGGGATAACAAGTGTGAAAGAAGTCCCTAATTCACATACAGCTTAGCAGTTAGTGATACATAACATTGTGGGAAACAATCAGCTGCCCTGGGCAAAGAAGCACAACATTTTGATAGGCATCAAAACAGACAAGTAGAACAGCATAAACACTGCTAATTCTGAGCTGCAAAAAAGACAATATGCTGGAATTCCAGCTGGGCAGGATAGTATTTGATCCGTGCATTCAATGTCAATATAAATGCAAGCAGGAGAGGGAGCCTTCCACAGTGGTACAGGCCATACCTGGCTAGCTTTTCCTTATCTGCAAAAGTCTGATCTTCTTCCAAAAACCTGGAAATGAAAACCAACCCACTAAAACACAGACCCAAAAGTCACTACCAAATAAAAAAGGAGTTTAAAAGAGGGAGAGCAGCATGCAGGTAATTGCATTGTCCTCCCTCAACATACACCTATTTCTCCCAATCTAGCCCCCTACCTGGCAAAGCGCTCCTTGTCATTGTTGGGACCTCCTGAATCATCATCACACCTGATAAAAAAACACAGAGAAGACTGAGTGTTATCTTAGCTGCTCAGATACTTCAAACACTTCATGGTGCACCCCATTTGTTCTATAGCAGATAAGACAAATATACCTAAACAACTTGCTTCCTTCATCATCATCATCAAAGTCTGGCCTGTAGAAAAAAAGAAACGTGACAAGAAAGAGCAAGAGGTTGTGACCACAGACATTAAAAACCAAAGTAAATCAGTCAGCAAATATACATAATATTGACATATCAGCACAAAACGTTAACACTTACGCAGCTCGTCTTTTATTGCTCCCTTTTGGTACAATCGCCCCGCCACTTGCTTGGGTCCCACTTGCCCCCATACCCAGATTTGGGTCTGGTAACTCTAATAATAACACAGAGCAAGAGAGAACTGCAGTGTAGCCAAGATGACAGCTGATTTCAAATAGTACAAGAAGCACTGAAAAAGAAACTAACTTATCACTGGAGCGTCCACTCAGAGGCCACGATAACATTAACGCACAAATCTGTCGTGTTTTATTTCATGTATAGAAAATATTAAGTTCACTCTGAATACTTTTACTTCGTTTCTAAATGTTGAAGACAGTCACGGCAGCTACCTTTAAAGATACCAATCTGTAAGCAACATTAAACGAATTAGCGAACCGCAGCTTGACCGACAGCTAAATTAGAAAGTTTAACTACGTAGCTCACACAACAACGATACCTTTTATTTTTATTAAACCACTAATGTAGCCTTCTAAACGCAGAGTAGCACGCTAACACTTATGCAATAACCAGCTCGCATTGCTGTGGCATTAGCTTCGCTACTAAGCTAACTTAGCTGATGCTGTCACGCTATCTTCTGGAAACTGTACGCTTACGCTAAACACGAGAAAACACTCAGAAAAGACCAACAGCAGCACAGAGCAATATGATTACTATCACCAAGACGTCTTACCTGGATTTGAAGAGGACATATCCGTGTAGAATAACATAAACAAATAACTTCAGCTGCGCAAAACACGAAACCCCCACACCCCTCCCCCTTGCTAGCAAGCTAAATACTGCTTTTTCTCTTAAGCGCCTTTACTTTGTTTTATTAGCGCCCAAACCAATAACTGATACCACTTTGAAGTGAGCCTGAGATTTCAGACTTAAACGAAGCTGACAAATTAGCTCCTCTGCTCTGTGTTTTCCTGTTTTCTCCCTGTCTATTTAAAATGGCGTTTACCGGAGAACTGGCTACATGCTACAGTTGATCATTTTCTCCTCCTCCTATTGGTCATCACACAGCCAGAGACACATGACGTCGACGACATGTTGGGAAATCTGTGTATTTTCTCTGCTCCAGCTGGTGGTGGAGGGAGCTGCAGGTCAGCACAACAAAAGACAGGAGCATATGACAGGTCATGTACAAACAGCACCACACACATTTATGGCATGGAAGAAGTCATTTATCACTGCTTTCTAATAAATTACAATTAAAAATCATCTATTAAAATCCTAACATTGATTGGAATTAAATGTATAGACATAACAAAAAACACAATAATTGTCAAAGTCCTTTCATTGTGATTCTTTTATCATTAATAACAATACTTAGGCATCATTTAACAAAAAATACAAAATAAAAAAAATAACACTGTAATCAGAACACTGCTGTTTCTTCTGTGTCACTGTGGAAGAGATGTTGCTGGTCAGGTTTAGGATAAAAAAAAGCGATGTGGTGGTGGAATGAAGGCTGAAAGAAAATTCATATGCAAAGGAGTGAGGAGTGAGTAATGAATGAAACAGTGGGGTGGGAGCATGTTCTACTGTTTAAGATCTTTGATGTGATTTGAAACAGGAAAGAAAAGGAGAGGACAACAAGACAGGAGAGCTTTCTTTACATTACCGATAAGGCACTTATCACATACAAAAGCTTTAAAGCACAACAACAAAACTGAAACACTCATTTAATGAATTCAAACACTGAAAAGTCTTTCAAAAAAAGTATTGGCAACACACTGTAAACCTTTTTCATACAAAGAATCGTAGCTAAAATCATTATTTTAGATCAACACGTACAGTTCTCAGCCAGGTTTACACCTATATATATATATAACCCTGGCTATTAGGCAGTGATATTATTTAATCTGGCCCATATTTGTAAAAACTAAAAAATTTGAAATGGTCCCATTCCCATCTGTTTCAACAGAGCAGGCCAGGTCAGACATCTCTGTTGAAAGTAGGAATTTGTTAGAATACTTTGTGAATGGCACACGCCGCACGGGAGAGCAGAGGCACACGGTCCTACTGCATGTTATTACTTTGTATAGGAGACACTGCAGTTTGTGCAAAGACATTGCAATAGCTGAACATTTCTGTGGTTGCATAGACAAAAAAAGGAAATAAACACTTATTGTCTCACCTTCATAAAAACCCATTTCGTTTCTTTAGTAACATACAAAATAACAATAAAGCAACAGAAGTTTAAAGCACAAAGCTTTTAATGGCTTTCAGCAGCCATCAGCTGGTTCTAAGGCACATAGTTAAACATGAAAGCTAAAGTAGAAGCAGCATCACCCTCCTCTTCTGTCTTCTCCTTTTTCTCCTGTTTCAATACAGATTTTTGAAACTATCAAACAACAGCAATGATGCATTTATCTCAGATGACAAAGCCAAAATGCAATGTCCTTTAATGTAGTGTTTATTATCTGCTGGATCTCAGTGCCCTCTACAAGAATGAATGAATGTGTGTGTTCCTGTGTTTAGGTAACAGTGTTGAATTTCCTTAAACACTTGCTGTTCTTGGTTTTAGGGAATCACTTGGCCCCTCCCTAACCTACATCCCTTCTTCTGTCTCTCTCTTTCCTTTTATCCGTCCCTCCTGCTCCCCTGCTGAGGGATATAAGTCCATCTCATATTCTTCTGTCGGGACACGTGTTTGCGCTCACTCCATCTTGCTGTGGTTGTTGTTGTGGACTGTGTGACCATTCTGCACTGGCCCGTTTTTCTTCATGTGGTTTTTAACTTCAGCCTCCTCTTCCTCCTCCTCCTCTTCTTCTGATTCGTCTGTTTCATCTTTGTCGCTCCTTTCATCATCCACTTTTTCCTAAGGGAAAAAATGAGCAAAAGAGTGCAGGGTGAGGAGTGTGTAGAAACACATCATCAGTCAAGAACACTCAAACTGTCCTGAAGCTCTGGCCAGTGTCAAGACTGTCCGGTTACTTTTGCACATTATAGTATTTTTACTTACTACTTACTAGTATTAGGATTATATCATTGTTTTTATATAAATTAAATACAATGTAAAAATATAATATATGTGTGCTTACATTTTTGGTGAGGAAGCGGAGTGCTATGCGAATGATGAGAATAGCCCAGAAGATGTGTAGACACTGTAGAATCATCAACAGTCCATTGAAAAAGTAGTACCCAAAAAAGGGTTGGTATATGGTCACTGGGTATACCCATGTACAGTAAATAATCCTGTAAAGGTGACAGAGTGAGGATTAGGATAACATGTCATACAACAATATGGTAAGTGCAATATCAATATATATATATTGATTAGTGTGTGTGTGTGTGTACCAAAAGGGGAAGATAACAAGCCGGGTTACAATGAAGAATGCAGCAAACACGATGAAGATGTAGTTACAGGCATTTCTCCACCCTGCATAGTTGAACATCTTTGCAGACTGTCAGAAGAAGATAGATAAACGAATACATAGGAACATTAAAGACAAAAAGATTTTCATATCTACATCTTCTTATTTAACCATACTTTCACCCTATGAAAGCCTCCACACTGAATGTCCTACACTTGGCTCGGTTCTGTTATTTGGCAGGTGAGGTGACTGAAAATGGTCTCATACAAACAAAAACCAAAGTCCTCCACGAGGTGGCAGTGTATGATAGTCACAGTATTAGTAAAGCTGCAGCATGCTCAGACTAAACTGTAATATTTTTAGTGGTTGGGATGAGGTAAATACATATCATCCAGTGCCACCATTCACATACACTATATTTACATAATGGTGATTAAAGTTTCCACATTCACCTTCTGTTATTACACCATGATCCAAGATCATTGGTAGTGAAGGAACTTGGGGTTACATGTCAGCTGATTTCAGGCACATGTTTGCTTGCTGAATGAGAAGAATGCACTGCAATGAGTCTTAGGAGATATTTACCTCGAGCAAATAATCAGATGAGTCGTGCACCAGCATGATGAGAGTTCCAGCACGAATGTAGTTTACACACCAGGAGAAGCTAATGAGGAGGATAGTTGCTACATGGTGGACTATCTGCTCCTTAAAGTCCTAGAGAAGGAGATAGGAAGGGAAATAGTAAAAGTATGAAATGGAAAGAATACAAGTGGAATTGAATATTGCAAGTGGTTCTCTGTGTATAAAGCCTGCTTAAGAAGTATCTAGGTTAGACTATTGTGTTAGGGAAAAACATTGTGCCTCTTTTGTAAGAGTTTCCCCCACTGTGCTCAGCTGACCAGGTTGAACAAAGTCCAACACATACAGACACTCAGACACACTCACACACATTCATACACGTGTAACAACAGTCTAATGTCCACCCACAGTCCATGCCAGATGTCACACAGATCAGATTAAGGACTATTTGTTCTTCTGGGTACATATGGTCATGAAGTAGAAACCATAAAAGATAAAGACTTATTTAGTGACACTATAACCAAATTAAATATTAATTGTCACTTCTTGATTTTTGTATGTTTACTTACTTTGCGTTTGACATCAGAAGCCACACTGATGAGCAGAGAGCTGTAGAAACCCAGCTCAATCATGTAGTACCAATACTGAGATGGCAAGAGAGTCTGAAGGAGAGCAGAGAAGCCTTTCATTTCAAAATCCATAGTCCAAATATATCCATATACACAATTCCATAATGGAAACACTAAATTAGTATTTATACTGTAAAAAGCCTTCCAATCGATTAAAATAATAATCTTTAAAAGAGAGCATGTAGGTTAAAACCCTTTTTTTCTAAGAGCCAAAAACCTGAAGGATTATCAGAGAAAAGACTGATTTAGTATGCTTATGATTTGTCTTCCTTGCTATTTTTACAAGTAAAAGATCTGAATACTCTTCCACTGCTGTTGTCCACACCATAACTGTCACACCTGTCTCAGTTTACAGTTGTATACAGTTGTGCCTCAGAACAGCCCTAAACTACACACAGAGATTGTTAAAACCAATATTAGAGTGTTTAGGAGGCAGGGGAATTTTAATACCTTCTAAGACCTTTTGTTTGGACAGAATTTAATAAACAGACACTATGGTGCATTCATTGTCCCAGACACGTACCAGCACAGGAAAGCCCTGCCACATCTCCTTCAGGTCATACAGCCAAGGTTTCTGGAAGGAGAGACGGGATGTGAATGAGACAGCAGAATCCGAAAAGGTGTACAGTATTTATATCAACTGACTCAGCATGCGGTTGAGTCCATACTTCTCCTTCTGACAGTGCTAGAGGTAAAGTTGTCGCAGCAAAAAAAGACTTACGATAGCAGGGATGGTGACGAATAAGCATGTGTGTATTAAGAGATGAAGGGAGTAAAGTTATTGAACTTAGCAGTACTCACATCAATGAGGGCGGCCAGGCCAGCAATGAAAGCAAGAAGGTAAAAGGTAAATCTCCAACTGCAAGAGAACACACACATACAAACACACTTTCTACTTAGTCAATGAGGAAATCACAATAAACATATTGTTTACCTGCACATATATAAATGCATCACAAAACCTCTCACTCAGGTAAGAGAGACTGCATGGAAACATGTGGCTGAGTATGTCAAATCAAGACACAGCAAACACAGCAAAACACGGGCTGATGGACAATCAGCGCATCCACAGTCCTTTCTGTTCTACATCAGACACAGTGAGACATTAACTAACGCTGCTTGTACAGGTGTAGTAAGAGGATTTCACAGAAAACACTGCAGGAGTGACACAGAAAGGCACATACAAAGAGAGAGATTCACCAGCAGAGGAAATGAGGGAGAGACAGAAAGCCTGCTGTCTGCATCTGGACAATAGCTCGATTCAGAAGAAAAATGCCATTATGTTTTATGCACACAGTGAAAGACACACCATAACCATAGAGTGACAATCCTTCAATCACATGCACGTCTGCTCACAGCCACACACACACATTAAATGCAGAATATCTACAGACAAGCTTTAAACAAATTTAAATTTAAATTTAAACATTAATGGCAGTCTGTCCAACTAAGATCATTTCTGCCACCATTGGAAGCTGCTTTTGCTTTATCAAATCATTTTTCACAGATTTGAAGATTTCACAGGTTTGTTTGGTTTGCAAGAAAAATGACATCAAAGCTAAAGGCAGAGATATACCAAGAACTAGGGGTGTGCGATTTGTGATAAATGATCGTGAAGGATTTGAATGTGTCGGCGATCTGCCAGAACGGACAGATCGTTTTATCGTCCATAGTGCACCTTGTTTGCGCAGACGCATGAGTTTTTTTCACTCATCCAACTCTCAGTGCACTTAATGTGAACACGACCAACCAATGACAGCCTCCCTGTTAAGAAGCTATGGCCGAAAACGAAAAGAAAACGGAGCAACTGGTCCCTAAAACGAACTCCACGTTTATGTTCGGTACTGTTTCTGCTGGCAGCAGCGGCGCATCTTCTAAGCCTGTGTGTGTGTGTGTGTGTGTGTGTGTGTGTCGCGGTGGAAGGGCCGCGTGTATACATGTGTATTATCATGTACGAGCCCATCTCTCTGAACATTACCAGCTCGTTATATTCAGGTTCGCTGCTGTTCTGCCGTCAGCAGCTCTTCTACACCTGTGTGTGTGTGTGTGTGTGCAGTGGGAGGGCCGCGTGTGTACATCAGATACAGACAGAGGCAACAGCTAATGACGTCACCAAAACAATAACGCAGGCATTTGATGAAGAGGCTCCATATGAGGACTCTAGTAAACGGTGGACAGAGGTGCCAGCAGCAGCTCCGTTTTTCCTTAGACATGATTCCCATTAAAGTTTGATCATTTGTTCTAAATCACATTGAACTTTAAGAGTTACTTAAGTCTCAATACTGTATTTATTGTTTAACCTTAGGAGGCACACTTCAGTCTGTTTAAATGACTGTTGAATAATACTTTACAGAACTACATTAGTCTTCTTTTTAACCTATTAAACTGTAATTGTTATTTTCATGTGTATTGAAAACTAATACTGAGTGCACGTTATCAGAGTTGTTGTTTGCCTTTAAATTCTACTGATAGTTTTTTGAGAAGTGACAGAGTAGGCTACCTGAAGTCATTTACACAGAAACATGCAAATTAGTGTCAATGTAAAAACAAATCGTGATAAAATCGTGATTTTACCATTAAAGAATCGTGATATAAAATTTTTGCCATATCGCCCATCCCTACCAAGAACCCAGTGCCACAATGTGAATCCTACCAACTGACACTCAATATGACATGGTAGTGACAGAGTGGCATTGTCCTGAGTGCATCTTAAAAATAGAGGGACCATTTTGCCCTCAGAAATGTCCTCATATAGCCGGAGGAATGCACGGGTGGGCAGCTGTTGAAACTTGCTCTATACCTTTTACAGCAGTAAGTGCTTACATATGCTGAGTATCTATCTCTGAATTTACCTGGCTTCTCTGAACTTTTTGAGCAAACTCGGTCTGTCCTGGTTCCTTCGTCTTCTGAACCAACGCTGCACTTGCCGTTCCGAGCAGCCGGCCTGCTTGGAAAGCGTTGTTATTGAAGGCTGAAAGCAGCACAAAAAGTTGGGTTTTAGCATTTCTGGCAACACACACACACAGCAGACGTTTTACTTGATTAATGTGTACTGAAAGTGCCTGGATATCTACCTGAGTGGGGTTTTTGGTAATGTTACAGTAGAAGGACTCCAGTGTGGGGTTGCGTGGGGCTTTGAGCCGCACTGTCTCTTTCACCCCTAGTAGAGAGGCCAGTGGAGTAGCCACCATCCTGCAATCATAAAGTGGAGATTAAAGGCAGAGAAAATGCAAGGATGCAGTCATGGGAACTATTTAAATGTGGAAAATCATCCACCTGAATGAGAGTGAATTAAGTTAGAAAAGCTGAGCTGGAAGGGAATTAAATGTACCTGCCCTATGCAACAAGTATCATATACTGTATGCAGATGCAATAACACTGTTGCTTACACTGTCTGATTTCCTGACCTTCCAGTTGGCCTTTCTTATAATTTACTTAGTGATTAGAGGAAGAGGTTGGGATTCAAACAATAACAGGGAAGAAAGCCAGTTTGAATTACAATAAAACAGGCTGTAATGATGATGTATTTGATTTCCAGAGCATTAGCTACTGGAAACAGGAACACTGCTTTAGGAAAAAACAATACAAGTCACTTAAAATAAATCATGCAACAAAGAAGATAAAACTCGTGTCAATACAGAGGTTGACTGTAGATAGGGATTAGGAATAAGGACAGGAAGATATAGTGAAAAAAGACAGACCTTTCAAAGATCTGACGGATAACGAGAAACACGATGGCGATGGGTAATGCCACCCACAAGTCGCGGGCTTTGGCGTATACCCGCCCATCTCGATCTTCCAGGTCAGCCCAACCCAGGCCTTCTGGAAACCACAGCCGCTCCTGCCAGAACCACTCACTCACCTCCTGCAGCATCCTGAAACAGGACACACAAACAGCCACAATTTTTGCAGGTTTATTAGGCTGTAAAGATAAAGTCTCTAAACTTTATACGTCCTTAAAGTAGTGACGTTTCCCTCCTAAAATCTAGATGTGGTCTACAGGCTACCTTTACATCTGCTATACAGGCCTGTGTGTGTACATAGGGAGACTGTGCTGTTTGCTACCATGTAATTTACAGGATTAGACGATTTTCCTCTCTGTGGAAGCCAGGCAGTACATTTTCCCTTAATGTATATATATCAGAACAGCATGCAGGGAGCTCAGGAGGCCCACATGGGGAGAAGAAATCAGTCCAATGACATTTCAGCAAATCTTTTCCTTCACGCCTTCACCATCAGCACTTAGCTGACAGCAGCTATGAGGGTTTCTACTCAGGAGTGCAGATATGAATATTTTTGCTGCTAAGTTCTGGGAGTGGCACAGAAAGAGTGTAAAACGGTGGATGGCGAGGGAGATCAAACATCTAAAAGATGTGTCATGATTCCTCCATATGTGCACAGCAGCGGGGGCGCCCCCATGTGCTCCATCCCTGAGAGTCCCACGGCAGATCCAACTCCTCTCCCACCCACTGCAGCTGCAAATGCCAAAGCTCTGTAACCACTTCACTTCCACTCCTATCCCCACCCTCCTGCTCCCTGCCTGTAATCAAGAAGGATTCCCTCTTTGGCCCAGAGAGCCAAAACCATGTGTAATGCTTTCCCTGTCAAGACTATCTTTAAAATGTATGGCTTAAAGCACACTGGGATATTAATACTGATAAAGGTACACATGAAGAGAAGCAGTGGTGTTGAAAAAAATCTCTGACCTTTAAGCCAAAAGTATTCTTCAATCAAAACAACGATTTATGTTTAATAAGATACAATTAGTTTGTTTTTCAGACGGTAGAGGAGCATTTAGTTTTATGTAAACTTCATCTCTACTGTTAAATATACATCAAGGCTGTCAATGGGACATGTTGTAGCTCTAGTTCTAATCGGGTCTCATAATTAAAAAAAAGTTCTATGATAAGCTACAACATTGTTGGCATACAAAATCATTTTTTAAATAATATTATTAAAGATTTTTCTTCTGAAAGAGTCTCATGTAAGGTTGGGAGATATTGGCAAAATAATTAATCACGATTAATCGTGGCATTTAGCCGAAAACGATTCATTTGACGATTAATTGATGACAATTGCACTTACATGTTTTTGATTCTCAATTGCCACATTGTTCTAAAATGATACTGACAAATCATCAGTCAAGTTAACTACTTCATCTAACAGGTTAAGCTGGCAAGTGATTAGGCACAAACCAGCCATGTTTGAAATGTATTGATAACAGATGCACAATGCACAAACTGCTTTAACCCTCAGGCGTCACTTCAATTTACCACCCTTTTGTGTCATTGGTGGACAAAAACGTCCACTTCCAAAAAACTGCTATAACATATTTATGCAGAAAAAAATATTAATCTGTTAAGTTTTTATAGCAGTTTTTTGGAAGTGGACGTTTTTGTCCCAGAATGACGCAAAAGGGTAGTAAATTTGTTTCACCATGTTCTGGTGATGTATTTAAAAGATTTAAATTGGAATTCTAAAATGTGTCTAGAGATAGTCTGTTACAAAAAATTGTGCCATATGCACCAACACAGATAAAATGGTGGCCAGGTAAAGAGGCAAAAATTACCCAAGTGGACAAAAAAGTCCCCAATGACGCCCGAGGTTAAAATAATAATGAAGCAAACATTTAAAGTAACTTCCGTCCTTCAAATGTTCTTATCTTAAGGTCACAGAGGAGTGCATATCAACATTAAAATTAAACAGATTATTTCAAGTTAAAAAGGTGTGTCTGTGCAAATGTGACTGGAATATGTCACACACTAGTGCATGTTTTCACTCATACTGTAGAACAGCAGCAGAAAAAACATTACGAACAAACCGGACAATTTCACATTTAAATGTATGTCTGTGCAAATCAACCTGTTAAGTCCTTCCGGCGCTTACTTTGGTCGTAAGGAGCACAATGACTAAATGTATCGTGGATTCTTGGCTGAGTGGAATTCTTTCCAATATCTGCTGGAAGAGACTTCGCTGTGGTAATGTTTTCCTATCTTGCTGTGGCGTCCATTACAACTAACGCTGAGTGTTGGTTGTTGCCATAGTAACATGCATTAATAGCACACGATACGATTTTGCACACGCCTAGTCTCGTTGACCAGAAAATTCTTTTTAGTACAATTGTCTTATGTCAGCAAATTCTTTGACAGAAATCAGGAACTAAATGACGGTTTTATAGACACATTTTGATGTTTCACATCCAGCACTGTTTGTTACTATCCTTGCAAATAATGCAAATTAACTTCATGTGTGACAACACCCTTCATGGAGGCAACCGTAAAGATAAGGCAGCTAGTTGTAACTGCTGACACTGCTCATGAGTAGTTCTCATGGTTGAGTGCATCGGTTATTTTCCAGATCATGTCATGTTAGTCGTGGCCCCTGTTTCCTGTTGCAACAACATGTCCGACTAAGCATTGGGCTTCCCTCCTTTAGCACTTCAGTAGCACTACTTCTTAGCTCTTGTGAGCTCTGCTGAATAGCATGTTTGTGTGCATGTCTGGCTCCATACAAACAGCTGTGTGATCTAACCTAAAACAGATCACTAAATGAGCTTCTGAGCATCAGCACAGATGGTTCAAATGGCTGTGCTCATTTCACATAATAGCAATGACATAAACTGTTAATAAGTTTGTAAACTGTAATCAGACTCATTTTTGGACGATGCACACACAAACAAAAGCAAACATAGGATAGGAATCTTGCAACTCAAACAACTCTTTGTCATTCATAGCAGTATGCTGTGTGTATTTTTAGGATTACTAGTTGAGGTCATCCAGTGAATTCAGCATGTTAAAGCACCTTTTGCCCTACAGCTTTTCCAACACCATATGCCATTGGCCCACAGGATCATATGACCAGACTCTGACCATTGCAATGATCCAATAAAAATAAGGGATGCCTCCGGCGGGGGAGGGAGAAAGGAAGTGCTCTGTCTGTCCCGCTCTCTCTTCCTCACTGTGAATATACATTACAAGCATGTGGCCATTGTAAACAGAGATCTGACTCTGAGATAAGTATTACTCCAACTGCTACTGATATAGTTCATTTTCAGCCTTACGTGAATCCTAACTTTTCTAACCCATGATGCAGTTTTTCAAAAATGCATGAAAAAAATTGAACTAGCCTCAGAAGAAATCCTAAACAGACCAGGATGGAACCTGGTACAGAGTCCAGGAATATTTGGAGAATGTAAACACACTGCCACCACAGAAAGGGAGCACCAGCTTTCCCTATTCTCACTCCATGGATGAATGTCTTATGGAGTTTTACAGTTTGTAAGTCTACCGCAGCAACACAAGTCATGAGACATTGGTGATGATGCTTATTGTGAGTCACTCATACCAGCTATGTTTGTACAGCTACGCATTTACTCACATCCACCCATACTGTACTTAGGATTGCAGCTGATTCAGTCAGGGCAACATGGTGAGGTTAGACCGCTAATACAGCAGATAACTCCACTTGAGAAGTCACAGCTGAGTTTTCAGGTGTAATAAGTCAGGAAACAGAATGACCAAACAGCAGTGAGAATGGAGGGAAATGGTGCTTAAATCATGGCCTTAAAACATTACATCTGTACAGATAAACTACCTTTACAACAAACCACAACTTGAGTAAAACTACAATATTTTTGTATTTTTTGAGTGTTTTTGGTACTGTATGAGGACTTTACCCAGAGCTAATCACCTTCAAAACAATTACTTTGTGCTATGTTTAATAAAGGTTTGGATTATTGAGATTAGTTGAATAATAGGTTAAAAAAACCTGAGCCCTCAAAACTGAATTCCACAGTTGATGATGTGAAATAAATTAATGAAGTATGTCAACCATATATGTTAAACAGACACAGTTTACGCATCACAGTGAATGCACATATTGTGGGATGAAGTGACAGTCCAGCGGGCTGGCATGCTTTTGGCACATGGTTCATTAGCTCTAACTCAGGTCATGCCTTCGTCATTTTGAGTCAGAAGGTTTTGAAGGTGAGTCATGAACATCCTTTAATTTTCAGACACTCTTGTTGACAACAGAAACATTTTACTGAAATACAACATACACTGCAATGAAAAAAATACATGGGTCTCTACATGTTAACTATATTTTGTGTCAAATCCTACAGCATTTCAGTCAACTGTTTCATCACTGTTATCCAGTCTGCTGTGTTTACATTAGCGATCATAAGAAAGTTAACTTCATTACCTTTAAAACAGTGATGAATTATTGATGTGGTGATTCAATCAGTCAGCAGACTGATTAGAATAGCCTTCCTGGGGAGGTGTGAAGGTATTGTTGTCATTCTGATTGTCTACTCCTGGATGGATGCAGGGCAATTCTGCCTTTTGAGTAAGCACAGTTTCCTCGCTCAGCAATCAGTGTTGCCCCTGGACCCACTCTGTTAAATAGAAGCCTAACAGCTAAGGTCTGACTGACTTACTGACTGACACATTTTTAATGCATAGCTGAAGAGGAGGAAATAATTGACACATGAAAGCTGGAGTTTTTTTCTGAATAATGTACCTCTATGTTTCTGTGCAAAAATAGTATTACATATCCTGTTGGCAACAACTTAAATCATCATTTTTAATGAATGATTAATTTTAATGACTGATTTTATGTATAAAAGATTCAGAGAAAAGTAGTAGCCTATCCTTAATGACTGATATGTTACTTGGATACAAAGCTTCGGACCACATGGACACAATTTGTTTACATTGGTTTGACAATGAATATGATAATTAACTAACAGCTTGTATCAAACAAAACAACAGCATTCCTAACAATAAATATGCACAACCGCCTCACCACTACAATAAGAGAGTTTGGTAATAGCTAACTCTTTTTATATTCTGGTGTTTGTTTACATTGTGTTGCTGAAATTAGCTTAAAATTAGCCACTGTAGCTCGCTGAAAACCACAATGGTGGGAGGAGGAGGGGCGCTAAAATACATCAATTCAGTAAATTTAAAATAAAATATAAATATGTAAACAGAACGTTGTCTAACTGACTGTTTGTATGTTGTATCTGCGTCCTGTGCATGTGTGTTAGCTGGCTACAGTGATTATGTGGCCAAATCTGATGCTAGTTAGCAAACTTTAGAAGAGACCCACCATTAAGCCACGCGCCCTGTACCCTCGTGTTGGACAGCAGTGCCTGGCGGTTAATAACGCGTGTTTTTTTGTTTTTTTTTTTTTACAAATCAGACGATAATCTTTGGTGTTAAAAAGCTAAAATGACCGCCTGATTAGAGTAAATTCACCGATGCACCTTCGTGAATGCGTAATGACGTTTGAGAGGAGGATGCGGAGCGTGCATCTGCCGCAAACACTCACGCGCACATAAACGAATACTAGCCGACATGAAAGTGAAACGGTACTTACTTTGGTGTTTTCCCCTACAGAACCTTTCCGACCAAAAACCAGCACGTTGTCTTTTTCCACGGCGTCGCCCGGGTCCCGCCTAGCTAGCTAAGAAACCTAACGGTCCAGCTGAGTGTGTCCAGCCTGCTGGTTGTGCTCAAAAGGGGCGCAGTCTGTCCAGGTTTTAGTATCCGGACTGATTTTTACATGTTTCCATGGAGCACAAACTGTGTTTTTTTCCAGACTAAAATATGGAACTTGAAAAAAAAAAGTACCCACAACACGGAGAATCTGAGTGCTGCAGTGTGAATCTCAGGGTTTTCTTCCAGCTAGCTTTTCTCTGACTCTCGTCGTGTCCTAGCTAATTTCCTCCCCCCCTCTTGAGTCGGCGGGGTCTGTGTGGGTGTCTGGCCGGACAGAGGCGCAGGTCGGGCCGGCTGGGGAGCGGACTGAAGGGGGCAGAGAGAGGGAGGAGTGAGGGAATAACGGAGAGGGAGGGACGCAGATGACGTCCGAGCACATGAGAGAACGTTTGGCTGACACACACACACACACACACACACACACACATCCGCGTTTGATTTCCGCTCGGAGGAAAGTGTTTAATCTTTGAACCATTAGGAGTGTATCAACCAGTAGTTTGCGGTTTATACTTTTTCACGTCTTTATGGTTTATTTCCAATATAGATTTATTTCCTCTATGTTCGTCCTGACCTTTGACCTCTTTGTTATTTGCTTACGTAGCCTAATCTCCTGTTGACTCAATCTTATGTGTCTTTTATGTTTTTTTCTAATAACTAAAAATAATATGATTTATTTTGTATTCTTTATGTGTTTAACATTACTAGCTTTTAAAACCTGTGACCTTTTAAAATACAGAATGAAATCTGTAACGATACAAGAGAAGCATGGGAAATGATCAGGCTGGCTATATGACTTAAGGCCTGACTAACCTTCAACCTGTAAAAGACTTTGCTCATGTGAGGCGAGTTTAGATTACAGGCACTATTCTATAGGAGAATAGATCATATGCTTAAAAAATAATAAATTAATTCCTGATGGAAACTTGTCCCACCCTATAAATGGCACCGTGACGGTCCTGTAATTTTAAATTGCCAAAGTCTCTGTCTGCTACTACCAATAATTAGCATTATAATACACTTTTAATTACTCTGTTCTTATTTAAATTATGTGCTGGTAATTCTATACTCATCCCATGATCCCTGCAGCACTCTCCTCACAACCATGGGGAAGAATCTATTCTTCAGTCTGACTCATGACTGAGTCTGCCAGAGGGGAGGTTGGAGAATAGTGTGCCCTGGATGGGCGGGGTCTTTGTGGTCCGACGGAGGAGCCGGCTCGAGTAGCTCTCCTCTAGGCATGGGAGTGGGGAGCCAATGATCCACTGAGCAGTCTTGATGATCCGCTGCAGTTGTTTGTCCTCGAACGCAGTGCAGCTGGCATACCACGCCGTACTTCTGTAGGTCAGGACACTCTCTATTATGCAGTGATAGAAGTACAAGAACAGTGGTGGAGGGAGTTTGTTTCTCTTCAGCGTTCTCAGGAAAAAGAGACGCTGCTGGGCCTTTTTGATGATATGGGTGGTGTTCACAGTCCAGCCCAGACCCTCTGAGATGTGTGGTCCAAGAAACTTGAAGTTTTTGACCCGCTCCACTTCTTCCCCATTGATGCTCAGGCCCGAGTGCAGTGTGGTCCTTTTCTTTCGGAAGTCAATGATGAGTTCTTTTGTCTTCTTGCTGTTGAGGTTGAGGTGGTTGTCACTGCATCAGGCCGCCAGTGCTTAGACCTCCTTCCTGTATGGTGCCTCGTCATCACTCTTGATCAATCCAACAATGGTTGTATCATCCGCAAATTTGATGAGGGTGATGGGGCCATGGGTGGCAACAGAGTCGTGAGTACAAGACTGGACTCAGAACACAGCCCTGAGAAACACCAGTATTGAGTATTCACCAGAATGTTTATTCTGTAATATGAATACTGCATTTAGTGAGCAACCTCATTTATGGGTTTTCTTGTAATTTGGCTGACAAACATCAGTATATGTTCTTTGCTATATTTAATCTGAAATTAGTTTACTGAAACAGTTGTCTCAAAGAGTGTTTAATTCTGCTGATAGATAGAGAACCAACTCCCATAAATGAATTCACAAGATAACAAGCTTGGCAGGTCAACGAGGATGAGACTGCTCTTTTCTTCTTTTCACATGTGCTTTCTAGTTACGCCACCTTCTGGCCGAAAGATGGATGTGCACACACACACACACACACACATGAATCACAGCAGGTTTTTCAGTATGATACTTTTTATTTAAACTTAAAAAGAGTGTGGATCAAAAAACAAAATTCAATAAATTAGAAATAAATATAATTGTTGTAATAATTAATACATACATTATAATTACTCGATTGCAAGAGTCTGACAGAAACAGGCCCTTAAAAGTTTTTCTCTAGAAAATTCTAAAATCAAAATATTGTAACCCATTTAAACCCCTTTCCCAGATAAACAAAATAAATTGATAAATTAGCAAATAAATAAAAAAACCTCAAATAGTAAAACCTCCCGAATAAAAGTGCAATCCCCCCCTCCCCTGTGTTTCACCTAAAATCTAAGTATAAATTTAAAATAGGTTGGTGATTTCCCGTTTTACAATTTGGAATGTAATATTCTTTTATGAAGATGATGTTGTTACTAGTATAATAATAATAATAATAATAATAATAATAATAATGCTGTGTCCTGTTCAGTGTTTATCTAAAGTAGTATTCTTTTTGCATTTTTTCTTGTTTTTTAAATGCTGCTCTTTGTAAACTAAACTATTTACAGGTCATTAGGATCCTCTCCAAAGTCTCTCTAACCTACTTATTTAGTCATCTTTTTTGTATTTTATTTCTTTTTCTTTTTTTATTATGAAACATCGGTCCCTCAATATATGTCATGTAATAGACATGGTATAGACATGTTAGAGTCTATTGAAATGATATATCAGCAGTTTTCATCAGAACCCTCCATACACACCTGGTCTGAGTTGTCTTAGCTGTACTAAACACCCTGTTCCACACAGACAAACAAAGTTCTTGGCTGTATGGGTGAGATTACGGACATGTGTTATATTTGTGTATTAGCAGGCTTGTATGTGTGTATGTGTGTGTGTGTGTGTGTGTGTGTATTTGTGCATTTTATGTACATATCAGCCTTTGTACCTTTTGAGGTTCAGTGTTGGGAGTGCATATATGGTTGTCTCAGTGTGTGTATGTGTGTTTGTGGCTGCACTCCACAGACGCTCATAGGTAGCAGACAGTCTGAAAGCACAACGAACCCTGGAATTCCAACTCGGTTGGACTCTGCAAGGTCGCCTATAAGAGAGGGAGAGTTGGGGGGGTAGAGGGAGAGACACATGAACAAGGAGAGAGTGACAGAAAGAAAATGTGTTAAAGCTTTCTGCTTCTGTCTGATTTTCACATTTTGTTAAACATGCCCCTCCCATCAAACAAGCCTCCCCTGTAGGCATGACTGCAACTGTTGTCACACTTCTGACAGCAAAGTGCACCTTAGGATGCTCCTAGCTTGTCTCTGTTTCAGTTTCAGGCTTTGAGGTAAAACAAGGAGGCATCATTCACAGTCATAACTTTGTGTCTTTCAGCAATAGTAAATCATGGTGCTTTAACACATACACACAGTGCCTAGATCATGCAGCTCAATACAGTGAAAATGTTCTATATTCTAGTGTGACTGGAAGTGTGTTTCTGGAGGTAAGCGTGTGTGTATGTCTGTAAGCCTCAGAATCCTGCATGTGTGTGTCTTTATGAACATGTGCTGCACTCATGTGCCTCAGATCATGGCAAGCAAACACTACTACCAACATGCATCACTCTCTAGCATCTGCAGTATAGAAATTCTGGGTGATAGACTAATGTAGGGACTGCAGGTTTAAATAGTTACTTTAAAGGTCTGTATTTAAAGTTAGTATAGGGGCCTTCTTGTTATCCACAAGGATTTGTTATGTTCAAGTTGTAGAAATAGATACAGAATCCCCTGTTTTATAACGTCCACTGCCAATTGTTGGTGCCTCCACACACTGACCTGACAGCAGCTACACATTTTCTCATCGGTCAAAGGTTAAGGTTTGTGGAGGACTAACTTTGATTTAAACGTTTTTAACTTTTCTCCCAGAATTCCTATAGTTGAAGACTTCAGTTCTCCAATAAGCAAGAGGCACTTTTTTCCACCATGACAACCACATACCCTTTACCTCAAAACACGAGCTAGAGGGATAGATAGAGGAGACTGGGGATGGAGAAAGGCGAATAAACAATTTGACAGAGTAAGGGGGAGAAGAAGGACAAGGTGAGGACACTGGAGGGGGAGCAGGAAGGAGATGGTGAAGGGGTAGAAGAGGGGACACACCACAAAAGCAGTGATACAAAATGTGAAAAAAAAAACCAAGAGTAAAAAACCAGGTGCCACATCAAACAGTGCAATAAATTACAATCCAGGATTATGAGTTTAGCCTATAAGAGTACAGCTCAACACAATGCATGCTCACCTCAAAATACAGTGTCCCTTTGTCACTCACATTAAACGATCTTGTCTGTCTCTCCTCTAGCCTGCATAGTCCATGTTTTGGACCAGTTTGTGGCTATAATGTGAGCCCTGCATGGCCTGCCTGTGTATACTTATGTTATAATAGAAAATCATCAACATAATTTACTGATTTAATGAGTTTTTGCTAAGCCATATTCCTCCTTTGCATTCCTTCACCAGTCCACCATGGAAACGTCTGAACACCTCTCTATGCAGACAACAATACAACAAGGATTAAACTGTATTACACACTAACAGTGTAACACAGACACATATGTACATAGATGTCCACGCTCACTAATTTACCCAAGCAATTTGTTCAAATGATAATGACACCAAACAGAACACTACAGAAACTGATCAAAAACAAAGCTGCTAAAAATACAGATTTTTTTTCAAATGACCATGTTGTGATCAAGTGTATCAAATATCCAATCAAATCAGTTGATTCTGAGTGCAATCCTGGCTATTAACAGTTATTGATCAGTATGTGCACAGGTCAATACAAAATAAAGTCACAATGCACCAAACACAGTCTGTGGTCACTACAGCAACAGGACATGCAGGTCAACGCATGGCTGGTTGCTCGAGGTGACAGAACAAAAATTGCCAAGGGCAACCAACACAGGCAATCAATCGCCACAGCAACCCAAACACAGGCCAACCAATCAACTTACAACAATGCGAGAGGAAGGGGGGGTCAGGGCTTTATCGGTCACTAGGCAACCATTGCCATAGCGATGGGGTCCTCAAGAATTATGATTTGACGGAAGGATCTTGGGTGAGGTAAGTTGCCGTTTCAGGAAAAGATCACAACAGCAGAAAAGAAAAATAAATAAGATTGTGAAAGAAAATAAAAAGGGAAACAATATTTTAGTATTTCCACTTTTCCTGATAATTAAGATGAGAAGTTGTTTTTTTATATAAACCCAAATCCACATTCACTGAAATGTCATGGCAAACTTTTCCTCGTAGCTTTCAATTAGCATTGTACTGTCAAGTCAAAGTTACCTCGTCCACGTTTTTTTTTACACTACTACTCTACTTTCATCCACCTCATGCCACAACTACTACACCTCACTTCTTTTCACGACTCACCACTTTCTTACCTCTCTTTCATTGTTCTTTCTCCTCATAGTTGTCACTCAATATGGGCGGTTGGCATCTTTGGGCCTTTTGAGCTGCACCTTCAGTCTTTTCATGCCAATCTGGAAGCCATTCATGGCCTGGATTGCAGCCTGAGCACTGGCTGGGTTGTCAAAGCTCACAAATCCTTAGAGAGAGACAAACAAACATTCTGTCACCTTAGTGTACATGCAGAAATGAACACAATATTTTATTAGCCGATAAGGCAGCCCCTGTCTTTTCATCTTTTTAACTTGTCCTTCCTCACACTGATACACCTGTCCTCCCCCTTTCCTCTCCCCTTTTTTCTTCATCTGGGTGTCTCACCGAAGCATTTGCTTTGGTTTGTGGCACGGTCCACAAACACCTTAGCTGAGATGACATTGCCAAAGGGCAGGAACATCTGCAGCATCTCAGAGTCGCTGAACTCCTGAGGCAGGTGGTAAATGAAGATGTTACATCCCTCTGGACCTGACACACAAACACATTAGGATGAAAACACAAACACACATGATAAATGATCTTGACCTGTGAAAACTAACTGATAATTAAATTTAAGTCGGACAGGAAGTATCCTTACCTTCTCTCTGCTGCTGTTGCTGGGGCTGCTGGTGTTGCTGGGCAACCAGGGTTGGCTGCTGGGGAAATGGCTGGCCAACCAATCCGTAGGCAGCAGGGTACGCTGCTATTGGAAGAGACAGACAGTAACAAAATCTGATTGGGGAAAAAACAACAGGTGGCAACATAGTGTCCAATGGAGTAATATCATTTAGACTGAAATGTCCCTTGCTGAAGGTGAAAACTATTAACTGTAACAACGGAATGGAGCAAGTCTGGTAAACAAAGACACTGTTCATCTGTCTGGTCTGCACATTACATCCCCGCTTCACCATGGTTATGAATCACATATACAGATGATGTGCAAGTCATTATAAAATTGGATAAATCATAAAACAATTAAATAAAAGCCCATAAAGTATGTTAATATATTATATTAAGTATGAACGCAGCATATTCCGCATTCACAAGTGTACATCATGATTTAACCTCCGACCTGATCTGCCAGCAGTTGACTGAGTTACACATTTATGTTTTACAATTACAGCACTGAACATAAACTGGAGATGTGCAAGGTTAGGTTCCATGCATTTACTAGTGCACACATACACAGAGATCATTTGTCACCTTGAGTTTCCTGAGCATTTTTAGTTGCTGTAATTATAGCTTAAAGGTCAGTAGATGATATACAGTAGCAGGAATACTATCTGAATGGTGGCAAATGAAATTGTCCTTTAATAAAGCACGACCTCACTGTTACAAATATAAAGGACACTATGTGTTTTTTTAGAGATTCATATCTGAGAAACTCCAAAATGACAGCTAGCTAGTGGTTTAATCTTTCCATACACCAACCTGTGTAGTGTTGCATGCCTGCGTAAGCCTGCTGTAGGGGATCCAAAGCTGCTGCTGGACTCTGAGCTGGAGAAGTGAAATAAAACTAGTGAGGATGAAAATTATAATAATAATACACCCTATCTGTATAATCTTTTGCTTATATCAAAATACCTTGATATGGGTTAACACCGTTAGTGTATAATGTTTCTGTCTGTTGTCCATTGGTGGGAGGTGGCACGCTGCTGTAACCATTCACTCCTATAGGTGGAGGGAGAGCTGGCACAGGTGTTGCTGCAATAGTTGGTGGGGTGTTCGTACCTGTAGACATGCATATGAGAAAATGAGTCTGTCACTTCAAAACTTCCATTGTATCTGTTAAAAAAGTTGTTTCTATCCCCAGCCCCCTATTTATGGGTCATTAGAATCTTGCTATATTTGTCAAATATTGTAAAAATATGAAAAACTGGAGACTTAATCACTTGAAGAAAACTATAAAAGGGAAACTGATTGAAGACTATTATAAAGAGATCCCAACTATAGCTACAAGATGCTCTATTGTACACTGTTCACACTATTCTATCACAAATTTACATGCATGTATATAGTAGCCTACCCGAAGACGGCGTGATGGGTGTAATGGGCGTGGCAATGATTCCATTGGCATTGAGGGCCGCCATCTGTTGCATCTGTACAGCAGCAACGGTTGCCACAGGAGACAAGTACGCTGACTGGGCAACAAGAGCCTGCTGTTGGACAAGCTGTAGACAAGAAGGCAGAGGGAGGAAGAGAGTGGAAAATAGAGGGGAAAATAGGACGAGAAAAAAAGTGGCAGAGAGAGAGAGAAGACAAAGATACAGTTATATGGCCATAAGACAACAAAAAAGAGGGAGAAAAAGAGAAAGAAGAGAGGAAGGGACAGGGAGAGGGAGTGATGGAGGAACAGATGAATAGAGATCTAATTACAAGGCCATTATGTCCTGAGTCAGTGGGTTAATGGTTGTGTGTTGCGGGAAAGCTAATGCCAGATGACGTATGTTCTGTTGTCTGGGTAATAACATTAGCCCCAGTTAGACCACTGATAGCCTTTTCAAACTTATTACATCCTTTCATAAGCACAGCACTCCTTTTACAAACTTGGTGTGTATACGTGTGTGAGGTATAGTGAGTGTTGTGCTTGCCTGTGCGTTGACTGCCTGTGTGTAGGCATTGTAGGCAGGGAAGTTTAGGGTCATGGGACTGAAAATGCCAAGTTGGGAGGCCACCTGCTGCATCCTTCTTAGCCCCCGCTCCTTCTCTGTGTCTGCAAATTTTACCACCAGACTTGATGATGCTCCCTGGGAGGAGAGAGATGTTTTCAATTGTTACAATGTCACATAAAATGTAGACTTCCTCATGCAACATATGCACATATCTTTGTAAGACTATTATGTGTGTCTGCTTTTGTAATCACATGCATTCAACATACAGGCATTGTGCGGCTCCCATGTAAGCTGCTGATGGCAGCTTGGGCTTCAGCATGCCCTTGGAATTTTACAAAAGCACACCCTGCAACAGATAAGGTTATTAAATTACAAGTGCTACTAAATGCATTGTAAATACACATGCATGCGTGTGCATGAACATATATTCAGTAAATGTATTTTACCTTTGCTGGTTCCATCAGGTCCTCTCAATACAGTACACTCATCTATGCTGCCAAAAGGCTCAAACAGCCTTCTGACATCTTCATCACTCTGTTGCTTTCCAAGCATGCCCACAAACAACTTCCTGTCCTCTGAGAGACCAAAGATATGAGGAAGGAGGGGAAGAAATGGGTTACATATCTATTTCTTAAAAGACCAAAGAATATGTTTCATGGAAGCTACCATTTATGTCCACCAGGGTGCAGCATTGACTACAAACAATGACGAAGTAAGCTTCCAAGCATCCCCAGGTTCACTTTCCCACCTCTATGTGATCCAACTTGACACCTACCCTTCTAACTGTCACAGCCTGTCTGTGTATGTGCACGTATTGTCATTTGTTTCAACAATTTTAAATATCTTTAGAAATCGAATAACACTCTGAATCTTTGAACATTTTTAGCAGTGCTGATAAACTCATTCTTATCTGAGGGTTAAGACTGTTCAGGTTAGAATGGATAGGAAATACCTCATCCCATCAAGTGTCTAAACAAAGATAACAAGACATTTGTGTTTGTGTCTCACCTCCTCTGCCCTCGCTGTCAGCTGGTTTCACCTGGATTGGCCTGTTCATCTGTGAGATAAACCAGCAAGACCATCAACACAAGTATCTCCATTCCGTTCACAATACATAGCATTTTTGTCAAACAGGATTCTATTAAAAGTGAAAGAGTACATTTTTAACACATTTTTTAAGTTACTGAAAAATTAAAGATTAGAAGGAGACAGGTGTGTCCCATGCTGCTTTCTCTTTCTCCCTCTTTGTGTTAAACAGACACAATTGTACTACCTCTGATTTCTTTCACACACACTCACACAAGGAGGCCTAGGGAGGGATTGAGAAGTGACGAGATTAAGAATGAAGGCTAGCTGATCTGGATTACAGAAGAGCTACGGATTAGGTGAGGGACAAGAGTAGGCTGAGATAAAGAGAAGGGTGGGAGAAGGAAGGAGGGACATTGTAGTGGGGTGAAATGACAAGTGTGTAAAGGGAACAGGCACAGCCAGCTAAAAATAAAAGGATGGTGAGCAACAGACAGAGAGAGTGAGAGAGACAGAGAGAGGCCTAAGGGACCCTGACTGATTTCGACCGACTGAAAGGGCAGGTGGAAGGCCAAGAGGAACCTGGGGAGTGAATGAAAACATAGTATTACATTAAGAGTAAGTGAGTGGGATGATGAAAGCAGAGCTGCCCCTGAGAGTATGATTCAAAAAGAGCAGAAAGAGAAAGACAGGGACAGAAGAGGAGGGAGGAAGTCGTTACTTGTTCTGTCTAAATAATGTCACGACTACAGAGATCCATTGCCTAGAGTGCTAATGCATACATAAAAAAATGTTTTCATACTATCCAAAAGACACATGAATTTGTGACGTAAAGCTACAAATGGGTATAAGCTATAAACATATGACACATACACAGTGTTCATAGCGAGTGATATTGATATTGAGTGTTATTGCCACGGGGATGGAGTGGGGAGGGAGAAGGGCTCTAGAATAACGGCTGTATAAAAAGAAAGAAATGAAAGGAAGAGAGAGAAGGCATGGATGTTTAAGTTGTTTAACCGTTTAATACGCTCATATTTTTCCATCTAATGTTTAAAATATTGCAACTAAATCACAATATAATTTTTTGATTAGATAATGCTTTATTTAGTCATATTTAGTTTTCTTTACTCTGTCAGCAGTGTAATGTACTAATAATTGTAATGTTATTTAGTTAAAATATACTTTACATTAATGAGAGATTATTTAAAGAACAGGGGAGAAAAACTCAAAGAGAAGAACAACATGAAAGAAACAACAGTGAAGAGACAGAATAACGGAGGAGGAGGAGCAGGGTGTAGGGGGAGGAGAGGGAGGGGAAGAGAAGGAAGAATGGAGAAAGGTCCCAGTGGGGTGTTAAGGCAATGTAATGAAGCTGGTAATTGAGGAGAGGGCAGAGCTGAGAGCGACTGATCCATACATTTGATTAATCAGCTCTTAGCTGTCACCACAATGCTATTGATCAAAAGCAAGGCCATCACACGCACAGACACAAACACATCTGCATGAATGTTCACATAAAACACATGCACACACACACACAAAGTCTACATAGGATGGAATGAAAGCCATTTTTAACCCCACACCTGTATCGACTTCAGCTGTCACCATGGCATAAACCAACATAAAAATACAAAACCTCCGCAATAACCATAGAGTCACACTGTCCATCCATCTATTCATCCATCCATCCATCATATCCCAGTCCAGCTGCTATTGCTGTCTATCCATGTAGCCATCTATCTTGCTATCAGCTCATCGATCAGTCCCATCTTGTCCATTGATTTCAGATTGTGTTGTAGAACAGGCTGATTGTAGCAAGATTTGTGTCCACTAACCCTTTCTCTCTCCTGCTATCCATCCATCACCTATTCCATTTCTTTCTTCCTTAGGCCTGTTCAAGATCACCCTTGTGAACAGACTAAAAAGAAACACCTGCTCGAGGCTTTTGAATCACACTAATGTTATGTGTGTTGTGACCTTTTAGTGTTTTAGAATCCATGAAATTTACAAAATGTATTGAGAAATATAAGAGGAAGAATCTGACAAGATGGAGAGAAGCAGCAGGTGAGAGGTGCACATTGCTGGTACAAAGACAGCACAATAGCATCGGAAAATTGGCATGGCAACCGGCTAGTTGTCATGGCAATCGTATGACGGCACACTGGGCAGGTAAACAAGGATGCCGGTTGCCAAGGGCAACTGCTGTGCTCCTTCAGTAAACAAAAAAATTGTACTGACGACTGGTTTGTTGGCTATGCACTCTCTTACATCACACATTCTCACTCTGAGTAATAAAATAATAAAAAAGAGACGATGAGTAAAAAATGTATGAGAACATGGAGTGAATAGGGCACGAATTATACGTGAATAATGAAGAGATGTGGGCTGTATGCAGAGGCAAAAATAAATGTGAAGAACATTATAATGGAACAGAATCTATGCAGTAGTGGAGTAATCAAAATTCCCATGAGCCCGAGGGTAACAAAGGCAAAGTATAGTCTATGCTTGTCACTCACACTGTACTGTATTCTGTCTTTTCCTCCTTTCCTCTGACACACATGAACAGCCACACACTCCTTTCAAGTCAAATTATCCTCTAATTACTCACGTTCCAATTAAGACTTAATTAACAGTAACCATCTGCAAACACGCGGACAAGGAGCTGGAGTCATAGTGGAGTGTGGTTCAATACATCATGCATACTAAGAAGCCCTTGCTGAGAGAGACTTTTTACATCTCTGAGGAAAGTTAATTCATGAGATGATGCATGAAGGCAAGATATGTGATATATGATCTTGTGTGAGCTTGCATGAGCATTTGCACTCAGTGGAGGCAAGTCCACTCATATACGCATGACCAAACCCTGCATGCATACAGCTCATGCTGTGCATGCTGTGACCACTACACAAATATACACACAGTACATGTTACTTACATATGCAGACACACACATAAACAGTATACATAACACTTTTCTTCTGTCCCAAAGCATCTGCCCCACACAGAAACAAACATACTACACACATACAGTCTTACTCCCTGCAGTAATGCAGAGAGGATTGTGCCAGGATTAGAGGATATTAAATCCATGGATTATCCAATCAAATCGTATTCTACCCCTCCCCCACCCACGGAAAGTCAGTGGAATAAACCATTGCACCATGATATGAGGGAAGAGGGTAGTATGTGTATGTAAATGTGTGTGTACACAATGTGGAACATGGATTCAACTACACTGCTGAATCAATGTTTTCATTTGGTCTTTTGTTTTTTTAAAACACTGAAGGGCAATACTCCACAACAATATATACTGCACAGCACGACAACATACAACTGTGAGTGTGTGTATATGTGCAGGACAAAAAAATGCTTCCACACTCTTCCCCCTTCAAACTCTCACTGGAACACTCCATCCACACAATTTCAGAAGTCCATTTTCCAAAGTGCACAAGAAAAGAAAACTATTTTTATCTCTTCTCCACAATCTAGCATTATTTCTGGTTCTTCCTCTCCATCTATCCTTGACTCCCCTCTTCCACTTTCAGCTCCATAATCCCTCCATACCCTGGCTGATGACACAAGCATCACAGCTTTTTTTTTATCTTTTTCCATCCCTGCTGTCTTGTTCTCTCTCCTCCTTTCTGCCTCTGTACCATTTACCTCACTTTCTTATAATACTCCTTCTCACCCTTTTTTATTTTCTCTCCAACATTACTGTAACAATCCTTACATGCTTACAAACCCATCATCATCAGTGCTAAACCCTTTACGTTAGTTTGGCAGAGTGCCAATCCCTTGAACTGAGCTAAGCAGCAGTACGATTCAACCCATATTTGTGTCTAAACAATGTGTTATATTTAACTACATGAATTTAATTATATACTATAATTCTAAAGCTATAAAATAAGATAAGATAAGATAAGATAATCCTTTATTAGTCCCACAGAGGGGAAATTTCTTTAAATATCTTAGACTGTACATGGTTTGAAGATCCTAATCCTAATTATGATGATGATTCGGTGCTCGGGCCCTAAATATATTTCTTAATTTTTCTTGACTGCTGATTACTTTTAGTAGATAATGTCACATAAGTGTAACAAACAATATTGTGGATGATAATGATGAAATGTGGATGGTAAAATTTTGAACATGAACTCAAACTGGTCATGATGGCAGTAAAGCAGAAAGACACTGCATATGAAAATAACTGAAACCAATGGCAGGATTCTGCCTGTAGATCCTGTTTGGCATTTGATTAAATTCATTGAAATGTGAGAAACAGAAAGAGTGAGTGGTAAGGTAGAGCAGCTCAGCAGGACAGCTCCACCCCACCTCTCTCTATCGCACCACGTTTGGCTTTGCATCCCTCAGGTTACCTAGCAACTTGGCATCTTGCTCAGCTCCGTTGCTTAGTAACGGGGGCCTGCAACCATAATACTCCTGAGTGGCCCATCCCCCTGCTCTCATCCCTCCTTGCTCTTCTGTCTCTCATTCCATTCTTCACACCTGAGAAGTCTGCCCTCATTCTCCTCCACTCAATACTTTATCTAACAGTTAACCCTTCATCAGCTTCTTTTCTGGAGCATGGATTAGCAATATATTCTTTTTGCTCTCCTGCTCTCTTTCTCTTTGTCACTTTCCATAGTAATGGCATGAAACCATGCATAAAGCAGAACTAACTACCCTGTTGATCCGTATAATATTAGGCTGTTTTTGTCAAACCCTGATGAGAAAATTCTGCATGCAGCAGTGGCGCACTCACTGAAATTTGATCCTTTGGATTTAGTCCAACATAATCCAACAGCACTATAGCGGATAACTGTTAGACCTATGCACTTGGACCTTCTTTCTATTTTAGAGAGTGTAAGTCCTTTGGGAAATGAGCTGCTGAATTAAAAAGGCTGCTTAAAGCCATACAAATTCATGATTGCAAAAACCTCATATTCACTAAGATTACATTCAATACAGAGCTGATGACACATTTCTGAATGCTCAGATAGTTACACTGTCAGACAGGATTGCCTTAAAATTAAGTGGAACCTAAATATGTAAGTCAGTTGTAATATATGCTGAATAAAATATAAACAAATACAACTCAAAACATACCTTAATATTGACTTATTGGATTTTTGCATTATAAAAATAAGAATACAAAATGCAACAAACTAAAAATGAATACATTTAAAAACAAATTAAAAATGTACATAGTAAGCTATGATTTAACTGTTCTATTTCAAAAGCAACAGCTCAAAAAGATTATAAGAAAATTCTGTTGCTGTCTTTCTTTACCATTACTGTTTTTATTATGTGTTTATTTCAGTGAAAATAACTCACAGTGGAGAAAAATCATTTTTGAGTATTAAGATTGAAACATGTCAAAGGCCAAACTGATGGCCCAAATATAATGTAAACCAAAGTAAAACCATAAACCTGTCAACCATAAATCCCTTAAGCCATACATAGTAGTATGTACTGACAGCCTTTCAAAACCTAAATCTGCACAAAATGAACACAACCTGACTCTGTGTTAGTCCAGTTGTCCTATTCTCACAGTATTCTATTGTTGAACATTGTCAAATGAGGTGATTTATGGCAACGTAATGTGGTGGCGTAAACCTCCGACTTTACCTTGTGGTCAGACTGAAAAGGCCATTGTTTAGACAGCAGGTTAAAGTGTGGCTGGAGAGGGGGCCTGAGAGCAGGGGTCACACCCCAGGTGCAACTAAAGTCCTGTTATCTCCTTGTCTGACTGACACACACACACACACACTAGTGGCATACTCTGACAGATGTCTCTGTTTAAATTGACAGAAGTACGCCCTGACTCCCTCCCACTCCACCACCCAGAAAAAACCCTTTCTTCCACACACCACCCGCCTGCCCCTTCCTCCATGCTCATTATAGACAACTTTTGTCTTGTTTCCTCCTTCTCTCTAACCCAGCCTCTACTACTCCTCCCCTATCTCACCCTACCCCCTCCCTGTCTATACAGCGCTATTCATGCCAAACCTCTTCATGGCCCTCCTCTACTTCTTTTAACCCCACTTTTCATTCACAGAAATTCACACATTCATTCAGCCCCCTTGCATATGCCTGTTCTATATGCCTGTCTCAGTGCAGACACATAAATATTAAAAGCTGAGACAAGATGTCTGGATTGCAAACTCCAACAAACTCACAATTCCCACTAAAGCTTCATAACACACAGTATAGTGAAGTATTTCTGATTATATTTAAATACATATAAAATAAAGTTGAAACTAGTAGTTCAGTAAAAAAATTTTTTACATTAGTAATGTATGCCCATTGAGGGTTTAATCATCTGCCATACATCTGTCTCATTGTTCAACTTAATGTTTCTAAAATGTGTATAGTTGAGGTATATACACATTTGTTGACTCCCAAAAATGTACCAAAAGTAGCATAATGAGTTGCATTTTGAAATGCGAAAATGAAAGAGTTATTCATTAATTGATGTAAAAAGTAAGTGAGGTTTGCCAGAGATCTAGCACTGAACATCCAAGATGCACATATATAGGCACTAAGGTACATTTTTTCTCCACATTTTCTTGCATTTCCTTGACTATATCTTTGAATCCAATAATAAATGTGTGCTTAAATATCTATGAGTGATATTTAATATAAATCATCTTTTATATCTATTGTTAAATAGGATTTTAACTGACATGCTTTAATTTCTAAATGTATTAATTGTGCACTAAGCAAATGTGTGAATCCAAAATTCATGTGCACACTAAAGCTGCCTGTGCTGTGCGTGAAGATGAAAAACCAAAACAGTCCAGTATCAGATGCAGTAACGATGACTGCTAATTGCAGCTAAACAGTTTTCGTCTTTTTATAAATGTGGAAGCCAGACCCTGCAGAAGCTGGCTGGATTTACAAAACAGATGGTGTGTGATATGGACTCAGCTCAACTTTGGGCTACTTTAGAGATCAGCATCTGAGAGGCACTGATTTGGCAGTGAACAATCATACACCCTGGTAATCATGTCCACACAAACATAATTTTTAAACTGGCCAATATATAAATGTTCATCTGTGTGTGTGTGTGAGAGGCCTTAAAGAGGCAGGCGCTCTCCAGGGTTAGGCTCTTAGGAGGCTATGATTAGATTCTGCCTCAATTTTGTGGTGAAATATGAGGCAGGCATTCTCTCCATGTTGCATGCACAACCAAAACCCCCCTTGGTTTTAGCTCTACCCCCATCACATTCTCTGACTCCTCCTCTTTGTCTCCAGTTCTTTTGCAAACACACACACAGAGAATTGACTTGAATCTACACCTGTCCCTCTCTCCCTTCCCATCCCACACACAGTGAAGATAAAAATAGGGAAACAGCACGAGGGAGGAGGGGGAGCGATACACATCACAAACCCCATCAGGAGGTGAGAGATAGAGGCAGAGCAGGATGAGACCGAGAGACACCAAAGAGAGAGAGAGAGATCTAGGGTTTGTTCTAAATTGAAAGTGCAGCAGTAAGCAGTGAAGGGGAATAGTAAACAGCGCTGCTGACCACATAAATATGCTAAATTAGCCTACAAAGTCGCCCTAGTGGATAATTGCTCATCATAGCTTTGCCCCATAGGGAGGCTGCCTGGCAGGCATCTTAGATTCCACATGGAAACACACACAACATACACAACATGCCCACATCGTAAGAGGGTCTGATAAACACCAATGACAAGTACTTGGGTGATGGGACACATACCAAGATGCCTCTTTATCCCACACCACTATAGGGACAAGTTGTTAAAGTAAATCTCAAATGTATTTCTTGTATTTCTTCAAATCTGAGTTCATTTGTATTTCTTTGGCTGCCCTTAAAGAATGAAACAACCTAACACACATTGTAAAGACATAGCAGCAGCCGTTGTGTATCTTTACTGCATGCAAATAACGTCTTTAATCCTGGGTCAATAAAATGCATAACAGATCCCATCATGTTTGAAAGCTCGAGCAGTAAACCTGGATAGTAAAGCATTTCAATTTATTAGGTCAAGAACACTGGCAAACCATTGAACCCTTTCCTTTCCTATCTTTTGTTATATTAGTGATATTGTCATGTGGTGCTTCTTCTGCCTTTTTAATAATTTATCAGGCATCGTGTGTGCTGTGGAGAGTGCAATATGTGTGAAAGTTTGGCTCTAATCAAGGAACAGGGAGCAGAGTGCTGCCTGGAGAGCAGTGAAGCATGACAACACACACCTGGTAAGCTGCTTATCACACTTTAATTTCACCTACACTGAGATCAGTGGTAGCCTGCCTGCCCAAATAGATGTATAGGTGTGTGTTTGTGCACATGTGTGTGCATGTGTGTATGTGTGTGTGTGTGTGTGTAGCAGTTGTGTTTCAAGTAGCACATAGATAAAGGGAGAGATAAACACAAAGAGAGTGCAGATTAAATGGAGAGAAAGATATAGACAGCAAAGAACAAAAACAGATAAGGGAGGAGATATGGGAGGAAATACAGCAGCAGTAGGCCAGGGAGAGATAGAGCGACAGATAGAGCAGAGGGAGATGTGAGCTTAAAATCTAACCAGGCTGGGAGGGATGTGTAGCCTTGCGAAAGCGTGGATGAAGCAATGATGCTTCTCTGTTTCTAAGTTATTGATTCAAAATGAAAATGTATCATTCTGTGCAGTCTCTTTCACATGGTGAACTACAATGACAAATATAAAATAAAAAAATGAATCCATAGTTTCTGCCAAATTTTGTTTACATAATAAATCACAAAGTTTATCAGTATAGTACTTAATATACACTACAGCTACATTACTTTAAATTAGCATACATTTAAAGCCTTAATAATGACGATAGAAAATTTAAATAAAACCTCCTGTATCCAAAGGTTACCATTCCATCAGGTGCATTTTGCAAAGTGAATGGTGGTTCAAACACTAGGGGGTTGTCATGGCCTGGAAGGAGAGTTTTATGGCTCTGAGACCAGCCCCACAGAAACTGTTTACTGGAGGCAGAGACCTGACCTCTGACCTCTGACCTCAGACACACGCTGTGACACTCCTGCCGCCGCCTCTCTTGACTAACAAGACCAAAAGCAACCAGCAGTGGACCTTTACCCCTTAAAAAGCACAAACTCCTGTGCTGAATGATCAATGCACCGCTATACAAGGAATATACATCATATGTGTAGTGTCACATTGTGTGGAAGAAGTAAAAAAATTGAAAATAAAAACGACTGCTTGAATGAGATGCTTGTTCTCATTATTCCAAACTGAACCCTCTTGCATGCACACATGAATAAATGCTTTAAGGCAAATAAGCACTAATATGTGACAGCTTAACATGAGCGCTTTAATGTGGATGTACACCAAGGAGAATTGCTGTACCACATCACAGCTGTGCGCTTAAGTAGGACTTGCTAGTGGTTCCACTACTTTTGCAATTTGTGAAACTGTAACATCATGTAACTCTTTCTTTCTGCATGCAGTGCTCCCTCTCTGCTTCGCTTTCTCTCTGTGTGTCCAAATCAAACACAATGCTCAGATAAGGCCATCTGTTCATACTCACTGAACTCCCCCTGTACCTGTTCTCATTTTGCAATCTGACAGGCTTGTGAAGATAAGGAAATTTGAGGTATAGTTTCTAGGCATACATCCATGTTTTTTGCTGCTCTTCTCTTAAGTTTCATTTTTACCTTGCAGAGTTGGATCTGTTAAATTCCATTTGACACAGGGGCCTTGAATGTACCATGGTCACCAAACCATTTCTTGTGACCATGGCTGTATTAGAAACATGTCTATATATGAGTGTGTGATGTGTCAGTTCCATTAAAATGGTATGAGGTTTCTGACTTTCAATCACTGCCTCCAATTTACAATGATTCGAAGGTGCAAGTCTTAAACAACCAAGGCTACTACATGCGCACACATTTATATAAATGCACTATGTACACACACCTCGGCCATCCTGCCCTACAGTCAGCCTTCCATCTGGCTATGAAAATGGGTTTGTAATAAAGCTTAACACAGAGTTGGGGAAGGAGAGGAGAAGGCATGAGAAAGGGGAGGAGAGGGTGGAGTGTGAAACGGTCAAAAGGGTCAACTAATCAAGAGGAGGGGAAATGAGATGAGGGGTAGAAGAACTGCAAGGAGGAGAGCAGAGGAGGGATATGGAGAGAGAGAAACTGTCGTTAAGAGAAGGCCTAAGAGGAGCTACCATAAATGACTGTGAAATGAGAATCCAAGAAGGAATCACTAGTGCAGCGTGCAGTGAGAAAAAGTGAAAAAAAAGACAGCAGGATGAGAAGGATACCATGAAATAAAATAGTTGGGTAATGAAGACAGTATTCTGTTATATTCTACTGGTAGAGAGAAAGGGTGTGAGGGGAGGAGTTGAACAGGGATGGAAAAGAATATAGAGAGTTGAAGGAAAATACGCTGAAGAAAACAGAAGAGATGAAAAAGCATTTTTAGGGAGATGGAAGAATAGGACAATGTGTGAACGAGAGTGAAAAATCATCTTAAGACATTTCTAAATCCCGTCATAGAAGGTGAAGCAGGCAGGGAGCGGAAGCAAGGAGGGAAGAGACACACGAAAGAAAATAGATATAGAATGAGAAATGCTGCACAGTGAAATGCTCTAAGATACAGCCACCAAAATAATTGTCATGAAGGGTTGAACATATAGCTCTCATTTACTGATTACTGTCAATCAATAAAATCATATACACATAATAAAATACAATCTACCGGTAAATCCAATATTTGCATATGCATCAGAGTACTTTTTTTCTGAAGATATCTGCCTCAAAGTACACTGAATATATAATTCAGTAAAAAAAAAAAGATGTTTTTCATTAGCAGTCCAGGCGTATTGAAAAACCCAGCAGCACACGATAGCCACACCCTGGATTTAGCACTAGTCTTACTCAGGGGAGTGGTGCTTCTGATTGTTGCGTGCTGGCTCTTTAGTAAATCTCCACCACTAATGAGTATCCTCCCTGCAAATGTTTCCTCTGTGTGGCCAGAATATTTATCACAGTTTATCTGGAAATTTGCTGCAACTGTCTACTTCTAAAACAGGCACATGGATAATTTCCCCTTGCTGCAGCCAGCCTGTTATTGATGTCACCAAAGGGAAAGGGTAAAGTAAAACCCAGTGAAGAAGGTTATGAGGATGAGTCAAAGGACAGAGGACAGAACAAGAATGAGGGGGGGGGCATAGTAGATAGAGGAAGAGATGATTTAGGCAGAAAGGCACCTAATTGGATTAATGTCACGCTGTGTTGGTACAAGTATCTGTAAATAAAGAAGCATTCCCAAGCTACACAAAAAAGAACGCATGATATGCAATACGTATGTATGCAGAGATTTGTGCTTGTGTGTGTCAGAACAACTCCCCTCCCCCAACACCTTTTTCTTCAGGCTCTCCTTCAACAAATTTCTCAGAGATCTTATCAACACTCCAGTTTGCGGAGAGGTTGCAGGAACTGAAACTCTGAGAAACAGAGACACAAGGGGGGCAGAGGTTCATTTACTATTTTCTCATAGCTGATAATCAGAAAATAAATCAGAAATTAGATAAGGCAGGAAACATCCATAGCTCTGTTTTTCTTGGCTAAGCAGTCATGCACACAACTTTTGTTTTAAAAGGAGAGTCCAGGTTTAAAATGTTCCAAACCATGTATTGTAAAATCAGGTCACAGTAAAAAAAATGACAGAAAGGTACAGCCTGAACAGACAGATGCTGCTTTTCTACAGAGCCCGATCCATAATGAACAGTGTCCTACCCAGCACAGGCGTATAACACACGAACCCTCACTAGAGAGACTTGAGAGAAACTGCGATGGGACAAAGGGAAATGGCCACATTAATTACATGCATTCTCTAGGCGGGAGCTATCACCCTAGGATAAAGGAGGGACCACTCAGAGATGGAAAGGCAGAGAAAGACATAGAAATGGAGAAGATGATGCTCATGGAGCCTATGTGTATCCTGTGATGGAGAGTGTTACTAAGGGGAGTTGAACTGCAGCCTACACTGATGTGAGCCAACTTGAGTGTGTGTACTCAAGGTAGATGGCAGTCTCTGTGTATGCAGGAGCATTGGGCTCTGTGATATGGCTGTACATGCTTGTGTGTATTGTTACATAAGTGTGACGTGTGTTTGTTTTGGAGATTTATGTGTTTATGTCTGTGCACCTACCCCTGGTAGTGTTTTCTGCTCATGTAGTGCGCTCTGGGCTTTCAGCGCCGACTCTCTTGCACAGTACGTCAGAAACGCACATCCTGTCAGACAGAAGAGGCAGAGAAAGAGAAAAGGAAAGAAAAGGTCAGTGAATAACTCCACTATTTGTCATTCTCTATCTCTGTCTCTGTATTACTTCGCTACATCACACTGAATGCCAAACACACACTATTGTAAACCATTTGAATCATTCAAATATATCCCTCTCTGACACTTTCCCTGATAACCGGCCTTCTATTTTAAAGGATCGTTGGAAAAACTGTGTGTGACAATTAAATATATAGATAATCATGCACTTTCACTCTAACTGTACTTGACAACACCTTAATGATGTACTCTAGTGCAGAAAAGGACACTCCACGGCACGGCACATTTCAGAACGGCACGGCACGAGTCAGCACACATGACAGCACCACAGACGTGTGCGAGGGGCTAACAAGGCCTTACAGGCTTGCCACTGTCAGGTTCCTGCTCTATACCAGCCACTATGCATGCCTCACGATCACTCCAAATACACTCCGTCCGTTCTGCTATGTGCTGTACCTGTGATTGTGTGTGTGAGGGAGGGGTAGAGATGGCTGGTCAGAGCTGTTTACTACACCTGTCACCAGCACTAAGACAACAAGATTAGCAGCAGGTTAGCATCCCAGTGACTTCTCAGACAGAGATGTACATTCAGAGCACACAATGAAGTAAAGATTTGAAAAAAACAAGAGAAAGGAATCATTCAACACAGTGTACATCTGGAACTAAGGATGACTCAACAAACAGTCAAAAGATAAAAGAAAATATGAGACAGTGGCACAGAAGAAAGTAGAGAATGCACACAGAGACACACATGCATCTTACGGTCCATCTCATTGCTTTTAAGAGGGGCTTACTGTGGCCGTAGGGATTCTCAAAACAACAGATTCTTTCCCCTGTGTCACCCAGGCTTACAGGCCCATTACACTGATTGGAGCATACAGCCTAATCTGGTTCATCTCTGTGTGTGTGTGTCTACATGTGTGCATGTGTGTGCACAAGCAAGTGAGAGAAAAAGAGAAAAAAAAGGAAAGAGAGAGGGAATGTATACCTTTTCTACAACTGTTTCTGTTAGGAATTAAAACCTCAGAATAATCAACATTATTTACTGACCCTTCACTACATATAACTATTGTAAACCATTACATCCTACCTGCATAAAGAACCCTCCTGTGGACTACATAAGGTATGTTCATATACAGTATCTTTGTAAAAATGTAAATAGACACTTAACAGTTTTTTGTCATTACATTATGTTAAAAAAAACGTTTTCATTCACAGTGTACATGCACTAAGAGAGTCCCCTCGCATGTCTTCATCATCTCTCATTGCAGCGCTTACAAGAGATAAAGACGAGAGGTGCTGTGACAGTTTCCATGGATACATGTGACACTCAGTGCAGAGAAAGAAATCGCCCTTTTAGCTGCCTTACCATCACATGTTAGTCTAACTAGTAGGCTATCTATGTATCTGTCCATCTTTTCCAGTCTGTCTGTCTGTGTTTAAGCTGTGTTATGAGAGTGAGACCTACCTTTGTGCATGCCAGTGTATTTGTCCTTAATCACAGTCAGCTCATAGATTTTGCCAAACTGTTCGAAGATTGGCTTTAGGTCCTTCTCCTCCAGATTCCGGGGAATCTGCCCCACAAACAACTTGATGGCGTCTGCCTCCTTCATCAGGAAGAAGTGGAGAGGACAGCCAGGTACAACAACAAGGACTGGGGAAGGTGGCAACCAGATCAGGAGCAGGTATCCTTGGAGAGGGAGGAACTGACGCGAGATGAATCTTTTGGTCAAAGTTGGGAAGGCGAAGAGGAAAAAGAAAACAGTGAAAGATCTTAATAAATAAATAAAAAAAATCTGTGTATATAATAATGTATTATACATGTAACGTTTATTATAATTCAAATTAAAAATGGGAAAAGGAAACAAATAAATCGTTAATTCTGTGTTTTATTACATAGCTAAAAATCATTTGTGTAAAATTAAATATTATCCGGGTAAATAATTGACTATTTATTGCCCGGTCTGATGACAAAGGGGATCGAGTAGCTTCTGCTTAAACAACTGCAAATGTTAATTAGCCAATCAAAAAAACAATAATAGCACTTTTCATGAATAAATAAATAAACAAATAAATAAATAAATAAATAAATTGATATGAGAGCATGCATTACCTGTCCGTGTATAAATGTTGTTCAGGATCCCTACACATAAAACAGAGAAGAAGCACCGTGACTGGGGGTGAATCATTGCAATAGAGCGGTTTCTTTGTTTAGCCAGCTGTAGGTTACAGCAGACACACGGATGTCATGGGGCTCCCCCGCTCTTTGTCCGATCCCCCCTCAATGTACACACACACACGCACGCACATACGTACACACGCACACATACTCACTTACGACAGAACAAACAAAAACAACGCGTGGAAATATATACATTCATACACTTACTGTTGACCGTTGTGCGGAGCGTTGCCCGTGCCAATGAGGAACTGAAGAGGGATGCTCTCCGTTGTTGTCCTCACCGCGCTTTCTCTCTCGCTCCGTCCCGTCCGCCTTCCTTTCCTTCCTCTGGATGGTCCCTGCTCTTTGTGCCTGTCGTGCTCTCCCTCCTCCTCCTCCTCCTCCTCTTCCTCCTCAGTGTACAGATACTCTGTGTTTTTACAAAACCCTCGTGTGTTCCCGGTCTCCAAGTCAAAAAGAGATGGAGGAGAGTCCTGGCAGGTGAGTCAGCTTCAACCCCCTGAAATACCACTTTCTCTCTGGACTATTTCAGGACGAAGCAGAGCTACTTCAGAGTTTTACGTGAAGCCCACTCTTAATTTCTGTTTAATTATGAAGTGTTAACGGGCTAACGAGACGTTTAAATCAAGCCAACTTACAGCCGTTTAAACTCTCTGTCTGTGGGCACAGCCTGTTTTTCCTTCTAATCTTAAAAGCGGTTCTTTTTAACGATTCCTTCTATTTTCGGTTTCTTGTGACGCCTCACCGTCCAACGGCTGTGTGGCTTTTCACGTTTAGTAACTACCGGTGTCCCTCCGCTCTCTCTCCCTCTCTCTCTCTCTCCCTCTCTCTCTCTCTCTCTCTCTCTCTCTCTCTCTCTCTCTCTCTCTCTCCCCCTCCTCCTGCCAGAGCTCGTGACGTACCTCCCGGGAACCGTCAATAACTGTGCTCGACGTACTCTCACGAAAAAAAAATACCAATCGAACATACGTCGCTTCAACACTTCCCTCACTGAATTCCCGTGTATTAGTACTACGTTGTGTTTTTTATAAACACTTTCCTCGGTGGTAAAGCCTTGTAGCTGTAGCGGCGTTTTGCGGGTGACCACTTTTCAGACGCTGCCCGGCCAGACCGTGCGCGGCGCCGCCTATTGTTCTCGCCGCGAGCCCTGGCCTTGGTGCTGAAACGGTGCTTCTTGACGTGAAGCCGAAGCGCGCCGCCGACCACGAGCACGCAGTCACGACTACTACAGCTGTTCACGCCCGAGCCCGAAAATCACGCTCACACCCACAAGAAGTAAAATGTGTGACAGAGGGAGGAGAGTGATCGCTCGGGGTTGGAGCTGGCCTACTTTACAGGCGGGACTTTGGAAGACCGGCAGACATTCAGCTTTTTTTAGGCGGAAGGCTATTCGCTAACCTCCACCTTCCTCATTTTAGAGGCGTCTGCCCAGAAAACGGGTGGAAAGAGAGAGTCATTGGGTTCATGGTAATGTGCTCCAAAAGGTCACCATCTGCCTGCCTTGCCTCGTGCCCTCTGTGAGCACCATAAAACTACACCCCACCCACACGCACGCACACTTGCATGCATATCATCACATCAGGGGCTTCTGACAAACGCAGCACCCGGCAGCACAGACACGCAACGCCCGCTGCGCCCTGAGGATGTGAACGGTGAACAGGCAGCACGCCACCGGAGCTGCTGAGCCTCTGTGCACGAAGAAGAAGCTCCAACTCACGCAAGAGCAGGATGCTGAGGAGGGAAAGATCCGTTACTCAGCGTGTTCTTTGTAATCTGAGAAGCGAGGATGTTAGTTATGTAGTTTATTTTATTATAGTTTGTTTAAGGTTGCTGTTGACTTAAAGCCTTCCAGTGCTGCATGCGTGGAAAAAAGCCCACTGGAGACGAGCTGCAAGTGTAAACAGCACAGTGTTCCTAACTAGGAATGTAGACGGCGTGACAAGTCCACATTTTAAAGTTACAAAAATACATCATACATATTTTATGGAAGTACAGTGAAGGCCTATGTGACATTATAATTTCCCCCCGGATATACAAAAAGAGCAAAGAAGAAAAATAAGAGAAAAGCGCAGAAATACAACACTGATGAAAACAAGCTACAGGACAGCTCTGCAGGCCAGAAGACTGTCTGTTACTCCTGATGTTGGCTGGTTACCTTCACTCAGTAGATGGAAGCACATGGCCTGTTTGATGTACATACTAAAAATCAATTCTTTTTTCCATGTTGTGCTACTTTCTCTGCTCATCTCCACCTGCTGCAGCCCAACATGCTGCTCTAACACTGATGCTTTACCATTACTGAGCTCATGAGGTCATGTATAATAACCTACCTGTCAAGGAACCAAACCAGGAAACCAAACCTTAATACTATAAATTGCATTTTTGCTGCTAATACTTCGGTTTATGAAACAACACAGTGCAACAACTGACCTTGCAGGTGAGTCATTCTTTAAAACCCTGCCTGGTGTTTCATGTAGGAGACTCAATGGTGCCACCGTGTGGGCAAAGGTTGCTACATCATCCTGATGATAACTGAACAAAAAGATGACACACTTTATTTCTCTGTTATTTCAGTTTTATTTAAAGTGAAGCTTTGAGATAATAATCTGTCCACACTGTTTTCTGTCTGCCTGATATAAAAAAAGAAAATGTCTCTACACTGATAATAACAATCTCATAGACTCTGGTGGTAACAAAATCGCTACAGCTTCTGAAAACTGAAAATAAATTACACGTTCTTTAGATATAGATAAATTACTATCCTTTTTTTGTTTGCTTATATATAAAATGTAATTTGTTCTACGTTGGATTCAAGACAAGAATAACACTATCAAAGCCACACACACACACAGAGACACACACAGAGACAGACACGCATGCGCACACAAATATCCACAACTCGCAACAATGTCAAAGGCAACAGTTATATGACAGTTAGATGTGAATAAATGCAGTTTACAGCAATACTTCTGATAAGAAATCTCATTTCTAGGCCGACTACGTTCAGAGAAAATATAGACATTAAAACATATCTGACAAATATACATATTCTCACCTCTTGGAGTGAGCGTGGGTGGGAGGCACCGGGGGGGAATGGGCAACATTTTTAAAAAGCCAGTAAGAAAAAGAGAGTCAATAGTACTACTTACAGACATATACAGAGGATTGATATGCAAAATATTTACTTTAGGTCAAAGCAGAAGTGCCTTTAATCTGTATCTATGCTCAAAGGGCTCTTCTAAGGAAGCAGCTTTCTCCATAAGGTTTCCTAAATCTGACTTTACTAATTCTCATATAGGACAGATCCAGTGTCCTCTTCCAAGAAGATCTTGAAGAGTGGTTCATGGTTAAAGGCCATGTTCTGTATTGTTCTTATTGTCTAACAATGCCCAAAACAAACCACAGGCTGTTTTCTAAGGTCTCCTATCATAAAGTCTTGCAGTGTATTGTAAGTGTTTAATTCATTTAGTCAGTCCTTCATGCACTGAAACCATCTCTAACCTGTGTTCCGCAGATGACATTAGCGTCGAACAAATTCTGGCCCCCGAGTGCTTGACACATGCAGAGGAAGGTGTTCTTGGTTTGGTTTTCATTTGATTTTTTTGACAAAAAAACGGAAGTACAGAGAAACCACAGTGATGCCAAATATATGTCTTTACAAAGACTGAATAGAGACTGTGCAGAGTGTGTGCTGCTTAACATCCACATCAGCAATTCTTGTTTGGGAAGAGTCTCATTTCTGTTTTCCCATCCGGTTATATTTGGTCATTTTAACCCCACTCATTTGGTTCATCTGTCCAAATACTGAATAAGAGGACACTTGGCAAAATATTTTTGGTAAACAGAAGAAAAGACATGAATTAGAAATCCTTCTAGCTCGGCCTGGGGGAAGCCACTGCAGCTCCAAGAGGAGACTTATGCACAGATCTATTCCAGTAGATCTTCAGTACACATAGCTCTACAGTATACACAGCTTATCTAGCACACATGATAATCATTTGTTTAGCACATTATTAGTGGTATGCATGTCTGACTACATCCGCTTTAAGAGCCTGCAGATTAGGAGGATTCTAACAACAGCTAAATCTGCTGCTGAAACACAGCAATGTCCTCGGTGAGCACCTTCAATTACAACCCATCATTCACAGAAATTAGCCTCCAAGAGTGGAAATGACAACACCTGTGTGACAAATTATAAGCACGTATTAAACTGAAGCAAGCTCGGTGGAAGATGTGGTTCTAAATATAAATGCATACAGAGCACTGTTAGGAGGAACCGGCTGCTTTCACAGTGTTTTACCCGAACATTCAGGAGGAATAGCTAAATATTATCTGAACGCCATCAGCCTACTCTAGGCTGTCCTTTTTGTCATCCTCTCAGGGTGATGTGCCCGTATGAATTAACCCTTGACTGCTTGCACACCAGGGCTGCCTGTGTGAGGCTGGTTAGTGCCTCTTGGCTCGCTGGGAGCTCTGGGCACAGGAGGCGCAGCAGGCAGTCTTGTAGTATGAGTAGACGCACAGCCTGGCCTGGACCACCATCACACAGTTGTGACGCCTGTCCCGGCAGTTTTCATCTGTTAGCAGTGGGAAGAGAAGAGAGGACAATAAGGGAAAAACACACACCTCAATACACGGTCTCATTAATTCACACACACCAACCTGCGACCTGTGGGCTGCATGGTATTGTATTGCAGATTTGCTCCTGTATGGGTTTGGTACTGGAATCACATTCATGACTGTGATTTTTATCTGGTGTGAGACAGCGGACCTCCCTCATCTGTACGCCCTTCCCACAGGAGCGTGAGCACTGAGGACAAAAACACAGACACAGAGTGTGAATCATCTGCCCTTCAACATATTTTTACCCTTCCTGTCTGCTCATCTCTCACCGTACTCCACTCTGTTGTGAACCACTGTGGTTGACACTCTCTCATCTCACACTCCTGGACCGCTACAGGCTTGTCTATATCAGCACACTCTGCAGCTGGTACAACAGTAAAATCATTGCCCATCTTCTGAACACAAATGATGTCTCGTCGCTGACTTCCATTCCCGCATGGGACGTTACACTGGAAAAAAAGACCACAAATCACTCAGCACCACCCAGGACGTCAGGACATTTTTATAGTCTTCTCTCCATCCTACCTGCGTCCAGGGACTGCTGTACCACATGGTTGTTGGCTCACAAGGACCCCCGTTACAGGCCCTCATCTCTGCTGGCTTATCCCCGACACAGTCCCCTCCCCCTTCACCCTCTCTGACCCCTCCTCTAGTGAGACACACCACCTCTCTCCTCTGTACTCCAGGGCCACACTGCGCCGAGCACTGCAATAGAGAGATCATGTGGAGGATGACCATCATATGCATACTGTATTTGTCTCCTTATGCTTCTAGGTACAGTGTGTGTATTCACTCACAGTGTTGGACCAGTCAGTGAAATACCAGTTGGTTACACAGGGGCCCATGTTGCACTCCTCACTTCCTTCTGGACGGAGCCTAGAGTTGCACTCCTTCTCATTTACCACACTGCCTTGATCACTGACACACCGCACACTCCTCGTCCTCCTTCCAACTCCACAGTCCACCGAGCACTGTGGAGAGAACAGAAACACAACACACTTGCATTCTGTTTGCAGATACTGAGAGCCAGCTCTTGTTACCAATGTTATGAGTAGATGCCATTCCTACTGGTGTGGTTGACCTACCGTGCCCCAGTCTGAGCTGACCTCCCAGTGGGAGCAGAGGCGTAGCTGGCAGGCCTGTGTTGACTCTGGCCGGGTTAGAGTGGCACAGCGCTGAGGGTGGACCATGGTGGAGCGGTCTCCAAAGCTCTGCCTGCACTGGAGCTGCCTCTGCTGCAAGCCGGGGCCACAGGACACGCTGCAATCCGACCATGCACTGGCCTCCCAGCTAACAAAGAGTAAAGGGAAAGACAGGGAGAGCAGAATTGTTCAGGTTCACTTACACTACAAAATGACTGTTAAAAGTCCACTTTCCCATTGTGAAATTACACATTTTAATTTTCTTACAATGGCGGGCAGGCGTGGGAATTACAAGGCTCCTCCTCAGGCACGGGTTTGGCTGCAGAGTCACACTTCCTGTCTGGCACCTCCTCATCTGTATGGCGACTTACACATTGAATGACTCTATGCTGAAAACCTACAGAGAAAGTGACATGTACTTGCATTCAACAACCAGAAGAGGGAGACATCACACCACTTAGAGTAATCAAGAAATAGGGGCATTTTGAGTATAACATAAGATAGATAGATTAATCCTAAATCGGACCTCTGCCGCAGGAAGCAGAACACTCTGTGAGGCCGCCTGTCCTCCACACAAATGGTGGTTCGGTGTCCAGAGGCACGTCGGTACGAGGTGGGATTCGAGCATTCCTATTGGGTGCGGATCCTCTGGGACGAGACCTGTCAGGTGTCCAGCGGTCAAAGGATGGTGATGAAAACACAGGAGAGGAAGAGGAGGAAGAAGAGGAGGAGGAGGGGGAGAAAGATGGGGCTGCAATAAGAGGGGGAGCGGGAGGAGGATCTTCTACTGACACAGTGAGAGGACCTGGGAAACACAAAAGACCAGAGATTGAGTGATAAACAGCACAGAAAGAGAGGTCGAGTACATGAGGAAGGCAACGAGTCAGACTAATGATGTCATGATGAGGTCAGGGTCTCATGACAGCAAACATGTGGTCTGTCCAGATAGCCTCCCATATAGGTCATAGGCAAAAAACACATACAATAATCACACCCACTTCCCAACAACCACACCCATCCAAATCCACAAACATGTCAATCACTCTCCAAAGATATGTATTACAGCGGCCTTTCCTTTTTTAATTTGGAAGGAATGAACTGGTTGATTTACAATTTTAATTCAGCTTCTAACAAGATGCAGCTATGTTGTACACGATGCTGTCACCGCCCGCCATACTACTACTACTAACATGTAAAAAGTGCAGCAGTGAAAGTGAGGTCAGACAGTTGAGGTGTGATGGACTCACTGCGGAGAGGTGCCCTTGCTGGCTCTCGCTCCCTCTGTCTCTGCCTTGGTGCCTCTCTGGGCATGTCCCTCTCTCTCTCCATCAGTCTCTCCCCCTCCACCTCCTTCTTCTTCTGCACTGGGATGTAAAACTCATAGTCGATGCCAGGGTTCTCCTTGTGGGAAATGATCTGAAAAGGGAAACCAGACCAGAAAACAGGCTATAATACTCCTCTATAATAAGAGGAATGTAGAGTGATGAGCTATAGAATGTGTACTCCAGCCCTGGCAGAGTAGACATGTCTGCAGACACAAATTACATGAACAGAAACAGTACACAGACGATTATTTCTAAAGATTCTGGTGACAAACGTTGATTCACAATGTAAGATAATGTAGGGACCAAAAGAGTTTGCTGAGAGTTATTTTGTTTTATCCCATCATCCCCTTAAAAATGCAGGTGATTCCTGAGAGATCATTTCTTGTTATTTTTACCCCCTCCTGCCCTGATGTTACTGGATATAAAGTTGCACATGGCTCCTGTTCTTTAATAAGATCTTAGCCTGAGGTTAGTGTTGTTATTATTAAGTCCTGGATAGTCAGATGTGGCTCAGGCTCAGCTTTAGTATAGAAGCTGTGTGTATCCCATGATAATGCTCAAGTAATGCAGCCTATGTGTACGATCTTATCACAGAGCAGGAGAGCATAGCCTTGGGCTCAGGACAATGGTATAGAGATGTAAAATAGTCTATGTGTCTCTGTGAAAGATTCTTATCATTCACTTAATCTTTCACTGTCCTAGTTTCAATGTCTTCCTGTGCTCCAGTGCTTACGTATAGCTGTAGCTGTGTTGTGGTGGGTCCTGGTGCCCTGAGGGACTCGCCTTTCTCTTCCTCCCCCTCCGCCTGTGGTCTAGGTCGTGTGTAGGTGAAGGTGGTCCCACCTGCTTGGTACTCTCCTGGAGGGTCAACGGCCCAGCGCCCATTCACTACTGAAGCCCCTGTGCCGCTTCTCATGGCTGAGAAATAAAAGTTATTTTTTCTAAGTTAGACCTTTGTTTAGTCTGGTGAATTCTCAGAACCTCCAGATGCTCAAACACACTCCCAGACAGACAAACACAGACTTTGGAGTCCTGTCTCAAGACAAATACTCACACATACATGTCACACACACGTCACTGGTTCCTTAATAGCTCTAACAATGCAAGCTTTATCTGCAATGCCATAAGATCTACAGTCTCAGTCAAAGCCAGCACACACACTCTCATGTGCCAATTCTCATTCCCAAATCTGCACCTCCCTGCCAACAGTTCACATTCACAGGAGCTGCTAACAGTATAATTCCAGACTTCTTGAATATGTGAGTGCATGAATCTGGTATTACCCAGGTAGTTAGGGCTTGCTTGTCTTTCTGTGATGTTAATGAATGTGGCTCCAGGTGGGATGTCCAGGATCTTGTGGTAACCAAGAGGAACCGTCACATTTTGGAAGCTTCCCGTCACCTTTCGACAGGAGGTGTCCTTCCCACCACACTCTCCACATTTGTCAATCACAGAGCCAGAACCCAGAATCCCATCGCAGCCCTCGGTCTGGCAGGAGAAGAAGGTGGGTGTGAGTGATGGGTAAGACAATAAAGGCAATGTGGGGGTAGGAAATAAAGAAACATTGAAGGAGGGGTGGGGACAGAGCAGAAAGAAAAGCTAGTCCAGTCTTGTTGACATTTCACATCCACTGCCAGTGTTTATTTCACTGTTGTTTGTGTAAATTGGTAACTTGCTCGGATAGATTCCTGCCAGAAGCAGAAGGCTGGAATGAGGGCGAAATCAGAGAGTGAGAGTGCAAATGAGAGAAAGATAGAGAGAAAAGAGGCCCAGGGAAGGGCCAGGAAAAAAACAAAGACACCGTGACTCTGAAATGCCAGGTTTACATCAGCATTCAGACTGAAAGCAACTGCTTCTGGACTTCGTCAGCCACAGATAGACCCAGACACCTGAGGCAGAAATGTCAAACATTTTAAATCCACTCACCAGACATCGTCCCTCCACACACACATCATTGGTGCTAACATTGAAGCAGGGGGTCCCATCTTTGGCACGCTCTGCCTGGCGAACGTAGAATCGATAGCCGGCAGGTCTGCAGGTAAGCTCACACTGCTTGTCTGCACCAACTGCAACACAGAAACGAAATGGTAGCAGAGAATATCTCGCAACATGTATGTTTGTCCTAAGTTTTTGTGACTTGCATGGAGGTTTTTTCTTTCCCTGTCTGGTAAGAGTTGAGAAGACGCAGCTGGGAAATGTCTTTCCATGTGGTCGGGAAACCAGACCACTTAACCCCTGATAGTCAGACACTGTGAGAGCGATCAGCTATTTCCCCTCTTCATTTATACGAGTACACTAACCACTGCACCTTTCCCAAGAGATACAGAATGAGAGGTGTAAATATAAGCTCAAGAAAGGTAAGATTTACAAGTGCAAACCCAACTGGTGCACACAGCAAGCAGACATGTACGTGAAAAGACAGAAGTGAGAGAAGAGAGGAATCACATAAAGAGGACAGAGCTTCAAGGTAAAAGAGGAAATGAAAGTCCTTCAGAGCAAAGAGAGGCCGGGCTGATAGACGAGTGAAGAATACAGAGAACTTCACAGGGTGAAGCAGAGTAGTGACTGGGACAGAAAGAACAGTGTGGAGACGGCAAGGCATCCTGCGTGATCATATACAATAAACTGGGATATATCATATTTATAGGAAAATGTGCTTGTGACTCCCTCCTGCCTTTGAAAGTATTTCTTGCTTCCCAAAATCCTGAACTGTTCCTTTAAAGAAGAAAACGGAACGGCTGGTAACAGCAGGAGGGAGCAGTGACCGGCTCTACTGTTTGTCATTTACTTTCAGGAAAGAGATAGGGGGTGTAACCAGGGTTGAAGGCCTCAGGGAGAGAAAGAGAGTGTGTGTATGTGTGCAAGCATGAAAATAGGCCTAACGCTATGAGCTCATTGCATGAGTAAGAGGCTGGAGATGGATAGGAGGACTTGCTGCTCCTGAGAGTTCAAGGGTTAAAAGGATGAATTCTGTGCTTCGGAAATTGCGACTTACCGTTGTACCATATTTCTCTGAACACAGATGTAACCACTATGTACTATACAAATGTGAACAGTGTTGGCATTTAGCAATTCAACTTGTGGTTGATGTTACAGAAATGCTGCTGAATTTCCATATAAAAACAGTGAGAGTTGTTTCAGTATGGAAAGACATCAGTTTAATATGACATCAAAGGAGCAAAATTAGCTGAAGTATTTCAGTGGGAGGACAGAGTGGAGTATTAATCAACAACAAAAATGTGACCTTTTGTTGGCTTTCTGCAAAACCCATCAGTCATTAACGATGTTTTATTAAGTACATGTCCACGCATCACACACAGGTTTGAGATATCATGATCCACGGCTCTTCGCCTGAACAAATACGCCGAGGACATCAGGGAGTGTATTTTGTCTCAAGTATAAGTGGGAGGAAGTGGTAAGGAGGTCACACTCATCAAGATATTCACCTAGACTGGATGTTTGCACAACTTTGTAGGCAAATGAAGGTGATGTATGACTAGGTACATCTACTTGCTTGTAAATATACTACGGAAATAAAGCAGTAGTTCTTCAGAATGGGTAAACAGCAGCTTCCAGACATTTAAACATTAGACATTTTTTAGAGGCTAGAGACTGTGTCAAACACATTTTTAAAGTTTTAAAATGTGAGATGAGATCAGTTTGTGTTGTGTGAACAGAGCATGCTGTTGGCTCTTGTTGGGACTGTTAACTCTTCTTTTTGATGCAAAGCATTTTTTCCTTAACCGCATATTTATGTTATCTAAAGCTACCAAAAGCCTGACTGAAAATGAAACAGGAGTCCCACAGACAGAGACAAAACAATCAATCAAAGATAAAATTGACTGAGCCATAAAAATGGGAATAAAAATCCCTACTGGACAATTTTTAAATGGATTATTGGTGTAAAAAAGGCATAAAAAAACAAAAGGAAGTAAGAAAAAACACTTTCAGCATATATGGAATCTGTCTCGGGCAACAGAGATAGCAAGTTATTTAGAAACATCAGATATTTTGATCTTTAGCTTTCTCTAATCTGTTAACTTATCATTAATGGGTGTGAATGTTAGTGTTCCTGCTTAGGTGAAATACTAATATACTGTACAATCATGTCTGTGAAAGTAGGGATGAGTTTCCATAACTGACCTCAAATTATGCCAAATGATTTCTCACTTCGTTGGTACCTGCATCTGATGTGCAGAAGGATACATGTAGAAACATACTGTATTTAGAAGGAAAGAGAGAAAGAGAGGGGGGCAGTGTTCCCACCCTCTCTCTCTCCACCCTCGTTCTCTCCATCCGTCTGTCATAGTTATCTTTGAGAGATTAAACTGGAGACAGTGACAGAAAAGAGAGGGGGAGCCACTCATGTACTCTCTGCCTCTCTTTCTGTCCTACCCATGTCGTTCATTCCTGTAGTCATAATTGAGCACATCTCATCTACAAAATATCTTTTACTTTTTCCTTCATATTTCCCTCTCTTTGCTGTGCTCCCCGGCTTCTCATACGCTTCCACGGTCACTCTCTCCCTCTCTGAGCTTAGTGTTCAGACAGTGGAATATATGTTGTCTAAATATACTTCCCCACTATCTCTCCATCTAAACAAACTCCAACAGGGAGAAAGAAAGAGAGAGGCAGAGGGACAGGAAGAGGGGAGGATGGGTGGGCAGAGTGGGGATGAGGCCAGAAAAAAAGAGAATTTTCAAGTAAAACAACACCTGCACGTGCAGCTCACAGGAGGAAATTAGTCAGGACTGAGGTTTATAACCCACGGCCGTGGCTTTGCTGTTTAAACTTCCACTTCCACAAACCGTATGCCACAGCACACTGAAGTGCAGGGCTGCCACCTTGAGAGGTGGGGGGGGGGGGGCACACAAGCTGGCTGCAACATAAATACTAAGTGAACAGATGAGTCCAGCTGGTCGGGGTCTCCAAAGTGTTGATGGAGAGCGAGATATAAAGCTCTGGGTTGTGGCCAATGGGACCAGGCTGAAGTAAACAGTGTGATACAGTTTACTTAGCAGAGTGGAAAGGGATCATCTGCAGCACAGATCGGGTGCATCTGTCCCAGCTGTCTGCAGCCTATAGGGTTTAAGCTACAAACTCACCTCAGGAGCCGATAAATGCAACATTTGGTGTCCTCTTCCTAAAGCTAGTACCATTATTTACCAACAGGTACCACCCTGTATGACGCGGTCTCTGCTTTTCTTCATCTGCCACCCCCCCCCCCCCCCCCCCCGCCTTCAAGGACATGGAGGATTAAAAAAGGACTTGTGAAGGGCAAGACCATGCAGCAGCAGAATTATTGGTGGAAGGTGAAAGGAAAGCCCCTGAGTGTTTATACAGACAGTTTGACGCCAACCCTGGCAAAGACTCTTGGTGCAAACATACAGAATTAATCATTTTTGATTCACCTTGATCCTTAAAATTAACCCCAAGTCTAACCGAGGCATTAAACAGCTAATGGAAAAACATTATCCATCTAACTTATCTTCTGTAGGATTGTAGGTCAGCTGCAGTGTAAGAAACTGGGCACACAAGGACACGTAGCCAGTCTGGCATTAATTATAGGACACTTAACACTTATCTTTGTTTAGCAAAAAAAATCTCTTGTTTCCTGAAAGTAATCCTTAAAATGACTCAAATGTTACTCTACAGCTTTGCCCTGTTTAAGTGGGGAGTCCATCAATACTTAGTCCTTGGTTCTATCCCCAATCTTCCTCTGCTAAAACTGCTCCACACTGGACAATTTCACTTTCTGCCGTATCCAGAAAGCCAAGAAGAAAAAGATGTTGATCTACTTTTGTGTGTGTGTGTATTCTGGTCAGCTGATACAGTAATCACATGTGCAAAGAGAGATACACAAACATAGCCTACAAACTTTTGCAAACTTTGTTTCCACATACACATCCGCTGAGCTGTTCATCTACAGTGCTCCCATATAATAGTGTTAACGACAAATACTATTGATATGATCACACAGCTGTGTTCCTCCCTCCTCTCTCCACTCACTCCCATGTTGGTAATATGTTCAGTCTCAGTGTTTCCTCTCTCTCTCTCTCTTTCATTCCCTCCAGTGTTGGAAAACACAGATAAACAGACACAAATTCCACTGCTCCGAAATGTTGCGCACAACAACAAACACATACGAAAAAAAAAACACAAGCCACACTGTCTCCCCTTGGTCATGTGACGAAACACTTGCGTCTCATCACCTCTCACCTTCTCCCTCTCTTTCTCTGCATGCCTTTATCTCACACAGTAAGAATCTGAGTGCTTAGTCAGAGCTGGGAGGAGAAACTTGGCAGGAGGAGGGAGAAAAAGAGATGCTGGACAAGTGAGGGGAAAAAGAAAAGAGGGAAAGTGTTTGGAGCAAAGAATAAAAGCAGATTGAGTTCCAGTCATTCTCTGTTACTCTTGACTTTCACCACCCTCGACGTTGCATGTAGATGTAGGCCTGCTCCAGTGAGAGAGGGAGGGGAACTGGGCGTGCGGTGGAGGCCAGCCAACGCAAAAATTTAACTCACTCAAACTCATAGTTTTACTGACTCCTTCTCACTCCCTCGTCCATTTAATTCCCCCTATAAGCCTATTATCACATTGTAGCAGCTAAACTACCAAGTGTGTGTGTGCACATGTGTGTGAGTATGTGTTTGCGTCCTCACCCTCAGTGAAAGGCTCCCAGTTGTAGAGGCGACCCATGAACTCCTGGCTGTTAAAGGCCGCACACTGCTCCGCTCTGGAGTCCAGCGTAGCTCCTCCACACACCTGGAGGACAGAAATGACAAGAGATGGACAAAAAAAGTCCAAAAGTGAGCGCCATACATTGAACTACTATGAAATCAGCCAGCTATTAAACTGAGAGCTGTTTCTCTCCCAGTCCCTGGAGAGGGAAGGATGGAATGAGAAAGAGGTGAGGAAAAAAACAGCTAATAAAGAAGAGGAGAATTAACTTGAGATCATGGAAGTAAACAGAAACACACTATGCCATTATACACAAACTCACTCACATGTAGTCTCCATGCTGCTTTTGGCAGTCAGTGGATCTATTAAAAAGCATATGGAAATGATAGATTTTTTGGAAGCGGATGCTCACATAAATCCACAATGGCACTCAGTGCATGACCACGGAACGCAAGTGACTGTGTAAGCACGTGTACGACCCTGTGTGCATGTGTGTATGAGCATATGTCTGACTTCAAGTGAGGTCCTTATGGAGCCATAGAGTGGAAAGGCTTTTAGAATATGTGCACGTAAACGACAGCTGAAACATCAAGCAGACCTGGCTCAGATGTTTTATGCTGTACGGGCTATAACTCACTGAGCATTTCAACCGCTATACTCCCTCTAATGCTACTTTATTCTTCTACTTTTACATGCTTGAAGTGTATGTGTGTGTTTGTGTAAAGGTCTAAATCTATTTAACAATTAAGTTTAGATTATTTTTTTTTAAACAATATATTAAAATACTGTACAAAACCAGTGTCTACACTCAAGTCATGTGTAGGAGTTGTTAACAGATCCACTAAATGCTTCCCCCTCCAAACTCCTCACATGGTTTCATTTAAGTACCCTTTTTATGCCCAGAAAGGAAAAAATATTAAATATCCCAGCTGAAAAACAAAATAAAATGTGTCAGGATGAAGGTGAAGAGGTGGAATTTTCAGTTATTTCCTTCACCATGAATCATCTCAGAACATAACATTTAAGGCTGTTCCATACTCCACAAGAACAAAGAATTTTCTTCTCGCTCACGAGGTGGCAAGAACAAGAGCAACGTTCGTTTTGGCACGGCGTATTCACACTCCATGAGAAGCGTGTGTGCAGAACTCCTCATCCGGCCCTCCCAGCTTCAATACTCCACACATAATATCAATATGAGAAAAGGACATCATGACCATGTTCCTTATGATGTCACAAGGGGCTAAAAACATGGTTAGACTCCTGCCCCATGTTTGCCAATGTACGCATGGTGCCTGCAGGAACTCACAAGCACTTCTAGGGAAGAGGGAGGGCGGCAGCTCTGTAGCCCCTAAAAGCAGGTTGGAGCCACAGCTGGGCGGTATTTGTGTTGTTGTTGTTGCTACAAATCTGTTCAGTTGCAGTTTAAAGAAATGCTCTCAAATCCCATTTACCAGATTGCCAGTAATCTGAAAACTCAATGCCTTCAGGCTAGGCTGTTACAGAGGCATAAAAAATTATATCAAAGCTTTATCTATTGTGAGCAACTTGTGTGACTTTATTGGCGGACTTTTATTTATACTTTAATAAAGTGGGACAATCCTGCATACACATCCAGCTTTATCAGAGAATACTTTAGTGGGAAGTTGCACCCACCCTGCCTTATGAGTTTACAGCCCTTTGATAAACAGCTGGTTTACACAACACACACACACTCACACACTTGGATGCCGCACACAAAGCTCTCAGTCTTAATCTCTGTCAGCTCCACAGTGTTTATGTCTTTCAATCCACCCTCTCTCTGATTCGTTCTTCTTTTCATTTTGATTTTTTCTGGACCTCTCTTCACTTACACAGCTGTCACAAACAGCTGAAAAGTTCATAGTCACTCATCTGGGGAGACAAGAGCAGGGGAGCAGTCTTTACACACACACACACACACAGAGTTCCCATGTGAACCTGCCTCTGCAACAAAGTGTAACCAAAAGACTCTCATGGATAAGATGGCTCTGGCTTCTGAGTTCATTTCTTTCACAGTGCTGTGTTTGTGTGTGTCTGAAGGAATGTATGTGGCCGTCGTGTCACAGGGCACTCATAAGGATCATCACTGGTTTCAGTTCTGTCAAGTGTGAAACTAGCTCGTGAAACTTTATACCGTACAGTTCGTCACACTTTCACACAGCTCAAACAGACTGATTCTTGTGTTATTTACGGCCGACATGTCACAGTTCTGATTTGTGTTTAGGCTACACACAGGGTCAGTGTATGGATGAGGTCTTCAATGAACCGTGTAAATCTGCCTGGTTTTGTGCGTGTGAAGCGTGGTTGGTTGTAAATATTTCTGCAGGACATAAACATGCTAAGCCCTGTTTTAAACTGGATAGTTTCTGTGTCCTAGGGCATGTCTGTGTGCTTAAAAGACCATAAACAATAAGTGACCAACAACCCCAAATACAAGCAAGGACACGGTGTGCAGCTGTGTGACACTATGCACCAGTAAAAAGTAGAAAAAAAGTCTCCATAAAAACAAAAAAACAAAAAAACAAAATGAGTGACAGAGTGTGCACACTCATGACTTTAATTGTAGGAGCACCACAGGGTGAGTCGATTCTCCTCTGCAGAGAGTTTAGGGTCTGTAAAAACATCAGGAGGCTAATGGACTGAATGGAGAGAGGAGCGAGGGGAGGGTAGGTGAGAGTGAAAACAGAAGAGGGGAGTTCACTGGTGTTTCGTGGGTCTGGAGGAGAATTTCTGTGTTATTGTTAGGACTGGTATACAGTGAGTGCAGGGTGAGGAGGTCTCCTTATAACCACCCAGGGGGGCATGAACAGAAGGAGAGGGGAGCAGTGATGTGACAGGGGGGGAGAAAGACAGTGAAGTCTGTGATGACTTTTACAGAAGCAGTGGGATCAGGTTTTTTTCTAAAACACCTGGTTTAACTGGATTTGTTATCTGTTTCGTTTTCCTTTCAATTTCAGAGGTTCCACTTTTTCATAAGTTTATAATAACTTTTACACTTCAGGGAGGCCAGTTTGTCATTTCCTGGAAAACAATGCAAGATACACTAGAGGGCACCTTGTTATTTTGCATCCAGCAAACTACTTTGTCAGATTTTTTATGTCCTTCCTTTCCCCTCAGTCTCTCCTCACTGTCAGTGGACCATGGGCATGATACTACACTTTACAATGCTTTATGTTACAACACCCACTAATTTGTTGTATCCATGCAACTTGATACAAGGCTGTGCACAGACTGGCTGCTAGATAGATGTACAGACAACCAAATGTGCTGGAAATTATGTGACCACACATGAGTACAAACTCTGCCTCATAGAGCTGGATAAGAATAGCTGGTGGTGTTTGTTCCTGGGTTGTTTTTTTTGTTTGTTTTTTGGAGAACTTGCCTCCCTAACTCCCTGTTATTCCAGGAAGCAAACAGGCACGGCTCAAAAATTAGGCAATGAACCATTCCTCTGCAATTCCTCAGATGGCTACATCAGTATGGCTCCAAAGTGTTAATCTCCACCATGTTAAATTTTAGAGCAGAATTAAACATTTTTATAGCTCGCTACTAAAACATTTTTGGTCTCTAGAGTTAATTTTATTCATGACAGCTGCAAAGGGGCTACGTTTTTAGATAATTCACTCAGGGCTCCACTTCTTTGCCCATATTTGTAATTACAGGGAGTTAGGTGGAGTCTGGCACTACCATGATGGTGAGGCCCTGGACCTCTAGTCACAAAACCAGGCTGATACTGTGTGAATCTTTACATTCGGTCCATCCAAGAAACACATATATGAAAAACAGCTTGCAACAATTGGGGAAATCTCTCATATATGTCCCACTTCTCATGAATCTACACAATAATCTGAGAGTGGTGGCGGGGTGAAGTGAAAGATGTAAAAACTGACTGCTACTGAGCGGCAGGTTGTCGGAGTGAATGACTGAAAGGTGGACAGCAGCAGAGAGCAGGTGAAGAAAAGTGAGTGCAGCTGGTGAAAGAGAGGCAGTCAGTGTTTTTGTACGGGAGCTGTGAAAGTTATGGATGTGTTTTACTGCCAGGGAGGGGGGAGGCGGTGAGAACAGGTCTGTGTGCAATATATAGGAGCATGTGAAGTGCCACACACAAGCCAAGGTCCTAATCACACATAACACTCTTATGTGAAACACAAACATCCAGACAAAACTAATGAGTTTTGAGGAGGAACAGATTAGGAGGAAAAGCAGGAACCATTCACCCGAGTGTGTTTCTGCAGGGAAAGCCCAGGTGACACGTCAGTTATTCACCATGCAAGCCTATGCCTGCACAGCTGGCCATACCATCTACAGGTTATGGCTGGCCGGTCATTCCTCAAGCATTACTGCAGCACTATGCAGACAAAACAACTGACCGCTGGCCCCTGCAGCCATTAATCAACACCAGCAGCACTAATCACTGTATGCATGCACACAAACCCACAACATATGTGATTGTGTACACATATACATAGTGGGTTTGTCCTCAGTGATTAACATTCTCTGGCTAATCTTGTGACTGAGGGCGTGTGTTTGTGCTTTGCAGGGTGCCACCCAGCTTTCAGCCTTGACTCCAGGGGGAAGCCGGCAGTCCTCCAGAGGAAACACTGCTCATCGATCAACGGCAGACAGCCAGTGAAGGAGGAGGCCCCGTGCAGCCCGAAAGACATGACAAAAAACACTGTTGTTCTCAGAGGAAATGTGAGTATGAGCTTTGAAAAGAAAAGAAAAGAAAAGAAAAGAAAAGAAAAGAAAAGAAAAGAAAAGAAAAGAAAAGAAAAGAAAAGAACACTAAAGCTGCAAGAGCAATAAAGAACTTTGGTCAAAGGCACCAAAATTGACAATATTTCAACGTTCCACTTTCCATTCTACAAACCAGAGTCTTTAACACACAGTGTTAACTCTTCACTTTCAGAATAATGCCTGGATGCGAGTATGAAAAGCGACACTATTCACTCTCTGGTCTCTCTTTTATTTATTCCCCAAAACCGCACTGGGATCTGTAAAAGAGCTGTCACTATACACAGTAAGCCTGCCGCTCCTGCATTCAACCATCTGCAACTGATCTAAAATGTAGGTTTTGGTCCCTCAATAAATTCCAGTCAGAGAACTGAGAGCAGTGTCGTTTGTTTTTATGGGTTTCATTTGTGTGGTAATCATGTGTTGTTGTTTAAGTTGTGTCCACTGTGAAATCTGCAGGGTTCTGTATCAGTGATGCATTTGATGCAGCTCTGACAACTCGTGAGAGCTTTAATCGAATCAGGCTTACAGATTCAAGTCGTATCTGTCATAATATTTGTTCAGAGGGACTTCAAAAGACTAATATGTCTCTTATATCCATAAAGTCATTGCCTTAAATTTGTAATGCACCTAGTTAATACTTCATACTTACCATATGATTATGGCTCATATAAAAATCCCCCAAAGTAATATCATATTTGCTAAAATGGCTTCAAACACAGCACAGTGAGAACTGACAGAAAGTAAATGAGAAGAAAGGCGGAAAAGGATGAAAAGGAACATGAAAGAAAGATCTGAGCACACAGGAGCTGCTGTAAACAGACCTGCACCTGGTTTCTGTAGGAAAGCAGGTACCTCTGGTTGTTAAGGCACTAAAAGCAAATAATGCAGAGATCGGTCTGAATGAGCCTGTGCTTTGTGCCCATGTGTGCCACAACGTAACACATCTGGACCTATTTGTCACTGCATGGGAACCGCAGAACGTGAGGCAGGGCCTGCACATGCTCATTAGAGCTGAGCAGTGTGGCTCCGTGCTGATAGTCGTAATAACAGATCTCCTGTGTAACAACGCCGGGGTAATGACAGACTGTGATTAGATCATCTGACTCTCACTGCAGATAAGACATGTCAGTGTGTGCCTGCTCAGTTACAGCATCAGCTCCTCAGCTTTCAACTACAGGACTGACATCAATGGCATTCTTTGGTGTGTAGCAACAAAGGACTTATGTGTACTCATGAACTGGATGTGTTTGTGCAGTATAGTCTGTTTAAGAGTGTATGTTTAGTTTCAGACGAGCTGGGCACAAAGACTTTCGTCATTTGAAGTAGTTAGTTTATGTTTGTCCAAGCTCATCTAATCTAGATGCACCGAGAAACAGGTGGCCCCAAGTGAAGAGGCTGGACTCCTGATAGACATTTGTGTGAAACTGTCTTATAATTGGCGTATGAATTCTTGATTTCGCTATGGTCAGAAATGTGTGATGTGGGGTTACAGTGAGCTTGCTGCATCAACATTTAATCAGTTAATCCCCAGTGACATTTGTGCCAAATCTGATGTAATTCCCTGAAGGTTTTCCTGAGCTATGGCACTCATAACAATGGGACAGACCAATCAAATCGTAATAACTCCCATCGCAGCTGTCGCGAAGGTGTGATGTCTAAATGTTCATTCAGGCTATAAAACCATGCAAACCATCCGCTGTGAGCACTCTGCATTAACTGACTTATGAGGACGCTTGTTTTGTGTGGATCAGATCTGCATACATGTCTACTTCCACAAATACATACTACACCATCTCCTGGTGGGTATTTCATCTCACACAGGTGTGGAATGTATGTGCTAGTTGAGACGTTGACTGTAGTGTTTGCTGTGTGGTCAAGTGCATCTTTTGGTCACCACACCACAGTCAGACTGCAGTTCCTGCCCTTGCAGTTGTAGAGGCATTCATTAAGTGTTAGTAATTGTGAGTAAATATTTACTCTGAAGAACACCGACAGAGAATCTAGGATAAGAGGGGGTGCTTAGACGATCTTGGAAATACAGTGTGAAAGACTTCAGAAAGGAACAGACAGGAAGTGTTTTTGTGAGACGTCTGCTTCAGGCCGGTGCTTCTTCTCAAATTCCACCTTTTCCTCCCCTCTCCCTCTGACAGAATAACTTCTCCTCTTGTTACACTCCATACTCTCACACACACACATGCATGCACACTTAATCTCCCTCCTCGCTCTCATGCATGCAAAAACACACACACTTTTCCATAAATCCTTCTCTTCTTGACTCAAACTTCCTTTTGTCTTCCAGCAGAATCTTTTTGTTTCTGTCTGTTGTCCATCCCTCCCTTTACACCTTAAGTCTCCTCCAACTCCTTCATCCTCACACACATTAGCAAGGTCCCTCCACAATTTTTCTCCCTGTCCTGCCCTCCAGCTCGCCCTCCCACTATAGTATGTGCAGATTTTCTAAAAACAGTGCTCTCTTTCACTGCTACTTAACTGCGTCACATCCTTTTACCAGCCTCCTCGGCTTATATCCTTCTACTAATGCTTACATACATACACACACACACACACACCAGACACAAATACTCTCACACATTCACCTTTGGCCCTTCTCATTTGCTCTGTCCCTCTCCTAGTTCCCCGTTTGCTGCAACGCAACAGTAAAAACACACATGTACACACAGCCAATCACACTTGTGATGGGCCTCAGGCACGCCATGTTATGACAAACACACCTAATACATAATAGGATGTGTCACACTCAGTCTGGCTCACTCCCTAAATCACACACACACACACACACACATATATACAGAGTACATACAAGCCTGGGCAAACTCTTGCATTCACCAGGACTTGAAACCTATTTTTAAAAGCACAAAAAACAACAATCTACTGCAGGAGAAATGAAGCTAAAGCAGAGGCTAATGTTAGGTAAATATGTAACCCAATGAGTCAGGCTCAGCCATCACAGGACTGCTATTAGCACTGCTGGCACGCACAGTGCATGTATTCTGCCAGCTGCTAAATCTGTTTTAACATGGGGACTACCAAACGCAGACAGAAGGAAAGAAAAGAAGAGAGGGAAGGATAAAAGACAACGAAAGAGGCTGCCAAATTATCTGAGGAGGGAAAAGTCAAGGGTTCCAGAGTGCCAGCCAGGCGCCTTAAACAAGTGTCTACTTCCACTTGATGAGAGCCATGTTGTAGATGTGATGTGAGACAGGGGAAATAGAAAAGCGTCCTTGTGTGTGGTATTTGCTAAACCCAATCTTATCGTCTCCCTCTACACTCCCACTTAAGATAGACCTGCTGCAAGTGGCTTGATGGAATAAATAACACAGTCACATGTCAATCTGTGTATTTCTGTCCTCATGATTAGAAAATCATGTTTCCTTCAGTTTAGTTTACCTGCCTGTTTACCCATCACCGGCATGTTTAGGTGTTTTTCATGATAAAATTACTAGCAGCTAGACTGCTAGTAGTTATGTCTGCAAAAAGAACAAAGACGTAAACAGGGCCGCACATTTCTGGGGTAGAGAATGGGTTTTAGTGCTTGCTGGACACACATATCAGACAGCAGAGAAAGCATTTAGAATTTGATCCATTGCACAAAAGATATCCACAAATCAGCCATTTTATGAAATGCCAGACTACAGTTGGCCACAGAAATATATTTGAGCTGAAATCTATGACTTTCCACATGCTGTCGCCATCTCAAGGGACCAGATTTGATTGATCGATGTTTTAAAATAATGGCAACAGCAGCTGAAGGTTGTGTTGAAGCCTGCTGTTAATTTAAAGCAGCCATAGCAAAAGGTGGAAAATGAGCAAGTGCGCCAGGAGTGATACTACCAGGCTGATGCAGATGATTTTGATGCTTGAAAGTGTTCCCATATGTGAGTGCCTACGTGGACGCATCTTCCCAATAGATCCTTAGGAGAAATACCTAATCGCTCACTTTGTAGTTAGGATACTTTATCCCTGATATTCACTCTGGACCTCCCATGTAATTGAATGTAATCAGGCACTACATTCCCATTTCTGTGAAACCAGATTTATTGCGAGGTCGACCTCAGAATCTCACCTGCGTGTTGAGAGTGAGTTGGCCCGTCTGTGTCTGGCTGCTCTTCTTGGCAGCGTGTATGGACACTTTTGCTCCTGATAAAGCTCTCACTGTGCTGCATGGAGCGGTATGGAGCAGGTCACAACCCCAATCATCACTACAGGTGCCAGATGGGACATCAATACACAAAAACACTCGAGGCCCTGGCACATATTTATATTCAAGCAAATGTGCAATCACTCACAAGGATACTCAGCGCAGACAGTTTGCTGCACAACTGAGGTGTGTATTCTGGTTGTGACCCAGAATACACACATACCTTGGGGTAGCAGAGGTACGAGAGGGACGTTTCCATCTGAGCGCTCATACACAAGCAGCCAGTGTTGGAGGAGGGGAATGATGCACCTATCAAATACACTCTGACTTGCAACTCCTCAGTTTACAGCAGCCTAACTGCTCCATTCAGCACAGGACATGCATATAAATCAAGCCTGACTGCACGACGTAAGAGAAGTAGACTGAAGGAAGCAGAAGAGGCATACAGAAGCCAGTGAGATCCTGATAAAATCAGTGGGTCGTACCTGTGAAAAACACTTGCGGTACTCCTTCTCCGGCCCTGAACATCTGTAGACCCGTGGAGCTCCTCCTCCTCCTCCATCTCTGCCCGACTCGACTCCCAGGTGAGAGATGTGCGGGTGCTGTAAGGGGTAGATGTTGCCGGCAGGTGGGGCTTGAGGGCTGAAGCCTGGGTGCAGCTCCCTGTCCCTGTGCACAGGGCTGTGGCGATGGAGAGGAGGTGAAAACTGTGAAGGAGAGTGCGGCCGTGAGAGAGGAGAGATGGGAGGAGGTGGAGCAGTGACCGAGTGCCAGTCAAACCGGTGGCGGTTACTCAGGACAGACGGTGATGAGGAACGTGAGATGGAATGAGAGGGTGGGACTCGCTCTCGGCTCCTCCCATGCTCCGTGTGGGTGTGTGATGGTCTGTCCACATGTCGCTGCGGGCTGGTAGGAAACGCCTCTTCTGTAGCAGGTGCATCAGTGCTCTCCTGCTCTACATGCCTCTCCTCCTCCTCCCTCCTGTCACCTCTTTCTGCATCTTCATCAACAATTCTCTCCTCTTCCTCTTTCCTGTCGTCTTCAGCTGGTGTTTCCTCTACAGTGCCATTAGATGTGTGACGAACGTTGCGGTTGGGACGATGCAAAGGCAGAGAGAAGGGAACCCTGCCATATCCGAACTGACCTGGACGGATGGAGGAGGACCTGCAAGTCAAAAGAAGGAAATGAAGAAAAGGACAGAAAAGAGGCAGATACAGAGAAAGCAGAAAGGCAGCATACATTTATTATAAGCAACTTGAAGTCAGCAGATAGTGCTGAGTGGGCTGAGTAATGTAAGGCCAGTCTGAATGATAAAAACCAGAAGTAATGATGCAATAACACTGCAGATACCAGAGGAGAGGAGGGGAATAACTCCAACTCCCAACACTCAACCCATCATAACAACCCCTCTAATGCTTAAACAATGTCAGCAGTTTAAATAATGGCACCTGGATGGATCCTCAGTATGTAGTGCTTGGAGAATTTTCTTTCATTCTTGTGATCCTTGTTACCAAAAATAAATGTCTATTCAACTTGCCCTTTCCTAGTATTTTGTGATGAGATAAACATCGTTTCTTTTTCTGTTTCAAACTTGCAGCCTGTTGTTGCTCATCTCAACAATTGAGTTCTGTTATTTATCCAAAACAAAGTGCCGTTGCTACTGCCAGCAACGCAAAACTCACTTCCTTTGTGCTTGAGACATTTTCCTGTGAAAATGAAGTCAGGCTGCTGAGCTAAGCATATGTAAAAAGTTACATTAACTGGAAATCAGGTACAACATGTCTTGGGCAATGTCTCTACTAATTCTTACAAAACCAGCTGTGAAGATCAATTAAAAACCCACCAACATCCACCCAGATCTGGCTTTTGTCCGCAGTGTGAAAAGAGTGAATCATCTGTCTTAAGTAAATGAATGAATCACTTTTTAAAGTCTCCAATCTCACTTACCTCCTTGTAGACCCTCCCTCTCTACTGGTGGTGACCGACCTCCTGCTGCCGCCTCCCCCAGCTCTCGCTGCTCCTGGATTGGTCGGCCTCCTGATGATCCGTGCTGGCTGGTTGTAGCTGTGTGAAGGCGTGTGGTAGGGAGATCGGTAGACAGGAACAGGATCTTGATTAACTGGTGAGAATTCTGGTTGATAAAAAGGAGGCGACCGGCTGGTCTGTCCCGACACAGGAGGTCCTCCTCCTGCAGCAGGCGTATTCCGATACAGAGACAATCCTGGGTTGTGACTGTTGGGGAATGATTGGGATTGATACAGCGAGTGTTGCCCGGGGTAACGAGGAGGATAGTAAGGGCTCATTGGTGACATAACAGGAGTTCCGATGCCACCTGGCAGATACCCCGCCCAGTTGTGCGGAGAGTGGGAGAGAGGAGGGGTCTGGGGAGGTGGAGGTGGTAAACACTTCCTGCTCCTCTCTGAGACACTCACACCGCACGTTTGAGGGCATTCTGACCACTGCCCCCAATCAGACCACACGCCCTCTACAGGCTCCGCCTCAGCCACCTGTCTCGACCTTCGACCAGCCACCTGAGACACACACACAGAAACAGTTAATGACACAACTATTACAATTCAGCCTTACACTTAATCAACAGGTTCTCAACTTCTTTTTTTCTAGATTTATTGAATGATTTGTTGACTGATAGAAATTTAGAATAACATTTTTTATCCAAGACTCTGCTGCCGGCAAACATACCTTTAAAAGTTTCTTAAAAAGGTGCAAAAGTTAAAAGACTTTGATGAACATGTATTTTTCTTTCCTCTTTGAAAAACTGTGCTAAGTAAAAAGGTCAGGACCTCCAGTGTTTAAGTGCTCTGCAGTAGTACTGCACTGACTGTAATTGTGCTGTAAGAAGGGGTGAAAAACTGCAACCTCTGCAGTATTTTAACGAAGCACTGAGTATTAATGTTGCCCTTGTACAATTAGACATCACTAGAAGGACTTTTTTTTACAGTAACTGAGTCCACTGATGAGCTGGAGTCTCGTGAGTTTCCTCCCTTTTGAAGCCAAAAAATAAATCCCTGAACACTCAGGCTCAGAAGAGACTCGGTCACCTGCCAGCAGCCCAAGAGCAGATGGATAAATTCATTGGAGTTGGTGTCATTTTACCACAGCACAGCAATGACAGGATTTGGCTGTACATTTGTTTGTATACATAAGCATGTGTGAGTGCGTATGTAAGGGTGCCAGGTCAGGCTTTGATTTCTTCCTCTGCGGTCCTAGATAAATGTTTCTCCTCTCATTTCATAAGTGAAGCGTTGGCCTGGTTGGCAGCTCGGCAAACATGCAAGCTGAACAAAAGTTTCCATTGAGAGTCAACCAAAACACAAGTCCTGTGCTCCACTCCCACACTGTAAAGTACATGTGTGTGTACATGGGCAAGTAAACACACTGTATAAACTGTTTGTGGATGGGTGAGAGAGGGCAGGTGTCTTCTGAAGCCAGTCCAGCTCCACAGCAGATAAATAAGAGTCCTGTCTCTGTCTGCCGTGTAACAGTGGGAGGGTGGAAGAAAATGAAAAAGAACAGGCTGAGGGAAGTGTATGTCTGTGTGTGTGTGTGTGTGTGTGTGTGTGTAGATATGAGGTATGCTCCGTCATAATGAGTGACATCAAACACACAGCTGCCACATAACTGGGACCATTAATGAGCTCGGGGCAGTGACCCCACAGCAGCTCCCACCAACCTCTGCAGCGACTGGTTAAACTCCAGCAACACTGTGCTACCAGGCACCGACCAGACAGGAGTGTAGACATGAATTATGTATTTTTTAGATTTGATAACTATTAGGCAGACAGACACAATTTGGGCTCACGGAACAAAATTATATGTTCTCTCCGATCTGCAACAAGCTTTTTCACCATCTTCTCTGCTATCATGTTTAAGTCCTGATCTGACTGGCAGTTTCACAGGCAGATCCTTACTATCTATCAAGCTTTTTATCTTCCTCTGTAGTCACTTCAAATAAATCAAACTGTGCAGAGCCATCCAGCTAAACTAAATTAAGCATGGCTCTGTGTTTGCTATGTTTGCAACATGACATCATTTGAGAAGGCACTGAGGTGGCCATAACAACACAAAAACACCACTTAATTGCCTCAGGACATGGTACTTTTTTCAGTTTACCTTCTGTTATGGCAGCAAAATAGCAGGAACTTCTTGTTTAGTTTGGACAGGAGGGACGTTTTTTTTGGGCCTGTCACTGACTCTTTCAATGCACACAGAGAATGGGCATGTAAGCGATGCCTTAAGACAGACTTGGAAAATGTCCTTTAACTGCGGGCACTTGTCACCCCTGGATACTAATGCTTGTTAGTCTAACTTGATGATCCAATGACTCACCTTCTTCTTGGCAGCCTTGGTTACGGAGGTCGTGACCACCACAAAGCCCCACAGCACATAGAGCCTGCAGGGAATAAAGAGCAGAGGGTGAACTAAGTGGCAGATATACATGGGAGTTAAAGGATGAATACGGTCTTTTATGAAGCACATAATTATTCCATGACCTAAAGCTGAAACGGCTGCTGTGTGATATTTAAACACAGAGACTTTCACTCTTCTGTGCTCAATGACCGTCATCTTGAACTTTTTCCTTCAGTATATGTTTATTTTTAAAACTGCATTAAAGGTGATGAGTGAACACCTTATCCAAATCTTCCAGTGACTTCAGTGTACTTTAGTGACCAGCACTTTCTTTCCCACTACAGGTGGCAAGTGGGCTCAGAGGGGAGTGAACAAGAGTTTCTTTTTCACGTCAAGGCTCACAGGCAAACATCTCAATCAACCTGGGAAAGCCTGGTGGGTGCTAACAAACTAATGGGTTTAAACAGCCAGCATGTTTTCCCTCCGCATGCCTCTCTCTGGGACTGTACACACCCCGAGGATGCGGTTTTAACACACACACAGACACACAACAAACACTCAGACAACATCCAAAATCCACTTGTACCTAAGGTACTGATTCAAAGAGGTGGTTTTGAAGTCCTACAGTTTTGTAACTGCTATTGGCCCACTCCATGCAGAGCTGAGCAAGAAACGATTGTCAGAAAACTACCTGAATGTACTTTAATGACTTATGAGAGGGCTTGAAGTGTGAAATATGTCAGATAAATGCACTTGTTTCAGCAGAAAGTCAGCCTGTCTGCAATTATCACAACATCCACCTCTTTAAAACAGAACAAGTGCACTGGAAACAAGTGGAACATCCTCTCCACATCTGCCGAAATACGATATTAAACTACTTTCCTAAGATGGCCATTCACCACTCACCACCAGAACCAAACCATCACCGCAATCACAAGTCCGCAAGCCACATGTAGTCAGGGTAATTGGTCCCTTCTTCCCAGTGTGGTGCACCGCCGCGGTCTTTGGAAGCTTCCCCACACAAGACTACACAATTACGCACAGACAAAGGTCCCGCACAGTCCGACACAACAGAGCCGCTCAGGCCGAAGTAACGACCCCCTACCCGAGTCCACGTTTCTCTGGCCGCTACAGTGGCACATTGTAGAATAAACTTAGAGCAGCGGGGACGGGGAGAGAGGGAGAAGGAGAGATTTACATCTGGAGAAAAAGTTCCCAAAAAATCCGCCCTCGGGGGAAAAGGGGAACACTGAGCTAAACCCAGGCGCCTTCGGGTAAATTCCTGTCCTGCACAGCGCCCAGTGCGCAGCAAGAAGGCATCGTGCGTAAAACCCAAAGCTCCACAAAAAAACAGCTTTCTAAAAACTTCTCCCACAGTCACCACAAACACCCAGACCGCGCGGTCGAAAGATGTAAACACCCATGTGGTGCTGTGTGTGAGGCAGCGGGGTGCGAGCAAAACATTTACCTGAATAGTAAACCGAGCTGCATGCTCCAAAGCGTGTCCCGCACAGTTCTGACTTCGCACACCGATACTGATTATCCTGAGTCCAGTTCAGTGGTCTGTTTCGGTCCGTGCAGTCCTGAAAGAAGAGTGATGAAGTCCTGTGAGGGCTCCTGCTCTCTCTCTCTCTCTCTCTCTCTCTCTCAATGTCCCCTTCCTCCTGTCACAGTCACTCCCCGTGATTTCTGGAGAGTGGGAAGAGTTCCGTTTCTCTTTCTCTCTCTGTGGCGTTCACTCGACTACTTTTTTTGTGGGTCCTTATTATAAACTTGTGTGGCACAGGAGACAGGAGAGAGAGAGAGAGAGGAGACAGAAAATGGACAGATTACACAACTCTCTCTCTCTCTCCCACCCTTTCACACTCATAGCCATACTCTCCCCCTCTCTTTCTCTCGCACACACATACATGCACTCACACTGGCCCCTGACTAAGCTATAATAACTCTCAGAGCCGCTTTCTTAGTTGCACAATCCAACATAAGAATGGTCCATTGTGCTTGGTCTCACTGATCAGTAGTAATGATCTACTCATTGTCAGAAACAGTCCTGAGCTGGCAGCATCTGCATCAGGGTCACTTTACTGGAGAAGTTAAAAACATTATTATGTCAATACAAATAATAAAAACAATGTTACATGGATGTGCATGGATGAAATAAAACTGTCTTCTTCCTGGCAAAAAAAGATTTGAACTGATGCAAAAATAGCTGGTTGTCCTCATGTCTAATCAGATCTAAAAACGAGAAACCAGACATGCTCCATCAATCTGGATAAATCCAGGCACAATATATGCCAATATGCCTCTTCTGAACATAAATCATGACTTTCTGAGTAAGTTATGAACTCTGCTCAGCTCTGAAGATCTGAAAAGTGGTTGATTCTAACTTTGGATCCACTAACCTTTGCAGTCAGCCAGCAGCTTTCTAAAGCAGAACAGGCCGGCCAAATAGCCCACAGGGGGACAGTTGGGGGTAAAGAGTGACACAAAGGTGAAAGAAGAAAAATGTGAAAACAACTCACAACTGTAACATACAGTACATTAAACATGTTTAGTTGCATTAATACGGGTTGGTGTCTCTTCTACTGATTTTTCTTTCATGATTTTAAGGGTGTCAGGAGATAGCCAGATTATTAAAAGCTGAAGAAAACACATTTTTAATGGGTAATATTGTCGCAGATATTGATATGACATGATGGTTTGTAAAGAAAATATCTTATTTTCTAGCTTGGGGCACTTTTTTAAATATTTTTTCAGCATTCTGAATCTGATTTACATTAGTTCTGGTGTCTTTTATGTCCCCTAAGGCCTGGGCATAGTCACATGACACAATGACAAAAAACATCCTTATTCTTTCTTTAAACAACAAAAAGGGGGGAGAGCTGAAGAAGAGAACGATCCGATCAGACCAGACAGTGCAAAGAGAAATGGACTGTAATACTGACTTGATGCTTGATACAAGTTTAACCTGTATCTTCTTGAACCTCATTAACATTTCACCAGTGCTGAGACAACGTGGTGGAAATGTGAGATGAACCAATAAGGGGAATGCAGGGTGTGTATGTGGTGAGTTATGGTTGAACACATATTAGCACACCCACAGCTTGAGACGCCCCAGGGCCAGGCAGGCTGCTGCTTTTCTTGGACAGGCATCCTACAACACGGACAAGGCGATGGTGACAGAGATTAGCGACTTCAAAGCCATCAACTTAACCACATTAGAGACAGAGCTCATGATCTGATCTGTCAAAATAAAAAAGTTAATGCAAAAGGTGGACCGAGGATGATGAGGGTGGATTCCAGAGTTTAAATACGCCTATGGACTCAGTAGCTTAGGGTGTGTTTGTGATTAGTGAAATGGATATCTCTGTACTTCTAAGCACCATGTCTATCAGTAACTACAATTAGCAAGAGGTCATTGCCATGGCCACCAGTGGCCCATGACCACTTATAGCCCTCTGCTCCCCTCCTCCCTCTGTCTGCCTCTTTCCTCTCCTATCTCCTTGAGAAGCAATAACTTACATGTTGGCCTGCTGACACGCACCAGCAACCACAGGACCCTGATTAGCAAAATGTCGGTCTCAACTAGTCACCACAACACAGAGATGGTGTGTGTGTGTGTGGGGGGAGGTCTATACGTAGCAGCAGAGCTGTTATTTGTCTCGGCTGGCTGATCTGAGTAATAGCACTGCAGATCAAAGAAGCAGGGCCCTGTGGGAGTGATAAATCTCTCTAAAAACTTTTTTTGCATGTACACACACCCTGCCTCTAGAAAACACACACACACACACACCCCTGCCTGAGGCCCAGACACAGTAGGTCCATGACCCTTTTACTGTAAAGTTAATGAGGCCTCTAGACTTCTCCAGACCTGGTGAGGAGCTGGATGCCTGCAAAAAGAAGATCTAAGACAAATTTAAATAGGCCAAAAAATAAAAGGAGACCACGGGCAAATCAGCTGTGCTCATGTTATGCTTTTCCAGTAACGATGACAGAGAGGAGCTCAAACTGATTACTAACAGAGCTAAAACATGCTTCAACAAAGATGTATGTGGTCACAGTTGCGTGGGAGGGAGGAGAAGATGTTGCCATCCAGGATTATGTGGTTATCAGTTTATCTGCTGGTTGGCCCATCAACTGAAACATCTCAGATGATAGATTGACATGTCCAGATGTTCATGGTGCTCAGAAGATAACTCTTAAAAGAGCAATTTGTGAGATTGTTAGTTTTACAGAAGATGAGAGGAGTCAAAGAAAGAACTAATCATCAGACCATAACTTCATGTCTGAGATAGTGCAGTGATGTCTACTGTTAGCATGTAATACTACTGTAGTATCTTGTTTGGCCTTAATCCAACATAAGAGATAAAACAGGCGTCAGAGCATCTGGTGTTTAGTCCAGAAAGCATCCACTGATCAGCCTGTATGATGTTCTACTGTGTGAATACATGATCTCAGTTCAGTTCTTGGGGGATCTTGGGGGAGCTGGATGCCAGGGGCACTGATGACTGCAGCACTCAAAGAGGCTGGGGGCCTGTGCTGGGCTAAATCACGGCCAGCTGTCCGTCCCATCTATCATCCTCTAAAATGTCTGCCACTCTTTGGTGTGGTCTGTCCTAACACCTTGTTCTGGGGAGGCTGGCTTCTTTGCACAACTCTGGCTTCATGTTCCGGGAGCATACCTCATGTTAGAATGAGTATGTATATCAACAAAACTCCACTTTCACACAGCAGAGATGAAAGCAAAACAAAGAACCAATGAAAGTTTATTTTTGTGAAAAGGTTTTCCATCTCTGGGCTGCTCCCTCTGTTCCTCTGGCTCCAACTGTGCCGGCTGCAGCACATATGAACATCATATGAAAGTATGTTGGCACATACCATCATGAATGCTTTCACACTTTGCCTGTGCATGTCACACATTTTGAAAAAAGGTATGTTCCAGGCTAAAGGTATGCAGTTCAACGCACAGTACACACAAGTAAAACACATTCATGTGGGCAGTGTCAAATCCAATCTGGGCTTACAGACACAGAGCCATGGACTGAGATCTGTGGAGGCCTGGTCTAACAGTACTGACAGCCTGAGAAGCCTCCAGTACACAGAGAGAGAGAGCGAGAGAGAGAGAGAGAATGACAGACAGGGACACAAAGAGAATGAAAGAAAGGCAGCAGCAGAAAGGGGATGAAAGGGAATGTGAGAGAAAGAGGTAATGGCAGATTAGACAGGAACGGAGCAAGTGTAAAGGAGAGAGACAGAGAAAGAACGCAGGAAGGGGGAGTGATTTGTCTGGCTCAGATGGAGTCAATATTTGCTCCATTCCACCAATTTTGTGCCAGGGTCCAGATCAAAGCAGGGCATGCGTGCACTAAAAAGGGCGCCATGAGCCAAAGGGAGAAATCAGCTGACATCTTAGCAGTCTGGTCTGAAACTGAGCCATGAGTGATACTATTTCACTGAAAGTATTTAAGTGAAACTACACACATGGCTCAGGTTACTAAACACGTTAGGTGGGAAAATTACATTAAAAAAAAACGTGAAGGGTTGAAGAGGGAGGTGAGAGGGGTGGAGCTCTCTAATGAGGAGATACAGTCGTCACTGGCGAGACAAGGACCTGAGAGCAAGTGTGAGGTCAGCTCAGTTGAGCTCTAATTGGCTGACGAAACTGCTGAAATAACCTTGTTCCAATTACCGACACAAAGAGCCATTCAGAGAAGCCACTGGGTCACATACATACACATAACATCAACAAACAGGATTTACGTCTGTGTGAATAGGCACGTATGGTATGGCTTGGCACAGCGTGGCCATATTTGGCACAGAGAGACATCGAGATGTAGAACGGAACAAAGCAGCCGAGTTTACAGTTCACTGAGTGTGGAATACTGACAGCCTGCATGTCTATTAGCTGCTGCTGCTGCTGATGGTGTCCTCTCCTAGAACAGACAGCTCTTCCTGCTCATTCACAGACAGCACTAAAGATCACTTCAGCTGTGATCATTTTTAAACGCATAAACTACATATGATGCCTAAAGATGAACTCCTAACACTGATCGGATCAGAATAATTTGACATGGGAAAACTTTTAAAAACGCCTTTTGAGCTAAATGCTAATCTCAAGCATCATACGCTCAATATAACAACATGTGATAATGCCACTTCTAGCAATTTGCATAAAATCTTTCTTTACTTGAACAAAACATGTTCTCAAACCCTGATATTAACTAACAAAAAACTTAGATCAAAAAGTCTTCCTTATGCAAATACTCCCAGCCAACTGTTGTGTTGAGGGGCCCAGATGTCTACACAACAGAGACGCAAGACTGCTTCATAATACTGGACTGGACTGGGAGAGAGGCCCCCTATCATCTGAGCTGATACCAGGCACTGAATGGTGCACATTCCCACACACATTTGCATTTAACGAATTAACACATAACAAATGATACAAGGTGAATTTAAGAATCTGGGGCCCTGCAGCACACAGACATTATCTGAGGACCGAACACTATGAGAAGCTTTATGTGAAAGACAAAAAAAGGCAGGAGAGTTACAACATGTAAGAAATGTGTGTGAGAAATGGTGAAACATGTTTCAAAGTTCAGTTTTTAACAGCTTAAACAAACAAGGAGTGTTAATTTGTAAACTTTGGACTAAATCTTCTGTGCTGAGTGGCAATTTACGCACAGAAATGAGACCGGGTCCTTTTCTCAGGGCCGTGACACAACGTGAGCATCGGTCAGCATCCATGGTGCTAGGTCTGGAGGTGTTTCCACCACCGTGGGTCCCAGTCAAACCCAAGATGGTGGTGTGTTGGATCAGCAAATCAGTAAAATTCCTTAGTTTACAATGACAAAACAAAGTACTGTCACCTGCTGGTTTGGAGTGTAATTTCTCACACAGAGAATGCGCAACCAATGCCACAGTTAGTACAAAAAAACAGAATGTATGGAGAATAATTATGAAACTAATTTACTATAAACTCTTGCAACATGTCTCAACCACATCCACAGCACAGCACCCCTCCCTTTACTTTAGCCGGGAATGACCCGACTGAGCCGGCTCTCCTTCCCTCAGCAGGTTTAAGTTTCCCCCGAAAAGCAGGAATCCTGAAAACAACCTGAGGTCAAAGTCTGAGGTCAGCCTCTCCTCCTCTTACTCCTCCAAGGCCTCCCTGCACAGCGCACTGACCAGAGATGTTTGTTCAACATGCACAGCAGATTAGTGCACTAAACATCAAAAAGTGTGCACTGTTTCAACTATAGTGTTTCACAAATGTTGTCTTTGCAGCTTCTCATGATGTGTGTTCTGTGATTAGTTATCATTCCCATTCCTCCCACAACCAGAAGGTTTTTTCTGTTTGTTTGTTTGTTACATGCACAAATAAATCAACATCAATCAGTTGTCAGTTTTGATCGGTTCGCCTGCATCGTGGAAGATTCCCACACTGGATTTATGTCTGCTCTTAGTTTCATGTCAGCCCTTTTTTTATTGCCTCTTGATTTGCTAAGTCTGCTTGGTTATTTTGCATCTTGCAAGCAGCAGAAGGAGACATCAGAGAACGTGCGTCTTCCAGATGTCGCTGGCACAAAATCATGCCAGAAAATGTAAAACTCTGAAGCCTATCACCATAAAAACATTTACAGCAAGTGGCTGTGACAGCAGAATGACAACAGTAAATATTTGTCAATTTAAAGAGGGGCTGATTTATTGTCCTTTCTTACTAAACTGGCCTGAGAATCAGCATGACCTCTGACCCTCCCTTGAACCCATAAACTCCTCCCTCCCTCCTGAGAGCGATTCCACAGGTTGGCTAGAACAATAAACTGAATGGCTCTGGCACACAGACGCTATTGATTGGACAGACACCTTCTTTCTCTGGCCTCTGTCTGCTCCCTCTAGGTATCCCTCTCTTATGAGAGCAGGATAGGAAATCAGGTCAGCAGTGTGTTGAGCATAGCAGACATACTTTGGAGCACACTGAGGCCAGCCTGTGACTGTACACTACTGTGCTGAGTGGGGAGTTATCTGTGCGTCTCTGTGAGTCACTGCGAGTGTGTACATGTGGGACCATCCGTTACGTACAAATTAATCTAAAGCCAAGTGCGAGCACATGTTTAAATCAGAGGCGTTAACTGGTGGATTAGTGTGGAGCCCGGCTGACGGGTTGAGAGAGCAGCCGGATCAAATAAAGGAGCCCCATATCCAGAAAGACTTTCAGTATAATAAACTGAGAGTTGAGCAAAGTTAAAAGACCCAGAAGAGTTACTGGAAAAGAGAGAGGGAGAGACGGCCAGGCAGCGCGGGTGGCCTGAGGTTTTGGGGTATCCGGTCAAAGCCTTCTGACAGCTTTATTCCGCTGCTGTCTGACATTGAAGAGACATATTTTTCATTCGATTGTTGCTTGGTAGTGTACACAAGAAGTCTCCACCCAGCTGCATGAGGCCAAGCTGTCACATATTTGCATGAAAAACATCTACTCCTGGCACACCTGTTCTACAAAGAAAATAGTCCAAATGATCTAGTGATATTCCCTCAGGTGGTAATTTAACATCCCCCAAACATTACTGACTTACACAGCGACAACTTGGAATAATGAGGCCTGAATATCAGGAGGGAGGGTACTATGACTGCAAGAAAATGTAAATGTGTGGGTACTGAGAAGAGGTCAGCGGCCGGTCTTGACCACTGGGTCCCCGTCACGGTTTGGCTCTGAGCCGCAGAGACCTCCTGTTATTGTTTTGAGTGGCTTCACTTTCTAAGGCCACCTGGGCAGCGATCACATTTCTCTGCCTCTGCTCACACACTCCTTTTCTGTCTTACTCTAAAACACACAGACACACAACCATAAAATGCATGAACACAGAGCGTACACACACACAGGGTTATTTATAACAGGGTGGAAAGGAAAGGCAACCCAGCCTCGCAGGGCCTATTTTGGGAGGTTCGGCCTTCAATCACTCAGGCTGACAGCTTCTCAGTGATACCAGGAGGACAATACAGAGCACGCTGTTTATCTTCCTCCAGCCGGCCTGTTAGGCTCGGCCTCCTGCCTGGGTCACCGTCACCCTGCCTCACAGCAGGAAAAACAAGACTTCCAGGACGACAGTGATCTAAGAATCTGTCAGTTCACAACCACTAAGTCATGTTTACATTATTAAACACTTTGTGCTGCTCCTGTCATCATCTCTTTACAGTCGAAAGCCCAGAAAAACTTTCAATCTTTCAACTGACATAAAAAAATTAAAGCTTTTCAGACTTTAGACAGTTGCTAAACCTAAAGACATCATCTCAGGCTGTGGAAAATTAAAAGTATATTTTACTATTTTCTGGGCACAAATACTGACTGATCACTTTAAATCACTGTGAACAAGACTAAAGCATCACTCATAGTCATCAGCTGATTGGCCTTTGAATAGATGGACAGTTCCTTATGGGATTGTTCTTGAATGAATCCTCTTCATTGTCTCACTTTATACTCCAGTAAAAAATCATTTTCTTGGACCAAGTCCACTGCTGCTTTTAGCGGTAAGTCCCTTCAGCTAAAAATAATTTCCTATGAACTCCAGGCGACTCCAGCAGCAATGAAGGATTGCTTTGTGTGTGTGTGTGTGTAAAAAGAAGAGATAGTGCTAGTGGAGGGTGGGCACAGTGGGGGAGGGAGGAAGGAGGCTGATACTGTTATCTAGCATAGCGGAGTGCTTACTGGAGTTAATGGTCTATGTCATCACTACGCAACTACTGTGCGATGTTGGTTGGTGGCTGTGCTGGTGGGTTGTGTTGGTGGGTTGTGTTTTATCTGCATATTTTGGGCAACGGCAGAGTGAGAGCACAGGGTTAAAATAGAACTATAAACATAATGAATACACAGCATGGTATGACATGCTGGGCTGCACCAGCAGTTTTGATTAAGTATGTATTTGATAATCCAGTCTGGTTCTCAGAAAGGTGTATTTAAAGCTAGACTTAACCAGCTAACAGTAGCTTTCCCACAGGGCGTGAATCCTCTGCTACTTACTCTGTAATGCCAAATTCAGTCATTTCCAAATCAGTATTAACCAGTTAATAGTGGCTCGATCAGCCTTTTGGATATTTGTGTCATCCATTAAGTACTTTGGGCCCTGAACTGACCCTGTTATAGATACAGGATAAAAAAACATCTACATGCTGTTAAAGGAAACTGTGGTAGTCTGGGTAGTCTAATTTTTACTTACACAAATTAGCTTCACTAGCAGCATGGCTCTTGTGATCTGTGGTCATCAAGTCCCACAGAAAATGAACTTTGGCACCAGCAGCAGAGGGTCAGAACTGGTGCAGGCATTAACATCCCCTCAGGAAGAACTGTAAACCCTTCAATCGCTCTTAAATCTAACACCATCACCAGAGGGTCAGATGGTTTATGACCACACACCTGCGCAGTGAATGGCATACCAACCAGCCTCTATTGTACATTGTATTCAGGGGTAATTACATTGCAAACATGGCTGCCAACCATCTGCACATTAGCATTACAATGTTATCAAGTGCAGTCTGTTTGACTCATGTCATTTTCAGTGCTGTCAGTCACTGGACATTGCTCTCAAATCCATTGTCTCAGAGAATCTCAGCTGTTAATCCCAAACCCTGGAAACATCAAACCAAAAATAACTGAGGGGAAGAGATGAAAATAAGGCCCACAGTTTGTTAACGGATTTCCTTTGTCTACACAACACTAAGTTTGAGACACTGGTATGACTTGACTTTTTTTAGCCATTTTTAGCCACATCTGGACACATTGACTTTCTTTTTAAGACCATCCTGATCCTTCTCCTCTTTAGCCCACAAAATGATTTCCAACAACCGCACACACACCTCTCCCTGTTTCACAAGAACCATTGTTGGAGCGTTTGCTTTTGCTCAGTCAACTCCGTTTTCTCTCTCTGAGCTGACACCTCCCTCTCTGCCTTTGTGCCACTCTTGGGACTGATGTCTTTTCCGTTTTGCCGACCTCTCTCAATTAAAAAGGGAAAACTTCCAATCCTTTTGACCTTTACCTTGACTTAGCTGTTTCCACTAAACATACATGAAAACACACAGCCCTGACACAGCTGCTCCCTCTCCTATTTTAGTCAAATCCCTCTCCGTTTCCTCCCTTTCTCGCTCTTTTAAAGGTATGCCTGGTTTTCTACTCTGATAAAATGACACAGACTTATGTAAGCAGGTTTGCATATTTGATGGCTGTTTGAGAACAAACTACATCTGCAGCATGTAATGCTGACATTAGAGTGATAGTGATCTTTAAACAGTCTTAAATCTCTGTACTTTTTAGGACACAGATTTATCCCTGAATACCATTAAAGGACAAATCAGCAATGAGCGAAGAGCAAAAACATCCATCTTTTATATACTTTTATTACAATTTTACCAGCCACATCTTCAGGCAAAGCCAAAGTCTAGCAGCTTGAACATGTAAAACAAACATTTATTACATCAACGACTCATTATTTCCAGCCTGTTCTCGTTAAAACTCATCATGGTTGCTCCTAGTGTCTCGTAGCCTTGTGAGGGACGCCAGCACCTCCTCTATGGGCCTCCTCCCGAGCTGTTTACCCCCTCTGCTCCTCACATTCACGGTTCCACTCTCACACTCCTTATCTCCTACCACTGCACAAAACACATTCAACATCAGTAGTAATGAATGAGGAGCTGGAGATGAATCAACAGTGACAGGTTAGTTATTCGTTTTTACCAAATATGTAGTTGTACTGGGCCAGCTGAGCGGAGCGAATCTTCTTATTTAAGGTCGCTCCCTGATCGTCACTCAGATCCACCATAAAGCCAGCTCCATGGAACTGTTGGACCACCTTAACAGGAGATGAGACGTGCTTCTTTTTAAAGATCTGTAATGTGCTTCTCGCATCAGGAACCAAATGAATCATGACAGAAGGAGAGTGCACAAGGGCTTCCAATATACCAGAAGCAAGACTCCATCAGATACTGACCTGTCTGCTGTATAACTCACTGTTGCCCCCCACAGGAATAACCATGATCTGAGCTGGAGACAGCCACAAAGGCCTAGGTGTGGCAAAAAGACAGAGGGCTCACATGTTAGATGTAGGAATGTTAAAAAGACGGCCAGTATGAGATCATTAGTAGATCATGTTATGATCACCTCACCATTTCCCGCCAAAGTTTTCAGCCAGTATAGCGATCATTCTCTCCAGTGATCCCAGCACTGCTCTGTGGACCATCACTGGTCTGTGCAGGCGTCCATCTTGTCTGAAAAAAAATAATTAATATGATATATTACATATTAATTAATATTAAATATTCTGCATCACTACCTTCATTTGTAAAGGAAGTGCCTTGCTCACTTTAACAACACTTAACAGAAATGTTTGTGTTGAAACCGGTTTATACTGACCTAGAGGAGCAGGGCAGACTAATAAGCAGCAACAGAAGGTTGCAGGGAGTGTGCTCACTGGAGTTCAATAATGAATTCAATAAGACTAATCTTTGTTGATAAGATTAGGTCTCTGAAGTAGCACCAGTTTAACCTGAGCAATTACTTTAACGATAAACAAGCACATGGCTTGACACAAAAAGACAAATAAACCAGTACAGATGTCGCAATGCCAAATACACAGATATATAAGCAACTCACCCGACATACTGAAGGTCAAATCTGATTGGCAACTGGAAGTCCAGCTGGATTGTGGCACACTGGTGTTGTCTGCCAATCGCATCTTTGATCTGAATGTCAATCTATGATGAAACATGGAAGACGTGTGTGAGCTTTACTCTTCAACCAAGACCTACAAATCATTAAGTGCATGTGGACTGAAATAAAAACAAAGTGATTATCAGGAGAAGCTCATCTAGCTAATTATGGCTAGATTGTGGTAAATGCACATGTTTTTCTACCTGAGGTTTTAATGAGAAGGTTAAAATTGCTGTTAAAAAAGGTAAAAAAGCATAAAAAAGGAAAAAAGCTGGATCTGACTAACAGACAAAAAGCTACCTAGCAGCACCTCTGCTGTTCACTAACACACAGTTATACTGTACATCATGTTTGACTGATCCACAGCTAAAAAAAAATGTTGAAAAAATGTATCATCTGCATGTCACCCTTCCTGCTGACCTTTGGTCCGTAGAAGGCTCCGTCTCCAGGGTTCAGCTCCCAGCGTTCACCAAACTGCTGCAGACTTTTCTCCAACTGCTGCTCACATAAACACACAGTTGGCATAAAAGATAATATCAGTACATTAGTCTTTCTGTACATGTGTGTGAAGGAGCAGTGGGAGCTCAGAACCATAATGTTCAATTACACTCAATTGAATCAGCTTGAATTGCCGATGTGCCTATTTAAAAGGCGTCCATGGGGATTCAGATATACATCTCCTTTAGCAGCTCTGCAGTGGAAAGTACCACTCACACAACTGATTGGTTAAGCAGATATCATTACACCACGCCACTTTGTTTAAAGAAGATTTTTTTGGGGGTCCTGTGATTAACAGCCTCCTGCTCATATTATATACACATTTAGCAGCTCAGCCGGTCTACCACTGCTTTTGGCAAACACGATGATAAAAAGTGTTTGAATGTGTGTGTTTACCTGCTCAGCATTGTCCCACTGTTCAGGCTCCCCCAGGCAGGGTGTGGGACGTGTAGACAGCAGGCAGTGAAGGGAAAACCCAAACACTTGATAGACGCTCCTAACAAAGTCCAAACACGCCACAATCTCTCTTTCCAGCTGGGCAGAAAGAATGAAAAAGGTCAAGATGAGTGCAACAAGAAGACACAATAATAAAATAACAACCACAGCTGAAAGTAAAGGCGTACAGAGTGTTTAATTACAACCAAGGTGGGGGAGGAAAAAAATACACGCACGTGTGTTTTTTGAGCACTTAAGCGATTGAATTAGAATTTAAGAGTTAACTTAGTGATGCTTATCATGCGTGCACGATCTCTGCATATTAACAGGATGCATACAGGGGGGCCTGAGGAGCAGTATCATGGGAACGTTCCAGGACTATATGAAGGGGATCAGGATTTCTGCACAAAGACACACACATGGAAGGGTAATGTTTGAACAGGACAAAGACCTTCATTCATCCAGACTGAGGCCTCCTGGAATGTTCACAAATGATTTGTACTGCCCATCTAATCACTGTAATATGGCTCCACATGTGTCCCATTTACAGTGTCACTTCCAGTTAAAACACCTTTAAAACCACCAACTCACCAACCAAACACATTTTCTTTGCGTCTGCATTTGTACCTGCTCGGGTGTGCAGAAGATGTGAGCGTCATCCTGGCAGAACCTGCGAACGCGAGTTAATCCTCCAAGAGCTCCAGACAGCTCATTACGATGGAGTGCACCAAAGTCAGCCCATCGCAGAGGAAGCTCCCTCCACGAGCGAACACGCTGCTCAAACATGAGACTAAACACAAGAAAAGACAATCTCTGTCACTGAGATGGCACTCGAGTATAGGAATGTCTGTGTGTGTATATGTGTGTGTGTGTGCGTGTGTTCACCAGTGTGCTGGACAGTTCATGGGTTTAAGTGCGTAGGTCTGTGAGCCCTCTGATGTCACGGTGAACATGTTCTCGCTGTAGTGCTCCCAGTGGCCTGAGCGCTCCCATAAGGCAGTGCTGTACAGTGTTGGGGTCACAACCTCGGTGAAACCTCGCCTTCGGTACTCACTCTTCAGGTCAGGAAGGAAGGAAGTGTGTGACAGTGAGTGCAGGGCAAAGGTCAGACTGTGACAACAGTGTCATAATTCAGGGCAAACAAGAGTAATATCCTGCAGTGAACATGCACCGTATATGCTCAGGGTTTCAATTAACACAGCACATGCTGAGTGCCAATTGTGTTTACGCGGATGTTATTCATTATCCATCCAAAGAAGGTAACACACTCCAGAACATACAAGCAGCAATGTTGGAATTATTAAATTAAAAGCAAGTGGAGCATTATGGTTTCAGTTGCATAAACAGTGCTGAACAATTACAGTTTTAGTTCAAGTGGCTGCAGTTGAAGAGCTGTGGCTGTTTCATGTTTATTTTTCAACTGTGTTGCTTGTGAAGAAACCGTTAACCATAAAGTAGCATTATGTTTGTTCAACCACGTTACAATGATCCACAATGACATGGTTGAGCCAACACGTATTCTTTAGTACAGCATCTGTCTAAACTTAAGTCAGGGTTGCAAATATGCCTTATTTATAAAGTTCAGTGCACCTTAATGAAGTCAGTGAGAGTGTTGTAGATGTGGGCTCCTTTGGGCAGGAAGAAACAACTGCCTGGACTGACATCATTGAAGAAAAACAGCTCCTGATCCTGTGCAAAAAATATGAACATGTAATGTTAAAAACAACGATTGGGAACATTTGATTTGAGCAACTGTCTTCACTTTTTATCTTACTGTCCCAATGCGTCTGTGGTCCCTCCTCTTTGCCTCCTCCTGCTCTCTCTCCCACTCTTGCTTGTCCTTCTCTCCTGGAAAGGCAACTCCTAAGAGACGCGTCAAACCTGAGGACTCTGTCTGATTGGCTATGGTCACGGCGGACATCTGGGATGGCACAGAGATGGAGTTAGGGAAAGGATGGTGAGAAGTGGCAGGATAAATGTTGAGTGAACAAAGAGGTGATGAAAGGGAAAGGGAAAGGGAAAGGGGGGGGTCAGCCAAAAGAGGGTGAACAGATGAGAGACAGCACGTCTGATGGATGGCAGTGTGTTTGTAAGAGCCCAGAACAGGAATCTGGCCTCCGACAAACACAACATCCTGCTGCTGATATTTCCAGCCCCTGGCTGTTGTGGAATCCCAGTCTGCCCAGTAACACAACTCTCCCTGGATCAATAAAACTAAAGAAATTTCCATTTACACAGCACGTGTCTGGACAAAAAGGTGCCATACGGGTGCAAATAAAATTAAGATTTTTACTGATGCAACACGGTTAACAGAAGCTTCTTTATTGTAGTGTGTGTGTTGTAAATTCTAATGATATTGTTTAAGGACAAATGACAGAGCTTTAACAAATAAAACTATGTTTGGCTTTCAAAGGACAGGTCATCAATCCTACGGATAAAAAGGATGAGTGCACAACATCAGTTTGGTTGCAGCTGTGCAATACAGATTTGAAAAAAAACAAAAGGGAGAGAAGTAAAAACACAATGAGGCATCCAAGGACAGAACAGTTACACAAACACACCCACACACCTGGAGCATCTTGAAGACCCTGAGGAGGCCTGTGTGTGGGAGGAGGGGTCCATCACAGACTGCTATACTGTCTCCACACCTGAGGCACATAGAAAGGTTGAAACAAGCTTATTTTTGTTAATTTTTAGGAATACTGGTCTACATCAGGTGTGGGTGTGTGTATTCATACTTGCCTGTGTACAGTGACAGTAGAACCACTCATCTGCTCTTGCACAAGCTGCAGCCTCAGCCTACTGTTCTGTAACAACACCCACAAAACACAGAAACTCATACAGATGACGAATATGAGATAAACCTGGACAGCAGGACAATTGGAGGGGGCTGACTTCAGCATAAGGAGCAGTTTGTGCTCAGTACCACATGGGTAAGCCTTGTCCCCCCCATATGCATTAATGAGCAAGGGGTGCATGGCCCTGCTCTAATTGTCTTGTTGTCTCTTAGCTTTGGTAAATCACTGTATAATAGGAAGAACCCACAATGTATGCACCAGTGCTTGTACTGATCGACAAGTCAAACTTTTAAAACTGTCATTTGCTGCCAGATGTTGTAAGAAACACAGCCTGTGTTGCTAACCTGGAAGAGCTCCTGGAATTCTTCTGCACTTAAGTCCACACTGGACAAAGGAAGCTTAAGGGCTGCCACCTTATTACATCTCTCCTCCACTTCACTCAGAGACAAGGAACTGTAGGTCAATGTAGAACATCAAAAGCTGATTGCTGATAAAACTTTGTAGAAGAAATTAAACATTCTGGACAGGTTAAATAAAAACAGGCAGAAAAGGTCGCTTGAGTATTTTACCTATTGTCCAACAGATGGTCACAGAAAAGCCCAAACTCTGATGCTCCTTCTCTGCACACCTTGGCCCCAAATACCTGCTCCAACACGCCACCCAGGACACACGCTCCTGTCCTCCATGCTGCCTGTAAAATCAAGTGTGGTACAGAGTGAGTGAAACATAAACAACTAAGGTATATTATCAGCATGATGGCACCCTCGATAACAGTGGTTATATATAATTTTGCGAGGATGAAGAAAACCCAGTTCCCGTAAGTTAAGGAAACACGAGGCTCAATAACTGTAATAAATACTTAAGTATTTAATAAACATTATTAGCCTGCCTTTCAATTGCTTATGACTCATGGCTATGTCTATTGATGCTAGTAAAGAGGTATCCTTTAAAATATGAAATCCATCTTGAGTTCATGTGGAGGGAGGGCTGTAATTACCCGTTTTCCCTCAACTGTGTGAAACCCCAGAAACTGCAGTTCACAGTCAGCCTCTAGGGGTCGTCCAAGCTCCCACAGCTGCCCATTCACTTTACTGACCAGCGCGTCTTTAGACCTGAAATAACACATGCAATAACACTACTAAAATCACTGATGCTACAACCACACACATAAAAACAAAACGTTTTTGAGTGTGCTTCATATTTACCGCACACTCTGAGCAACAAAGAGAGGTGTGGTGACACCAGCTGTTCCCTTCACTGTTCGACCATCAGCCAGCAAGATGGTGAGGGGCTTTTCTGAAACTTCTTTAGCTCGTTTTTTCCTGAGAGACTCAAAGACTTGTAGTCGCTCAGATAAGGCATGTGACACCTGCAGCTGGACAGAAAAGTTGGAGATCTCTTTTAAAGTGCTGCAAAACTTAAGAGAAAAGTGAAATACTGAGCACAAGAAAGGATTCTGAAGAAAGAAGCGAACGTACAGTACAGCTAAGAGACAAACAAACATGTATTCTTTAGGATTTGGGGTCTGACAGTGTCAAAATGCTTACTCAATCCCAAAGAGCTCAATATGTTAATATATATCCTCATATTCTGACCTTATTTGACTGTTGCATTAAAATCAACAATAAAATACTGACATTACAGGGGACTTCATATTTAGCTAATTTGCAAACAATACTTATTCACATAAAATAATGAAGCCACCTATCAATTTATTTCATACAGCACCACTGACAACAGAATTCGAGTACAACAATCACAGACTTGATTCAGTGTGGGATTGTTGTGTTAAACTGCATTTGTGTAGGATGGTTGTATGTAACAAACTGTTAGTGCACTACAGTTCTTTAATCAATCAATTAATTAAATAATTCTTCTCACCAAATTTAGCACTATTAAATAAAAAAACTACATAAGTGGCATCTGGGGGTACAGATTAACAGCCCTTCCAGTAATTTAAGCAATCAGTCAAAAATATAATTCTCATTTTTGCCCAACTGAATCCACATGAGTGGATGTGGGGTCAAATCTGTGTGATTCATATCTAATATACTTTAAACTTTAAACTACATACAGTTACAATGGAAGTCTAGCCAAAGAAACAAAACCATGCAAGAGTGAATAACGTTTAGTTGGACTGCACAAACAACAGCTACACTTCCACTCCAGCATCTGACAGGCAGTGAGAGCATCAGTTGCAGGTCAAAACACTGGCTGAACATGCACTGTACAGGAGGCTAGCGTTAGCTTTAGCTCGTGTTCTACTCTTTTCGCACCTGGCTGTACCTCCTGTGCGCGCGGAGTGCCGCACGAGCTGCCAAACGACAGATAACTATCCGAAACAGATGCGTCACCTCCATCCCAATCACTCCTGCCTAACAACAGCCCTTCATCTCCAAATATCCCTCATCCCTGTCCCCTTTCTGCCAGCGGCCATAACACCGGAAGCAGCGGTGACGTCTAGGGTGAGTTTGTGACGCAACAACCGGAGCAGCGTGCGCGCTCCGTTTAAGAACGTGCACCCTCATACGGAAAAAAAATGGCGAAATATATCCACAAATTCTGACCAAAAAAATAAATAAATACAACAATTCGATACAGAAAGTCATACACAGACACACCAGGCATTTCAGATCAGATCACACTGGATTAGAATGTAGAGATATTTTAACTCCACAGCGCATGCGTCCAGACGTATCGACATGTGGACGACAACACAAGGGTGTGTGATACTGCAAAGCCAAAGTAGTTCCACACAAACACTGACCTGCTGCATGACGATGGCAACAAGGCTGACCAGCCGTCACTGTGCTCCATTGTGGAGCTGCACACCAGTCACAGACTACAAGCCTCTCCCAGATTTAAAGTTTATGAAGTGATGAACATTTGAATCATCACTATTTTCTCTGCTCAACTAGCCTTATGGACCCGACTATAAACTATTGAAAAGCTCAGTTTTTCTCGACAGGGACCTTATAACAGTTTAAGCTTCAGTATTTATATAAAATTAGCCAACAGAAGTTACATAATGCACGGCCTTGATAGCCGCAGTACCAGTGAGCGGCCACTTGGAGGAGCTTCAGCACTACAGAAAAAGACTTCCATCCAACTGCTCACTAGAGCAAACTGCCATCAACACTTGCAGCGTGCATTTAGACAGGTTTGCATCTCAGCAGGCAATAGTAAAAACCTTTTTCCACTGGTTCAACCAACTCTTAACACAAAAGTTCAGGTCTTCACCTTCTATAGTAAAGGTTCAGAAACCTGTCTAAAAATGTGAATACAGGTCAAAAAGCTTCAGCCTGTTATTGTATGTAACTATTACTGCCAATAGTTTTACTATGGAATTACTTATTTCTAATTCTTTTTCACTATTATCTGCACAGGACAGAGGCCATCTTGTGTAGCTGGAAAGAGCCAAACATGTATGCATCTTTTTTATATGAACTACTTTTTGTATACAGTATACATAATTTTGTGTATATTATATTATTTCAGGAATATCCTGAATACTGTGTAGCCTATAGCTGATATAGTTGTGTTAATGCTTATAGGTAGTTCACTGAAACCAGGTCATTGACCAGTTACAATGTCATGAGTAAATTCTTCAATTATGGCTCCTAGTAAAGTTAATTCTACTGTGTGTGTGTGTGTACTGTGCAAATATAATTTTAAAAATACTTAAAGGTATTTAAGGAGGTAATGAGAGAAAACTTACAACCAAAAAAATTAGAACAGCAAATCCCTTGGTAAATTAAGACAGCGCAGACTGATTACAGTCAGCAGTACATCACCAGCTTGACCAATATAGTGCATTTGTGGGGGGAAATGAAAGCCAACGAGAGGCCCAATAGAAGTCATTCTATATAATCATTTACAATGCAATCTGTGATTGGTAAGGATAATATGAAGATCTAGTTTCTCTACATGAGTATCTTTTGTGACAAGTAACTGCTGCTGTATGTGTGCATGTTCATCACACCAGAAAGGACTGGACACTCAAAGAGCAGTGATGTAGTGTCATTGATGAGAACAGCAGTAAAAGCAGCGATCAAATATACACAGACCATTTGCTTCATCATATCTTCAGTCATTTTCAATTAGTCAAACCAATGTCAAGAAAAAAAATGGAAGAGGTTATTTACAGGGAGAAATAACTGTAAGTTTGAAAGAGGTTTAACAATGAATCAATCTTTCTCTTCATGCATTGTGAACACTGCAAACTGATAACAATTAGCTGCTCCAAAGTGAGTTTACAGAGGGAGACATGACAAAAAACATCAGATAGTGATAAAACTGCTTTGTTGTTACATTTTTACAATGTATCTATTCACCAACTTTATGCAGGAAGGTTTGCAGCATCTTGATGAACTGAAACTTTAACTAATAAGCACACACACTCCATAAATACAGGAAACATGATGCAACACTTAGTCTGCACCTCACTGTGTGGGTAAACTACTGAAAGGCAGCATTTTGGCAACATTTCCTGCGCAAGGCAGAGAATTACTGCCATCCTGCTAACACGTTTTACCCCGAGGGGTGCAGTGTGTTTCTGCATGAAGCCATGTCAGGTAAGCATAGGGGCTTGAAGGCAGAAGCATGGAATTAGCAAGGAAACAATATAGAACAATATAGAAAAAGGGGCGAAAAAAAAACAAAAAAAACAAAACAAAAACACTGTTAAAAACAGTCCTAATTAGCCAAAAGCATTCTGCCCCTCTGATTCCATCTGCAAGTGGAAAAATGCCAAATCTATCTGGTAGAAAAACAGCTGAAAAAAATATAAGCTGTTAAACGTAAGGTGAAAAGGGCAGCTGCTATGTAAGCATAAGAAAATACAGCTGAACAGCGCAAAATAAAACAAAACAGCGCAACTGAAGTGATCAAATAACAATCCTCCACCCTCACCCCCCATTTGTATTGAAACTCTTGATTTTATTCAAGTCAGCACATAATGAAGCCTACCAAGGGTAACTGAAACGCCTCCCCCCACCTACCATTCACTGATACTGAGCATTTTTATGACTAAGCCTGGCACGCATAAGCAGACATTAATGTCAGAAATAAAAAATATACAATTATCCCCTCCTCTTCAGCATGGAGGTTTAAAAAGAAGGACAAAATAAGGGGGGAAAATTATTCAGGGCTAATTCTTATCCAAGGCCTCAATCACAGTAATGACGGGCTGTGTCAGTGAATGATCAGTGTCTTCATTTACAGAAATAAGAGCTCGAAGAACAGAAAAAAAGCTGTATCTCAGTCAGTCTTTATATTTACAAGCGTAGAAATGTACAGTAAGAGGGAGAGATGGGTGAAAAATGTTGAGCAAGAGTGGAGTTATTTACAGCAATTGCTCTGGACATAAGAAGAAATGTTGACCTCTGTTGCAACACAAAACTCTTCAATTTAAATGAGGACTACCATTTCAGGATGCACAGCACTCACTCATTCACCCATGAAAGGAGAGACCGCAGTGGAACCTACATTCATCAATTCAATTGCTAGTTAATGGTTATTCTTGTCAAGAGTCAGGATCGATTGAGTGTTACTAATTGTTAAACAAACATGAAACTTTGAAATATGAAGCAGGGAACTGTAGATTATAAGGTTAGCTGTATAATACTGGAACTGGAATTGTTGCTGTGATGACCTCTAGAAGTGACTGTGCATAATCCCAGGAAAAAAAACCTTGCTTTAAATGAAACATAGGAAACAGTGAGTGCACTTAACAAGCAGATTTTTTTACTGTAAGACAGCTAACTCACTTCCAAATTTTATGCTTAGCCAGCTTCATTTATAGCAATATAAGAACTCTTAAGAAACTAGTGATTTTAGTTTTCCCCTCCTTATATACAGCTTTTTCTTTCACTCTCTCAGGTAAAGCACCCTTAAGAATCACACAAACAGGAAAACTAATGTAGTATATTTTAATTTCTGCTTGAACTATCCGTTTTCTTCTTACGATTATGTCACTCTTGCACCAGACCTAATAAACTTTCATCTAATTTGTATGGAGCATTGGAAAAAAAGAAGCGAGTGTTGTTACACAACACTGTGCACTATGTAACTGATAGCCTCTTAGCTGTACTGTACAGTGTAAGATGACCGTCTACCTAGCAGAAGCATCAAGATTTAATCAGCTATTTACACACAACCTAAGGTAGTTTTAATTTGAGCTAATTAACAGAGTAAAGACATCAGGGCTCATACCAGCAGGGCTAACACACACTGCACTGTTAGATGTGTGGCTTGAACTTCTCATTCAGCTTGTCATGGATGACCACTTCAGTAGCGTGGGGGTCGGAAAGGCCTCTTCTGTGCATGGAATGGACCACCTGTGAAGGGAGGACCAGCACGCTTCCCTCCACGAAACCCCCCCATGTGGTGCTGCTGAGAGGGGGTTCTGCCTCGCAGTAGAGGTCTCTGTGGGATGGGAACAGAGAGGATAGGGGGCCGAGGAGTGGGCAAGTTGAGGAGTGGGACAGGGTTAGGGGTTTGATTGTGTGACTGAGCTGGAGGACTAGCAGAAGGTTTTTGAAGGGCAGCAGACTTCGCATGTGAGCGAGAAGGAGCCGTGTCAACTGCAGGGGAATTAGTCGTGGAGGGAGATGTTGTGGAGGATGTCGGAGAGGGGGATGGAAGAGGTAGCTTTAGAGGCTCCTTCACTCTGCCTAGCAAAGGTGGAGGGACACCAGGTGTACCTGGACGGTGTAGAGGGGGTGCATGAAGGGGGGCAAAAGGCTCTTTTACTGTGCCAGGACGGGGAAGTTTAGGGGGCTCGCCTAACAATGATGACATGAGGGGTGGTGGGCCCGCTTTGTTCCCTCTGGGCCCCGCTCCACCTCGCTCAGTACCATCAGGCCTGACAGGTGGAGGAAGAGAAAGGGGGCGGTCAACAGGGACCAACACTCCCCCCACCATGACTGCAGAGGGCACAGTGGGGTGATTTGGTGGAGGGGAAAGACGCTGCAGTATAGGAGGGGGAGGGGGTCTAGGGATTGGTGGAGGAGCACTGAAGAAAGGAGGAGGATGCTGGTGAAGGTGTGATGGAGGAGGAGTCTGGATGTTCTCAGTGTGATAGGGCATTTGAAACTGAGGGTGAAGTTGTGAATGAGGATGAGACAGAGGAGCTTGTAGGTGAGGGAGGAGATGTGGGGGAGGTGGAGGCATGGAGGGGGGCATGCCCTCAGTGGCTCCCTGGCCGATGTTGAGAGGCGGGGGGAGGTGGGGTGAAGGAGGCTGAGCTTCCATGTATTCCTCCTCTTCATACCACATTGCTCCACCTGGCCGGCTGCCAGGTCCTCCCCCGCGCCGAGAGCCTCGACCAATCACACGGATGCTCTCGACGGTCTTGATTCGTTCACCGGCGAGTGGCTGGTTTGAGTGGCCTAAAGTGTGGATGGGTGCCCCTTCAGTGCAGGGTGACACAAGTGTCTCAATGCGGTGATACTGGCCCTCTTTCCTGTCTCCACCTGGAGAGCCTTGACACTTTCCTTTGTTCTCTCTTTTTCCGCTCAGACCTCCATCATCTGAGCGAGTGTTCACCTTATGACAGCCAGCAGAAAGTCTCCTGTCTCTGTTGTTTCCCATTATTCTTAACTGGTTGTGATCATCTTTCTTACCCTTTAAATCAGTACTGGGAGAAGAGGAGACCTGCTTCCTTATATTCATTGCTTCATCCTCCTTTAATTTTGTGCTGCTATTTTTTCCAGCACCATACCGGGAAGAAGAGGAGGACAGGAAGTCTCCGTCGCTATTGCTTCCTGATGGAGTGATGACAGCATCCCAGAGTTCACCCCGGTAAGCAGTTGGAGAGAGGTTATGACCTCCAGATGAGCCAAGAGAATCTGGGACACTCCCCGGTGTGTCCATGATCTCATCCTGGGTTGGGGTACCAGCTGCCTCATCTCTTACTGGGGTTCCATCCACCCCATCAGGACTGACATCACCTAGAGCAAGACTAAAACCTGGATTACCCTGCAAAAAACTGTTGATCTTGGATTCTAAGCTGGGTGGAGAGACAGAGGGAGCTGAAGAACGAGGAGGGGGTGGTGGAGGAGGGGACAGCTGTCTATCTTTCTCCCAGTCTCTGGTATCTCGTTTGAGACTGTTCCCCAAAAGAGGTTTTGTTTTTGGTGTAGTCGGGGTGAGTGGGGTTTTAACAGTTGCTGATTCAGGGGAGGTTCGGGTAGGAGGAGCAGAACCAGTGTTTGTCACGCTCTGCAGGAGAGAGGCCAACCCTGCACAAAGACAGAGAGAAAGAGACAGTTAGGTTCATTAAGGATTACTTAAAACAACATAAAAAACATAACATAAAACAAAACAAAACACATCTTACCTGGTGTGTTAGTTTTAGACAGAGCATTAAGTATTCCTTCAGGCGTGATGTCAACACGTGACAGGATGCTGGCCAGGGCAGGACTTTGAGGGGTCGATTTGGAGGCTGTTGATTGGCCAGAAGAGGATGTGGGTGTCCCAGGTGACGGCCGAGGTGTTGGGCTGGCTGCTGAGAGACAGCAAAAGCATATTGTGCTCATTTCTGCCAATGATCCCCAAAAATATAATGAACACTGTTCATCTCATTACCTAGAAGTAGGCTAAGGTTTCTTGTGATTCCATTTTGTCCCACAAAAAACCCTTTGAAATATGTTACAGTATGCTGCCTTACCACTACCCCACCTGTATTACCTGTATTCTTCATGGCAGACGTGAGTGAGCTGAGAATAGAGCTGATCTTTCCGAGATCCACCTTGGCTAGATTAACTCCCAGAGGGGCAGATGTAGTATTTGTAGCAGTGGCAGATGTGGAAGTCACTGAGGCAGTCGTGACAGCAGCAGAAGCACTGGTCTTGAAGACTTTTATGGGTGTGCTAGTAACTTTTGAGGACACATCTGACTTTGCCGTCTTGGAAATGGCAGAAGAGGGTTTGTCTTTTTTGTCACCTGTGAACAATTCAAAGACCTGATGTATTCACAAATATTCAATACAGTGTTGCACAATGCAAATATAGATCCACAACTAACCCCCAGCTGAAACAGCCTCCTCGTCAGACATATCCATGTCCTCCATGTCTCTGTTGTCATTCTGCACTTCTCCTTCATCCATGGCCTTGCCATCCAGCTCTGGATCCACCTGGGCTCTGCTAGCCATTCCAAGAAAAGGTGAGTCAGAGCCAGTCGGGGAGGGGGCATCTTCAGATGGTGATGGGATAGGAGAATCCTCAGGTCCAGGTAGAGTGGACTTGAGAGAATCCAGTTTCCTTTTAAGACTGGCAACACGGCTGGCAAAAGCATTGTATGCCTGAATAGAAGATAAATAAGGAAATATTAGACATAAAACATTTTTAGTGTTCTGTCATAGGAACTTGTTTAAAATCAAATCTAAACTGTTCATCTATATTTTGACAGGGTATCCATCAAGAAAACAACACTTACATTGGCCACGATCTTAACCTCCTTGTATTGTGTCTCATAGAAAATGTCTGCATTTCCAAGAGCTTCCAGCAGAGGTGGCCCCGTCTTTAACTCTTTCTCCAGGAAGCTGACAAACTCCTGTAGCTTCAGACTGCCGTCCTCGAAATCCTTTGCAAACTTGTTGCCTCCTGCTTTGTCTAAAGTGAAAGAAAGAGGACAAACATGTAAAGTTAAATAATTTTTTTTACAAGCTTTTAATACATAAATATCATACTTCATGTCTTCATGCATTGAACCAAAGTAACAGTTAAATAATCTACAGAGGTTATTTGTGGCACCTTCAATAGTGATGTGTAAACTTGATGTGTCCAGTACATTTGAAGCTTACTGTATAAACACAGAGGAACAGATGGTAATAGGGGTGTGATGATGCAGAAATAAGCTCAGTGACATCTGACCTTTCAGTCTCTTGAGGGCCTCTGTGCTGCAGACATCCACCCTGAGAGCTGCCAACTGCTTCTCCCTGAGCTCCTCTTCAGAAACAGCTCGCTTATGTCTCAACAACTGTTCAATAAGTGAGTGTGGCTAGATAATAGATAACAAGCAAACAAAGAAAATAAAGAAAGGTGTTACAATGGAGAAATCATACAATATCATTTTGATATATCAAAAACATTTCCCAGAAGAAATATTCTTAAGACCCTTACTGTGAACTCTGCAACTATCTTAGACTTCAGGGCAGCTTTGGTAGTGGCAGGAGCTATAGAAGAAAAAGCAGAACGGTCACACAAACTGATGCTATTCAGGATTTGATTAAGATAACTGTGAAGTAACAAGCTGACCCTCTGCAGGCAGAGTCTCCTTTTCTTTTTCTTTTTCTTTCTCTTTCTCCTTCTCCTTTTGCTTCTCACGCTCCTTTTCCTTTTTGTTCAAGCTAGCTCGGAACTGAGCTATCACCTCCTCAGGATACACACTTCTCTCCGCCCAAATCAAAAAGATCCTCTCCACAGACTTACGGACCTTCCCATCCCTGTCAAAGCAAGGCAACAGCACAGCATACATCCATTTACTTTGATGAGCAATTTTCACAGTATGAAGCCATGGCGATCTAAAACACAGACTAATATCACAGCTGTATAAAAGCTAGTTTGCACTTACTTGATGAACTGAGCAGCATTAGGAAGAGCCTCTGCAAAGGCTGAACGAAAGACAATGGCATTCTTTCTTTTGCAGTTTTGTATAACGTCATTGGCAAGGTAGAAAAGATTCAAGCGGTGATTGTTGTCAGCTGGGAAAAAAGAAGACAAACAAGAGAAGAACCTTAGATTAAGCTGGTAGTGGACTGCACATTTTCGGCTCTTAACCAGGCAGCTTTTCCCCCTGATTGCGGTGAATCAGTGTAAAGTCAGTTTACTTAATTTAATAACCACAACAACACAAAGCAATAATGTATTCATCTTTATATATGGTAAAAAATTAATTTACCCTCAGGGATAAAGCATCTATCTAAATATACTTGCTTATTATATATAAGAATAAGAATTCCAATAAACACTGGTGTCAAACCAGCATTGGAAAGCCAAACTAACTTGCATTTCAGCAAGAATGTTTGCACCAACATATATACCACTGTTTTGTTACTGTGACAGACAGTACTGCTGTTATATGAGGTGTAAAACAGACTCAGTCTAGCTTCAACAGATCCAAATTCATTCACAAATGTTAACAGCACTATATTGTCACAACATAAAAGTGAGCACTTCAGCACATGGACAGCAACAACAGTATATGTATTCCTCATGATGTGGGCAGGAAATGCAGCAAGCAATCAAGAAAACAAACACGTCCGGATGATTTTAACGGGGTCAAGCATTTAAGAAAATGTTTAGGTTTCATTTTCTCTAGGTAGAAAAAAAAGGAGACTGCAAAATGTAAGCTTTGCAAAGCAAAGTTGAAGTATAGCAGGAACACTA